>NC_053440.1:32080386-32448376 GCF_007990345.1 Gossypium hirsutum
TGATTGAAAGGTGGAGACCCGAAACGTACACATTTCATCTTCCATGTGGAGAGTGTACTATCACTTTAGAAGATGTGAATTTGCAATTGGGATTGCCGGTGGACGGGTACGCAGTCACCGGCTCTGTTCAATCTGGTGATTGAGGAGCGATATGCTACGAGCTTTTTGGCGCTATTCCAGAGAATATTAACGGAGATCGGATCGAGATGGGCTGGTTACGAGACATATTCCCGGATCCGGATGATGATTATATTGAACTAGAAAGAATCCGATATGCTCGGGCATACATTCTTCAGATAATTGGAGGTTATCTGATGCCGGACTTGTCACGGAACCTTGTACATCTAAGATGACTGCTGAAACTCGTTAACTTTAAAGTAGCTGGTGAATTTAGTTGGGGGTCTGCCGTGTTGGCAACATTATACCGGGAGATGTGCGGGGTGACGCGACTGAATAAAGCGAAAATTGGAGGTTGTCTGTCACTATTACAGTCATAGGCACGGTTTCGCTTTCCATTTTTACGTCCTCGAGTGGACTACCCATATACATTCCCACTCACAACGAGGTAAATTTTATATTAGATTTTACAATTTTTATGTAGATTTAAAATATAATAGTATGCTAAAAATTTATTTAATTAGGTGGAACCATTTGGCAAGTTATGCTCGATTACCTACCTCTCTTGAAGATATACGGCTTCTATTAGACCAACAGTCGGAAGCACAAGAAAGTATTAAATAAAATAGATATTTTCACCATGAGCTAGTCGATTGGTATTTAGTATTTAGTATTTAGTATTATGTATTATGTATATAACTAATATTTCCATCATGTTCATATAGTTTCAATGGACATCATACGAGGATCCGACAATTCAGGCAGTAATTCCGGATGAGTACTTCCAAAATCCAAACGCTTGGTATGTGAAAGTCGCATTGGTCAACTATGCGACTGTGGAGATGCACCAGTCAGACAAAGTATTACGGTAATTTGGATTCTGACAACTGATTCTCGTGGCACCTGAGGTGTTGGATGATCATCACAAAATTGACCTACGGTAATTGCATACGGATTGAACGAGATTTTGGTCATACTACATCCAAATGTGGGAAGATCGGTATGACTATATACCTACTCGAGAACCGATCATCGTTCCAGAGTTAGCGTACGTGCTGGCATACATGCTATGGTTTAGGATCCATGACAAGCCGTATTTACTGTCGGTACAGGAGAGACAGCAGCAATTGCATGTCCAAAGGGAACGACATGGCCCTTTAAATCCAAAAAGAATGGACGACGATGCAGGCCCATCAACGAGGCCCAGACATTCACCCGGCTCATCATCAGTGCCCATACAATCACCAGGCCCAGCAACAGCACCAACACAGTCACCCAACCCAGTAGTTCAATGGACGATATCCACGGCACAGCCTTTTCAAATGATGTCAGGTGCGTATCCTAGCCCTTTTATGTATCCTAACCCTTATATGTTTCCTTTTTATAGTCCTATGGCAGGTTTGAGTCCATGGCCCAGTTCATCTCCATTTCGATTACGTCGAGTGGACCGTCGATGCATAGGCCAGCGTCGCACGAGGGGTCGCAAGAGGGGCCGTCGGGGAACTCTTCTTTTTACCAATCCCCATCACCGTATGAGTTTTAAACAGCTTCGCCGTTGGTGATGCAAACACATCCACAGTCACTATTCTATTAATGTGGCTCATCGTCCCAACACTGACAACTAGATCTCTTACCGGAGGAACCAGAATCCCCTCGAAGTAACCAGAACCCCTGCCGAAAGCTAGACAAAAAAGGAATCCAGCGCGTAACCGTCGATGACCGCCATGTGGCACTGAATCCAACGAGCACGGAGATTGATTTTTATTTTAATATATTTGTACAAACATTTTGAATATTTTGATATTATTTGATGTAATAAAATAGAAATTCTTCTATATTATTTCATGTACTAAAATAGAAATTTACTTTTACATTTTTAATATAATAGAAATTCTTTTAAATAAGGCAATATGTTGAATATTTCTATATTATTTCATTTAATAAAATAAAACGTTGTTTTGAATAAAGTAATTGTAATTTACTTTAATATTTTTAATAAAATAGATTTTCTTTTAAATAAGTCAATATTCTGAATATTTGTACCAATTTTCAATTTAAAAAAATATAAATAATACAAATTTTTTTACAATAACGTTCAACTATTGCGATTTGGGCATGATCGGCTTGTATGGCCTGGGTTCCTACACCATCTGCACAACTTCTGTTGACTGGCTGTTTCTCGAATATCCATATTGTTACGTATTCTAGTCGAACAAGGTCGACCCTTTGGTTTGCGACGCAATTCTCTATTCGGTAACAACTTAAAGAGAACAAGCGATACAAACGGCCACTTACGTTCATCTGGGACCGGTGGAAATACGTGTCTCCAGACGTTGTACATGTTTTCTAATTTGCACAGTTCATCAACATAGCTCATCGGATCTAGACGGAGATTCTGACAAGCTGCAATTACATGAGCACATGGATAACGAAGTGCGTCAAATATCCTACAGTCGCAAGTCCTATTTTGCAAGCGCACATGATATTGCCCGCCAATAACACCTTGGTGCGATCTGTCAAACTCTGTAACGCAAAACCATAAGTTGTCTTGATCGTGACAGATTGTGTGCATGGTGTTCGCCCGCGCCTTGACCTTGTTAATTTCTTGCACTACTTTACTGCACCATACATGGCCTCCTTGCATCTGGCCTGTGTAACTCCCTGCTAGCTTTGGAAATAACACCGCTAAATGAAAATATGTCTCTCGCACAACCGATGTTATCGGTGGATGGAGTGTTCTTTTTAGAACAGAATTTATGCATTCAGCCAGGTTTGAGGTCATATGACCATATCGTAGGTCGCCGTTGTATGCTTGTGTCTACTGTTCGAGAGGTATGTTACAAAGGTAGTCCGCGTCTTCACTGTTAATTGAATGCAAATTGCCAACATCTTATGAATACGATCTTTATTTATTTCATACCCTGCCAATATAAGTTCATAGCGAATATTACATACCACTCTTTCAATTAGAATAAATTTAAAATGACAAACGAAATTATATTAATAGAGACTAAATACCCATGTTGGTCATTTGTCGTCGTTCACTCTTAGATGGATATTTCCTGTAGTAGTTGGAAGCAACGTGCCTTAGGTAATACCGATGGTGTGTGCGCTGCTATAAGCTTTCCTGTCGATCAATTGCAGTTAGTATATCGGTGCCCCGATCCTAAATAACACAGATATCAGGTTGGGGGCACACATGCCTCCTTAACCTAAATAGAAAGAAATCTCAGTCATCAGCTGACTCCCCTGGTGTTATTGCAAACGCAATTGGAAAAATTCTCCCACCGCTATCCTGTGCCACTGCTAGCAATAGCCGATGGGTATATCTACCAAACATAAAGGTACCGTCAATTTGTACCAATGGCTTGCAGTATGGAAATGCGTCCCGGTATTGCTTAAAGGTCCAAAACAAACGTTTGAACACTTGGCATCCACGTAGAAATCGGCCGTTGTAGTACGCATGTTCCGTTTCAAGGTCTGTTATGCAACCTGGGACGTATCTCTCTAGCACTTGACACCACTACCATATTTCATTATATGAAGCATCCCACTCACTATGCATCTTCTCCAACGCTTTCTACTTAGCTATCCAAGCCTTACGGTAAGAGGGCGTGTACGCTATTTGGCTATGAATATTGGCAATTAATACCGGCACTGAAGTCCTGGGATCTGCCTTCACCGTGGATAGTATCAAGCTAGCTAACATAGCTGAATCCATCTTGGGATGATCTTGTGAAATACCTATAAATGGAGGACATTAAGTAATGCAACATTACATAATAACAGTATTATTCAGAAACCCTAAATACTGTACCTACAGTACATGTATATAGACCTCTGTACTTTTTTTATCTCCTACAACCCTGTCTTTTTCCTCAACGAGGCGTAGATTTTCCATGAACATGTACCGTCTTGCACTGCACACTTCGCCTCAAACTTATCAGCTTTGGATTTAACCAAGTGGTAGTTAACACCGTTATTGATGCTATGTTGTTTCAAAGCACCAATAAAACTATCATTTTGGAAAACTGATTACCAACTTCAAATTCACCCGAATTCAGTACCGAACTTGTACGATCACGCAACGGGTGTGGTAAATCTAGAAACTCCAACGCATCATCTGCAGACAGATCGACATTATGCATGTAGGCTGGAGGTGAGTATGCCCTGAATCGTAGATTTTCTTCTTCATTTGGACCCCCTTCAACATCTTCAAGTGCGATTGGAATAGGCTCCGATTCAGAAAATAATGCAACTTCTGCACCATCGGGCCCGGGCTCTCGAGGTGGATCCACATCGGAGTCATCTTCTAACCCACCATCATCTGCAACGTACGAGGTCCCCCTGATACGAGCACGCCCCGCGAACTTCATCGAGCAAGTCTGTCAAGCCGAGCATTGACATGTTGGCAAGCTGATCCCAGCTCGTTTCCAGCTCCACGAGCTTCGTCTAGCTCAAATCCAGCTTAGGAGTTTAGCCTCAGCTCAACTTTAGCTCACGAGCTAAAACTTAGCTCATTTTAGTTTAAACTCGGTTTGTCTTTAATACATTAAATAAAATTTGCACATATTTATTTAAGCATTAAACTTGTCTTATATTAATATTTGTTATTAATATATCATTGTCATTATATAAATTGATTATGTTCACATAGCCGAATTAATGCATGACATTAATGTGTTCACATCATGCCGAATTTATGAGTGTTCATGAGATGTCTTAATGACTTGTTTATTTCATGTAGGTACATTCCTTTGGATAGTACAATGTATGAATGAAGAAACATCTCTTTTGGGCATTCCACACTCATGAATGAAGAAGTATTAAATGCTGGTGCATGTACGGCTGGATGCAATGTTTCTACAAATTCATGCATGTGTCGAATGCATGTATGGACATTAAAGGCTAGTCCATGAATGGATCAAATGCATGGGATGATAGAATGCATGAATGGCTTAAGTGCATGTATGGTGGCTGTCTCTTAACTTTCCAAGGCACTTATTCGGCCAAGAAGTAGCTGCTAACTAATTCTATGTTGACCATAGAGCTCCTTGAACATGTTCACACTTTGAATTGACCTATAGGCTACTACACATGCATGGATGGGTTCAAGAACGTCCAAGGGAAGGAATTAACTCAATAATTCAACACATTGATTGAATTAAGTGCATGCACAAAGGGGAGAACGAATTTACTAGGTTCATGCTACCATTTATGAACTTACATGCCATTAAAGTGTTTAATTATGAAGATACATGGTCCATACAAGTGCATGAACGTCCCAAGGAGATGAATGCAACATTTTGGTGCACATACAAGTCACTTGAAGCCTTTCTTTATGACTAAGCATTCATGCACAAACTAAGGGGGAAGAAAGTGTCCATTCAGCTAGTGCATGAATCTGCCGAATTTATGAACTCTTTTAATACATTAGTGTGAACGTTTTTATTATTGTGTGAACACCTAGATGCCGAATTTGAATGGTCATCTATGTGCCTATAAATATTTGTTTTCTTTCATTTGTAAAGGACTTTTGACTTTTGATCATTTGAATGAACTTTGTTCAAAGAGTGAGTTTTCTCCTCTCTAAATTCGTACGAGTTTCGATCTGACTTATCTAGCGTGCTAGTGGCGTCTATCGTTCTCTTTTGAACTTATCACCTTGCTTTGGTGTGGCGTTCAACCTTCTACAATTCCGCAATCCCACCTTGAACCGAATAGAAATCGGGGTGACACTTTTAGTGTTGAATCGTTTCTGGTGTTTAAGCTCATTTATCCATTCCACCGACTATCCTAGATTTTACCCAACTATAATATCTTTTTACAAAACCGAGCCTTCATTTATCAACTTCCATTTTTCTTATTTTTATACTTAAATCGAGCCTACTACCCTTATAAATTTACCATCACCTTAGCCAACCTTTAAAACCATTTGAAAGCTTCCGCATCTTTAGCCTTATTTCATCCTATTTCCGATAACTCAACTATTCCTCGTCGACGATCGGGCAATCAAGTGAATCGACTCAATCAACCGAGCCGGATCACATCATTTGGTATAAGAGCTACTAAAACGAGGAATACCGACGTTCGTACCAAGCTCAGAGTAGGTTCGTAACGAAATAAAAAATAAAAAAAATGAAGTCAAAAAAAAATCAAAAAAAAAAAATTTGAGTTGGAATTTAATTTTTTTTTCTCTTCCTTGTATTTTGTTTACTATTGTATTGGATTTAAAAAAAAGGAGAAGAAATTCAGAAAAAAAATTCAAAAAAAAATCGAAAAAAAAGGAAAAAAAAGTGACAAAAAAATCGAGTTAAAAAAAAGAAGAAAAAACAAAAGTGAAAAGTCTTGTGAGTTTTATTTTGTTTTTTTTTGTTGCTTCCGAGCATCCATTCATTTTACCATTCCCTCTACCCCCCAAACGCCACACATACTTTGATTTTTATTTTTCTTTGTTAGCCTACCCTACACCCGACGTTATCCCTTGTAACCCATTTGAAGCCGACCCTCTAAGCCGCAATAAGTCTTCTTGAAACAAAATACGAATTCACGAGAGTGAGACGAGCGGAAAAAGGCTCGAGTGGTGAGTACATTAGAGCGAGCAAAAGCCATTAGACAAGTGTAAACACGAGTGGAGTATTATCCAATTTTCTTTCCGAGCGAAATTGTGAGGTTTGTGGTGAGGTACTTCATTTTTTTTTATTTTGTTTTGTGATCTAACATTTTCTTTTTAGCAACAAAAATCATGTTATACGAAGAGTTCACCGAATCGGAATACCAATATTTGGTTCAAGAAAAGCGAAGAATGGCGACTAAACGAGACCAAAGTGATCGAGTTTCTTCAAGTCGTAAAACGGAACCAAGAACCCCACGGAGATATACCCCCGACTACTACTTAAGAAAAAGTTCCTATCGTGATTCCTTTTGGCCATCTACTTCGAGACAAAGAGATTTATACTATGACGCATATTCATCAGTGAATTCGAGAAGTGGCTTCGATCGAAAGTCCTTTTCATCAAGAAATTTGAGAAGACGAGAAGCCGATTACGATTTTGATTCATTCCAAGATGGCGTTCGAAGAGAAAGACATACTCCTACTAGATCTTCAAAGAAATCTTACCCGGAGTATTCTTCACGAAGTTTTGATTGTGAATCATATGCAAATAGTTCTTCATCTTTCGAACAAGATTTGTATTCTCATCGTTCTTTTGTACATTCTTGTAAAGAGAAAACAAAGAAAAGAAAAGAAAAAGAAAAAGCAAGAGAACAAAAAGAAAAGAGAGGCAAGAGGCAAGTAAGAGAGAAAATGAGCGAATCTTGAGAGAACTTGAAAAAGCCTTTGAAAAGCAAAAAGAAAATGAAAAAGGAAATGAAAAGAAATTTGAGAGTGAAAAAGAAGATGAAAAAGAAATTGAAACAAAAGAAACGAGTGATCCAGAAGAAAAAGAATCGAGTGAGAAAACAAGTGAGCAAGTGAGGATTATTTCCACTAACCCACCTGTTCGATCTTCTTATGAGTTAACTTTTCAGGTTCCTAGAAGTTTGTGCGACCAATTCCATCTACATTACCTTCCAAACGGGAGGTGTTTTAGGTTGTTCGAAAAAGGTAAGTTCGCGAATGATTACCACCCACTTGCGATTGAAGGTAAGGAAGGTAAGGATTCTTTGTTTATCGAATCAAAGTCACTTGATTTGGATAATTTTTGTTCACTTACTGTTGTTAACGATTTTGTTTTAAAAGGTGCCATATACAGTTTTTTTTATGACGATTACTACATTGGCAAATTTGTTGACAACATTGGATTAGTTTTCCCTAAGCAAATTTTGAACATGTTTGATCAAAGTCTGTCACGTAAAAATTCTCATGTGTTTGACCCTGCAAACTTTTTGAACTCATGTGTTAAATCTTTATGTTTAAATATGCCTGCTCAATTGATTTGTGATAAATCTGCCTGTTTGAAAAGTTGCATGTTCGTTAAAAATTCTTTGTTTGGCATCCATGTTAAAAGATCTTCACATGATATGTGCAATTGTGTTCTTCATGAACAATCTTTGAGTTTTTGTGCGAAATTTCCATGTAGTGATTTGCATTCCCGATTAATACTCTTGAAGTATGAACCTTTGCATTTTGGTATGCTCGGTTTTGTCAAATCAACATGTGTGTTTAAACTAGTGAAATATAATTCGTGTGGTGAGTTGATTATATCTTCTTCTAATATGTTGCTTGTTGGAATTCCTAATCAAGTTCGTGTGTTCAAGCCTGGTATTTGCTACATGAATTCATTTTATGGAAACATTAAGCGCTTTGCATCATTTACATTGAAATTATGTTTGCTTGAAGTTCGAATTTTTGATAAGAAGGTGAAATTCAATGATTTGGGTTTCAATTTTGATTCATTTATTAATCACCTTGTTTGGCCACATTTGAAATTTTCGTTTCATTTCGAGAAGGTAAGGCCAACCTATGTTTTTGGAATTGAATCAAATTTCCATGGTAACTTTCCTTTTCCATTTAAGTCCATAGTTTTTGATAATACTAACCCGTCTTATTTTTGTGAATTCCACCCCTCGAGGAGCAAGACATGTCATGGTGCGTCACCACCTATTCAAATTTATCGAAGTAATAGGTTTGTCTTACGTTATCTATCCAAAGAGAGAAGATTCATTTTGACTGAGAAAGGTAAACCCAATCCTCAATTTTCTTCTCTTCATATTCGTCAAGGTAAGTCATCTGAAAATTTTCAAATATCTTTGCTCACTTCGATTGAAGTTGAAAATTCCATTGATTGGTTGTTTGGAAATTATTTATACTTTGATGTGATGCATTTTTCCTTTTGGAATTGTGATGATGTGATTATTACGTTGGAATTTGGAGACTCCCCTCATGTTGTTCAAAAACGAAAGGAAGAATTAGCATACCTTTGGCCATGGCATACCTTGCATGAGCAAGACAAACGACCAAATGAGTTACTATATTCGATTAAAGAAATTAAAATGTTTTGGATGAGGAATAATGTGTTTAAGTGCCTACCATCGTTTTTAACCAATTATCCCTTGATCCAACTTAGTTTTCATGTTTGTAACGATGGTCTAACGAAACTCTTTGATAAATTTATGTATGCTTGCTTTGTCCAATTGAGATTTTTGGCATATGTTCGATTGAATGAATATTTTATGAACTATCGAACACATTTGAATTTGACTCCTTTGAGTTTCTTTTTATTGGCTGTGGTAAGAATTTTTCAGGTTTGTGTGACATCTTCCATCCCATTTGACCGAGGAAAACCATGCATGAGTCAAAGTTCTCCCATGGACAAATGGCTCGACTTGAGGACAAGTCGCCTAAAAGAGGGGGGGAATGATACGAGCACGCCCCGCGAACTTCATCGAGCAAGTCTGTCAAGCCGAGCATTGACATGTTGGCAAGCTGATCCCAGCTCGTTTCCAGCTCCACGAGCTCCGTCTAGCTCAAATCCAGCTTAGGAGTTTAGCCTCAGCTCAACTTTAGCTCACGAGCTAAAACTTAGCTCATTTTAGTTTAAACTCGGTTTTGTCTTTAATACATTAAATAAAATTTGCACATATTTATTTAAGCATTAAACTTGGCTTATATTAATATTTGTTATTAATATATCATTGTCATTATATAAATTGATTATGTTCACATAGCCGAATTAATGCATGACATTAATGTGTTCACATCATGCCGAATTTATGAGTGTTCATGAGATGTCTTAATGACTTGTTTATTTCATGTAGGTACATTCCTTTGGATGGTACAATGTATGAATGAAGAAACATCTCTTTTGGGCATTCCACACTCATGAATGAAGAAGTATTAAATGCTGGTGCATGTACGGCTGGATGCAATGTTTCTACAAATTCATGCATGTGTCGAATGCATGTATGGACATTAAAGGCTAGTCCATGAATGGATCAAATGCATGGGATGATAGAATGCATGAATGGCTTAAGTGCATGTATGGTGGCTGTCTCTTAACTTTCCAAGGCACTTATTCGGCCAAGAAGTAGCTGCTAACTAATTCTATGTTGACCATAGAGCTCCTTGAACATGTTCACACTTTGAATTGACCTATAGGCTACTACACATGCATGGATGGGTTCAAGAACGTCCAAGGGAAGGAATTAACTCAATAATTCAACACATTGATTGAATTAAGTGCATGCACAAAGGGGAGAACGAATTTACTAGGTTCATGCTACCATTTATGAACTTACATGCCATTAAAGTGTTTAATTATGAAGATACATGGTCCATACAAGTGCATGAACGTCCCAAGGAGATGAATGCAACATTTTGGTGCACATACAAGTCACTTGAAGCCTTTCTTTATGACTAAGCATTCATGCACAAACTAAGGGGGAAGAAAGTGTCCATTCAGCTAGTGCATGAATCTGCCGAATTTATGAACTCTTTTAATACATTAGTGTGAACGTTTTTATTATTGTGTGAACACCTAGATGCCGAATTTGAATGGTCATCTATGTGCCTATAAATATTTGTTTTCTTTCATTTGTAAAGGACTTTTGACTTTTGATCATTTGAATGAACTTTGTTCAAAGAGTGAGTTTTCTCCTCTCTAAATTCGTACGAGTTTCGATCTGACTTATCTAGCGTGCTAGTGGCGTCTATCGTTCTCTTTTGAACTTATCACCTTGCTTTGGTGTGGCGTTCAACCTTCTACAATTCCGCAATCCCACCTTGAACCGAATAGAAATCGGGGTGACACTTTTAGTGTTGAATCGTTTCTGGTGTTTAAGCTCATTTATCTATTCCACCGACTATCCTAGATTTTACCCAACTATAATATCTTTTTACAAAACCGAGCCTTCATTTATCAACTTCCATTTTTCTTATTTTTATACTTAAATCGAGCCTACTACCCTTATAAATTTACCATCACCTTAGCCAACCTTTAAAACCATTTGAAAGCTTCCGCATCTTTAGCCTTATTTCATCCTATTTCCGATAACTCAACTATTCCTCGTCGACGATCGGGCAATCAAGTGAATCGACTCAATCAACCGAGCCGGATCACATCACCCTCACCGGTGGACGTCGTAAGGAGTACATCATCCCTTCTTCTGGGCGTTTCATAACGTCCCCAATTGGATGTAGATTGCTAACCACTAGAAGTTGATGTCGTTCCCCAGTACATATTTTCAGCATCAAACATCGACCCACCGAGGTACATGTCCTATCCACCGACAAAGTGCCTTGCAGGGGATGTGCATTCCATACCGCTATCAAACATGGGCTGTTCCGTGTTTTGTAACCCACTAATCGAGTGTCGAACAAAGGTCGTGTATACCTCTCGAACAACAGTCGCAAGTACATCATTTGGCGATGTAAATTGTACATATAACTCTATATAGGGTGCTCCACTAGCGAGATGAGTCTGCACCATTGCCTCCAAGCTACGAGCACCTTTTATGTCGGACGAGTCACATGTCACCGGATCAACAAAAGAACAAAATCGATACGTAATAGACAGAACTTTCATTGGCATCGTTCCGAATATTTTACGCCTAATTCTTTTACGAAGTTCTGTCAAATCTATGTTCTGGTTAAAAATCAGTCGCACTGTATTCTTCGATAAAAAAACAACACTGTTCTCGGTGTGGCAAACCTCAACGTCATAGTAAATCACAGTACTAATATGTTCACTCATCTTTAATTTCTATCCTTCTTAGACTCTCTAAATTATTTTTGCTGTAACTTATGCAATTTGAGAAAAAATTTTGCCTCATTTATAGCCTCAGGCCAAACATGCGCTACTGTAGCAAAAGTGCATCCACGTGGAAGCGATTTCAGTACTTTTGCTGACAAAGCATCCTGCTTAAAGTGTTTTTGACACTATTTGTTCAGAAACGTCTACTCGAAATCATTTTTTCAGGAGCTACTGTAGCAAAAGCACGTCCACGTGGGAGCGATTTCAATACTTTTGCTGACAATGCATCTTGCTTAAAGCGTTTTTGACACTATTTGCTCAGAAACGTCTACTCGAAATTATTTTTTCAGAAGTTACTGTAGCAAAACCGCGTCCACATGAGAGCGATTTCCTTAAAAAAATTTTAATTAAATTACTCAAGTAACCCTAAACCCTAATTTAATTGATTTTTTTTCTTAAAAAACCATAAACACGAAACCTAATCCAATTTTGAAAATTTTATAATTAATTTAATTGAGAAACCCTAAACCTTAATCCCTTATTTATTTTATTTTTTCTCCTAAACCTTAAATCCTAAAAACCCCAAAACCTTAACCCTAACCCTAAACCCTAAACCCTAACGGTAGGGCAAAACGCTTCTTTAAGGAAGTGTTTTCCTACTTCGTCCCCTGACAACGCGCTGACATGGACACGTTTTCGGGAAAAAAGGGTCATTCCAGTAATTAATTATTTACAGGACCCATTTCAGTAAATTTTTCTAAAAAAGGGCTTTTATATGTATTTTCCCCAAAAATAAAACACAGATGCTATATTAAAAAATGATATATTAAACAATAAACTAAAAGATGACATGCTCTGGATTTTTTTAAAATAAATTTAAATTTAATGACTATCATTATTTGATCAAATCAATTTATATCATCAGTAGTTCTACTGTTATGATCTTATCTCTAATATTGAAGAAATCAGTTGAATTAAAAATAAACTCTTTAGATATTGGATCTGACTAAAGATCAAGAGTTGGGGCCTTTGGAACCAATACAAGCTTAGTAAAAAAGGGTTTTGTTTTTATAATCTTTCCTCTAATTGGTCTCTTTGACATAAAAAGTTGGGTATAATTGATCTGCTCCCACGAAAAAGGAAAATAGAAATGGATTTCCTGACAAAAATGAAGTAAATGTTGGGCTAAAAGCAAATATATAATAATGGAAATACAAGATTTTAAGTACTGAGATGAGCTACCAGGGATTAATACAGTGAATACACCATGATTTCGTTGTTCCTCAGTAGTCTCAGGTTGTTTAGTGAATTGACGATCTCCACTAGAAGGATGTTCCATTGAGAAAGGCTTCAATTGACCCCAACACCACACATGAACTGACTCAGATCCTACGCCCATACCATAATGTTGCTTAAGATGCAGAGTTTGCATGGCCATACTCGGAACTGTAATTCCCGATAGCAATGGCAGCCGCTCAGCCCTTGTAATTTGGATTTTCTGTACAGTACATAAGCCAAAAACATGAAATCCCACGGATATTAAAAGCAATGTAAAAGGACCCAAAACCCCGCATAACTAAAATTATATATGAATAGACTAAAAGAAATAAAGAAAACAAAAGAAAATGCTTGATGGAGCAAAGAAAACAGAGAGAGACCGAAGTCAAAGAAGAAAAATGACTCACTTAAGAGTAAGATGAAGTAGTGAAGCAGGGAAACCCCATTTGTTAGGAGAAAATTTCAAGCAAAAATAAAGACAGAAAGGGACAGAGAGAGAGGTAGACAGTGGGTGCAAGCGTACAAGTGTAAGGGATAGACTAAAAGCCCCAAAAGCCACTTACCAATTACTTTTCATGCATTTCTTTTGTCGTACATACTCTGTATGTGATCAATAAAACACTAAAAGGCCATTAAACAAATATAAACCCATTCTCTTTCTTTTCTTCTTTATTTTATTTTTTAATTTGCTTTGTAATAATCCAAACTTGTGGGTCCCTTCTTTTTTTCATGCAACACCATTTTTTCCCTTAAACTACAAAAACAATCTCCTATGTTTATTTAAATTTACGTCTTGGTAACTCAACTTTAAATTATTATGTAACAGTCACCAACATTATTGATTTATAACAATTTGACCACTGTGTCATTATCAACCGTTAAGTCTAACAAAAAAAACACAAATTGTGTCGTTAAATACCAACCTATCATCATATAATTCAAGTGCTTTTTAAAATTTTTAGGGCAAAATACCAAAAAAAGCCCTATTGTTTTAAAATTTATCGAAATGGGCCCGGTATTTTATTATTTACCGGAATGGGCCATTTTCCCCGAAATCGCGTCCACGGCGCGATTTGCTTACGTGGACACAAATCGCACCTACAAGGACGCGATTTGCTGACACTTCCCCTGACATCGCGCTGACGTGGACGCGATTTTGGGGAAAATGTCCCATTCCGGTAAATAATAAAATACCGGGCCTATTTCGATAAATTTTAAAAAAATAGGGCTTTTATGTGTAATTTGCCCCTAATAATACATATTAATGTATTACTGTAATATGTAGCTCAAATTATGTATTGTAGTTAATATTCATAATATTGTAGCTCAAATTGTCAATCCGTCTATACTATTGTACTAATAATATATATTAATGTAATATTGTAGAGTTAATTAATTAAAAAAATAAATGCAACAAGTACAAAAAAGATTCAAAATTATTACCAACAAGATTTGAACCAAGGTACTAAGGGAAAAGAGCAATCATCTTAACCAACTAAACTAAACTAATTAATTGACATATTATAAAAATACTATTATTATCTTAATTATATTACTTACGTTCTAACGATTTATCGGACCTATTCCATACAAGTGTCAAATCAGAAAAAATAATACAATAATTCTGTAAAAAAATCTGGTGTTTACTTCAAATAAATAAGAAAAATAATAATTTGAATGTTTCAAAATTCAATTTTAAACCGAAAAAATCAAAATTTAGAGGCAAAAAAGAACCTTTTTCGACAAAAACTGGCGGTTTGCCAGCGCGTAGATCTCAAAAATTTATTCGAAATAAAAAAAATTGTCTCAATCGGACAACCGAGCCAAAAGTTATGGCCTTTCAAAGTTTTCCAAGCTAAAAAACATAAACTGTTCATGAATTATTGCTTCCACGTCAGCAAATCGCACTTACGTGGACGCGATTTGTTGCCATGTAAGTAATCGAGCTGACGTGGACGCGATTTGCTAACACATCCCCTGATATCGCGCTGACGTGGACGTGATTTCGGGGAAAATGGCCCATTCCGGTAAATAATAAAATATCGGGCTCATTTTAGTAAATTTTTAAAAAATAGGGCTTTTATGTGTAATTTACCCAAAATTTTTAACCATTTTATTTTTTACTTTATTCTTTTCTTTATCCTCAACATTCTTCTCACTCCTCTCTCATCTCTCATCTCTCATCTCTCTCAACTTAGGGCTAGTTTGGATGGGCAGTGTGTTTACCTCCGGTGAGGTTAAAAACAGCGGTGGCGGTGAGATTAGGTACTGTAGCGGTGAGATTGGATACTGTAGCAGTGAGATTAGAAACAGCGGTGGAGTGTGTGTTTAGATTCAAACGCAGCTGTAGCGGTGAGGTGAAAATAGAAAATGACTTTTAAGGACATTAGATTAAAAATGATATATAATAGAAGTTTTTAAAATTATTTAACAATTACAAAATTAATAAATTATTAAAAATTATTATTTAATATAATTTAATAAAAATATATAATTTAATAAAATATATGAATTTACTAAAATTATAATATATAATATTATAAAATATAATTTAAAATAATTATTATTAAATATAATTTAACAAAAATATATAATTTAATAAAATTCTTAGTATTAAATATTCTTATATGAATTTACTAAAATCATAATATATAATACTATAAAATATAATTTTAAATAATTATTATTAAATATAATTTAACAAAAATATATAATTTAATAAAATTCTTAGTATTAAATATTCTTATGATTGTATCAACAAACTTCATCAATTTCTTCTATCAAATATTAAAATATTTGAACTTGACTTTGAATATTGATTTTATGATTGTTACTTTACCATCAGCAACCCAAATTCAATTTACTTAACAACATAATGAATTAGGGTTTTTCTTCATATTCCTAATTATGTATTCCATTTCCGACCGTAAAGCACCTTTCAACTCATCTCATCAGTGATTTTCTGTCCATTGACAAATTAGGATTCTATTGTTTGTGCATCAACAATTTCGAATTCTAAAATTTAGAACGTAAATTTTATTTTCTCAATTTCAATTTTGTTTCTAGATTTGAATTGCAGCAATTTTGGTCTTCAATGTTGTTTTCTTCTTTCATTTTAACTTCTTCTTTTTTGTTATATTTTCTGATGCATTTTTTATGATTAAACTTTTAGACATGTTTATTTTCAATTTTTTCCACGAGCATTTAGATAAAAAAATATTAAAACTATTCAAAAGTTACTTGTTTGCTTCAAAACGAAGCATATAAGGACTAAATTGCTCATTTTTATATTAGAGGACCCAATTTGCTCTTGAATTTCTAATAGTTTAACCAACAAAAATCTTACATGACCTAACAAAAAACCTCTCCAACTAAATTGCACGCATAACTTGTTTAGCAAGGTTCATTTTATCTAAAGATTGAACAGACTTGGATTAACAACTTATATAGATAAAATGTACTCTTATTGTAATCGACTTGGACAAATATGAATGGTGGTCATCTTTTATAAATACAAATTTGTCATCACACAGGTTTAAAAGAAAGTAATAAAAAAAAAAGCTGATCATTTCATCATTCAATTTTAAAGATTTAAGAAAGGTATAGGTTTTCTGTCTGGCCATGATTCTATTTTCTCAAAGAACTTGACAGGTACCACCCCATCAAAACCTTAAGTCAATATCACTTTATTGTCTGAAATGTAAAGCTTCATGCCTTCTGCAGTCATCAAGAAAACAAGCGAAGACAACTTAAGAACCGTAGTTTGGCAAGAACAAATCAATATATGTTCGGCCACGACTCTAAAGAAAAGTGAGAAAGATGACTTGCTTCTTTCATGATTCTATGAACCGAAGCAATAACTGCAAGCATGCTTACCTTCCAAAGCTTTTCTAACATCAAGATAGATCAAAACGTTAACATCTCGTCTCATACCTGAAGAGGGTAAAAGATACAAATCATCATAAGCCCTCTACAGCATTTAGATTCACTAAAACTCAATTTATGTCGATTAGTGCTTGTCATTTCCCATTATCGCTTAAAATTCACGTTTTATATCGGCACATTAGTAATCCCCTTTCATAATCTTTAGCATGAATCCTATGGTGAAATGCAGATAACAAGCATAACAACACCCCTAGGCAGTTTGTCACGTATACAGTGCTGGCATATTAAAAATAGAGAGTAAAATGAAGGAGTTCGTATGTTAAAGTTCAGAGGAACAGTAAAGAGAAATTTCATGATATCTCACCACTTATCACTTCACCGTCAGTCGGCAAGCCACTTGAGAAGTGAACATGCAATCTTTTCATGCGCTTCAAACCTGACTCCAAAATTGATACCAAATTCCTCTTATAGGTTCCATGTACGCAAACTATCATCTCAGGGAAAATCAAGAGGATTATGCAAAATAAAAGGCATAAAGAAAGTCCATAAATCTAAGAGACATGATGTTCTTACATTGCACTTCATCAGCTGAAAGTATTTGTTTTAATAATCTTTCGAACTCAACTGTCTGCCAACGTGACATACAATATCTTCCTTAGAAGTGCATAGACATAAATAAAGATGCTCAAAACAACAGTTAAAAATAATCTAAGGTGACAATTCAGATAAAGCATGAAGAAATTAATAAATTTTTAAGAAAGATTCATCACCATGACGGTATGGCCTTGGTTTGCACGTATCAGAAGCTCCCCATTTTCCTCAAGAAGGCTAAACCATTGTTTATTATCTTTTCTGACAGCCTACAATCAATAAACATAAAAACCATGAAATTTCTTTTGGCTGCAAAATGAACATTTTCCTTCTCATGATTGTTTATACACCAACATTTTGGAGACCAAGAATCTAAATTACTACTGGTAACAGCTCAAAGATCACTTATAAGTAAACAACAAATAGTATTTAGCTCAAAGAAGGAAAATGTTTATACATCAATAGCTCAAAGAACATTTCTGAGGCAGTACATGAACTATCCTCTTTCTCCTCCCGCGTTCGGCACAACTCATCTGCTTCTTCCCTGCATTAGTAAACTGATCACTTAATTTGCTTATATAAAATTCAACATGCAAATACATGGATTCAGTAGCACTAAAAGGAATAGAATTATGGAAGAAGAAAACATCAATTTTTTTGTCGGCATCATCCAACTTTTGCTTTTGAGCACCGTCAGCTGCTGACTGCTCACTAGGCGATGG
The DNA here is from genome assembly GCF_007990345.1 of Gossypium hirsutum. Classification (NCBI taxonomy): domain Eukaryota; kingdom Viridiplantae; phylum Streptophyta; class Magnoliopsida; order Malvales; family Malvaceae; genus Gossypium; species Gossypium hirsutum. The sequence continues at coordinate 32,098,673 of NC_053440.1, forward strand.
ATACATTGGAAAATCATTACCGAACATAATATTAAGTTGCTACCAACTATGAATTCAGTCAATTGATACAACAGTAAGTCCACATCTTCATCAACAAAACAACTGCACAATATATTTGCTACTTGAAGAGATTTATGTGCTTCACCTCATTTCTTTCCCATTATTTACATTTTAGAAAAGATTTCCATTCATTTCCTCGGCAGAGGTTTCATTAACATTGTCTTTTACAAAAACTAGAAGTTTTTCATAAGAATTTCACGACACTACTATTTAATGTATTAGATGCTCAAAGAAAGAAATTGCATCAGTTGCTAGTTTCAACTGCCTAAAACCTCATTAGCACATTCATCATAAGAAGCCTTCTTTTCTGGAAAGATTACTGAATGCAAAACAATGATCTGAATTTATTTGTAGGACTATTTTTGAAATTTAACCAAATAACAGAAGGGTCGTTAAAATAAAATGAAAATTTTAGCAAAAATAGACCCTTTGGTTGCGTCCTCTAAGGTATACAACAGTTTCATGGCATCGGTGTATCTCAATTCACCAGCAATAGTTGAAATCTGCAAAAGGAGAAATGCATGTTAACCCGTAAATAGTCACCACCATCACCTTGACCAAACTGATTTGCAAACCAAGGGGAAGGGGAAAGGGAAGGGGAAGGGGAAAGGGAAGGGGAAGGGGAAAGGGGAGAAGAAGGGTAACCAAATATCAGAAGAAACAATAGGGGAAAAGAAACAAAAGAAATAATATGGGGAAAAGAGGAAAAGAAAAAGCAACTGGAGTTGCTAAATTTTTACCGGACCAACAATCTCCAGTTGATTTGGGGCTGACCAGCGTGGTGGAGGCTGCTTCTCACCGCACTGGCATGCTGAACTAAAGGGCTGACCAGTGAGGTTGCTGCCATTTCCCCCCTCCCCCAACCGCTCCTCACTGGTATGCAATGACAAACCAAAGGAGCCCTTACTCTCTCTCCCAATTGCGAGAACAAAACTGTTCACAACACCAATAACAAAAACTAAGGACCAAGGAGCAAAACACCGTGAATTAATATATCAAAATATATATTACAAACAAAGCGAAAACATAATTCCTTTATTCAAAAAAATGCAATAAATCCTCAAGTGCACTCCACACTTTGCAAGTTGGTCAGCCTCACTATTAGAATCACTTATAATAGATCTGGTTTGCCACTCTGTTGAAGCTAAACTAGAAGAATTACATTCTTTGAAAATGTCTTTCACGTTTGTTAAGGGTGTTAAAATGGTCGGTTTAATTAATACTTGAACCAAATTATCATTAATTGAATTAGTCGAAATTTTAAAACCCTTATATGTTAATCAAACTGAAATTTTTTAAAAATCTATTAATCGATCCAAATAATTTCGGTTGATTTGGGAGGATAATTAAATTAATAGAAAATTTTACATTTTTTTATTTGATTCAAATAAGTTCAAAACTTGAAAAAAACCATTGCAATGTACTTTTTTTTCTCTATTTTTAATTCAAAAAAGAAAGTACAAACAACAAAAAACACTAAATTAAAGACATAGCTAGTGTCTACATGCTTAAACAAACAAACCAAAAAAGTTTGAATGTTAAAGATACGAGAAGATAGTCAAGACTCAAGCAACACCCTGACTACCTTTTTGACTTTGTTTTGACAACAAAAAGAAAGAAAAAAGCCGCATAAGTTGCTTCAAAGCTTTTCACGAATTATTTAGGGTTTCTTCTTTTTTTTACTTTTTTATTTTATTTTTAATTTAAAAAATATATAAATCTATTAAGATTATGCCATTATAATAATTTATATAAATTCATTAAGTTTTAAGCCCATCCTTTAATTTTTATATTTTAAGTTACATAATATATTAGGCCTATAATATTTTTATATTTTGTGACATCGAAGTCATTCTTGGAAGAAATTGTTCGTCAAAGCCGCAATGTAATAGCCTTAAACCGGTCCAGTAGTTTCGAGTATATTTTTTAAGTTTCGAGTGTAAACTAGGAATCTATAGGGTTTCTAGTAATTTTTAATTTAATTTAGGAGGTTAATTTTATCTAAAATCGATTAAACAATAATTCGGAAAAATAAAAATATTTTTCAAAAATTAATTTTAAAGTAATTAAATAATTATTAGTGAAAATAATTAATATGGGTTGAAAAAAATTTTAAAATAATTTTTATTGGGGGTTAATTTGAGTTAAATTTAAATATTAATTAAATTAGATTTAATTGTAAAATGAGGGAAATTTTGGAGTACTTATTTGGAAAATAAACCTTAAAATTCGGAATTATGGAGGGAAAGGATTAATTGGTAAAACAAGGGAAATGTGGGAGTGGCTATTAGGGAAATTCCCCAATTTTTAAATTCTAGTGGGTTGTTTCATGTTTTAAACACAATGCATCTAGCCTACTTTTCACATCATTTACATTAGATTAGAAAGCTATAAATTTTGTTTTCTTTGCATGGTTTTAAAGATCTATCATCAGAGAATAGATCCAACCATTTTGTTTCTCAAAATACTCTCTCAATTCACTCGAAATTATTCTCACAAGTAGCCAAAAATATTCTGAAATTTCTCAAACTTCTTAAATCAAGATTTTTAATCAACAAATTTAAAGCGAATAAAAGGTAATCTTCAATCCTAAACTTGTTTTTATGAATATTAGAAACATTTTTACATGATTTGAGAGTCAATTAAAGGATTTTTTTTATCAATGTCATCTTCTTCAAAAGCTTAAGGTGCTTTAATGGTGGATCTTGAATTTTGAGATGAAATCCACAAATCAATGGATGTTCCAACTCAAAGTGGATCTATTAAAATGTTTTTGGTTTTATCAAGATTAAACATGATTTGTGAGGTAATTTGAAGAAATCTGAATTTCATCATCTTCTTGAATTAATTTTCCTGATTTTTGTGAAATTGATTTAAATGTGAAATTGATGCTTAGTTTATGTGTATTTGGTTTAGTATTGATGTTTGGAAATGATTAGGAGGGCTGGAGAGATCGATTTTGTGAGGAATCGAGTTTTCGACTTGATGTTACAAATTCGGTAAGGTATCTTTGTGAGTGAATTTCGATTAGCATAGTTAATTATAATTTGTGCTTAATATAGCATTGGAGAGGTGATAACGTCTACTTTACCTCTATTGAAGCTCCGAATCTTGAAGAGGATCGAGATAACCAGAATTGAAGCTTGAAATTGCCTAGTTGATCACTTGTTGTGATATAATAAAATTGCGTGGTGAGTGTTTCTAAAGGTGATTTAGTAAATTGACCCTCAATTATGTTTAATGTAACACCCCCTAACCCGTAACCATCGTCGGAATAGGTTAAGAGGCATTACCGGACTTACAACTCAGTTCAGATCGGTAATTCATCAAACATTTAACAAATATCATTTCATTTCAGTAATTATCAACCATTCATATTCATAACATGTTTAAATCGAGCATACAAAGCTTAATTCATACGTTTGGGGCTAAATCGATAACATATAAAAGTTTTGAGAAAACTTAGAAAACTTTTCGAATAAGGGTCACATGCTCGTGTACTCAGGCCGTGTGGCATGAAATAAGCTTGGTTTAAGCCACTTTTCACACCCCAAAACACATGTACCTAAACCATTCATATAGTATCAAATTCACATACAATATGAGCAATTATAAACAACCATTTCAATGCACATATATATGCCATTTCAAAACCAATCATTTACATACTCAAATTGCTTAGTACACTAAAATTGACATCTCTAGTGGAAAATCTAGATAGATGAGATTTTATCATATAGAACTTTGATACAATTATGCCATGTAATGAGATTGAGAAAAGATCTTAGGTGGTAGCTTCTAACTTCGGATGAGACTAAGAGGAGATTCCTATTTAGAAGTGATAAATAATGCAATTGAGACAAGTGCATTAGCTTTGTAAGTAATTAGTTGACTATTATTCGCATAGTCTAAGACAAGAAAGAGGTAAGTTAGGTCGGTTCGTTTGATTGATAAGCTAAACTTAGGCTTAGTTTGGATAGGCGGTGCGTTTACCTCTAGTGAAGTTAAAAACAGAGGTGGCGGTGAGATTAGTTATTGTAGCGATGAGATTGAATATTATAATTGTAACACCCTAAAATAGGGCTTAGGAGTTTTTGTAATCAAGGTAAGTTTGTATGTTTAAATAATGTTTTAATATTATTTGATATATGCATGCTATTGTGTTATTTATCATGTCATGAAACAATGGAAATCCAACGACATACGATGATTATCGAGTCCCGTTTGAACCTTAAGAATATATAGGATACAAATGACACGTCATTAGGGTTTCCATATTTCTGGTGTCGATCTTGAATGTTCTACTGATAGTTGAGTTCCGGCATTTGTTTTGGATACTCATCAACTTGTGTGAGCGGCATTGTGTAGGTATATTTCGACCTTCAACTTGTGTGAGCAGACCCATTTATGGCTCGAGTGACCAATGATGTAAAGGAAAAGGAAATGAATGGTTTCAACCATATGTGTAGCACACTTTGTGTGAGCTTCCCGCATATCCAATATTTTTCTAAGTGGTTCAATGGGCATGAAAAGGGAAGGAACGATAAGTTTTCCATAACTAAGTTATGAACTTATGGAAAGGTATGAATTTATAATGATCAATGTATTTATAGCTATACTTATGGAAAGTATGAATTCAATTGTACAATGTTCATGAAATCTATCTTACCATGTGATAATTTTGTTAAGTTATGTATTAAAGCACTAACTTGTGTTCTTGATGATGCTTAGGCTTGTGCCAAGCTTTTGTTGGATTGATTCATGTTTAAATATGACGTTTTGCATTGAAATGGTAAGTTATGTTCATGATTTACGAACCCACTAAGCATTATATGCATACATAAGCGTGTGGCTTGGCCGTGTGACCCAAGTCAAAGAGTTACACGGGCACGGACACGGGTTAGGACACGGTCATTTGTCCCTATTTCGAATGTTACATGGCTTGAGACACAGGCGTATGTCTCAGCCGTGTGAGTCACACGGCCTGGCCACACAGCCGTGTGCCCCTGCAGTTTGAATTTTTCTAACTTTTTCCTTAATGTTTCAATTGTTTTCGATTTAATCCCGAATCATTTCTAAAGCATTTCTAAGGCCTCAAAGGCTCGAATAAGGGACGATATGCATGTATATGATTGAGTTATACTATGATTATGTTTAATGAAATGTTTGAAAATTTATTTTTTATATTACATTTTTACGTTAATGCTCTATAACCATATTCTGGCGACATATACGGGTTAGGGGTGTTACAATAAACCTCCATCCAAACCAAGAAAAACACCCAAAAACTTCATTAATTTCATCATCTTCTTCAAGAGTGGATTTTTCAGAATTGTGTCAAAATTCATTTTTCTTTGATTCAAGGTAACTAATCATCTTTCTATTAATTTTAAATGTTACCTAAACTTTTAAAGTGAATTCTTAGCCATTAAAACGCATGTTTTACATCAAAGTCGAAATTTTGATCATTAATGGTGGATTTTGAGTTTGTGGATTAAAAATTGGTTTTAAAGTGTTTCTCAACTTGTTTTAATATAATTAGAAGGTTTTTAAAGTTACTTTGAAGTTTCGTTAAAGAATTCTCAAGTTTTAATGAATTTTTGTCATAATCCTAGTCAAAAAATGTCAATACCTTGAAACGTGTAGTTTTGTATAGTTTAAAGGTTGGGAATTAGTCATAGATGATTATGTAGATGAACGATCTTTGTTTCGTGTGAAAAGATAAAGTGTAGGTTGAGATATTTTAATTTAAAGTTTTTCATGTCTAAGGTTTCGGTTAATAGTGAACGTAGCTTAGACTATTATTTTTTTATTGTTTTAGGTGAGTCGATGACTGATTGTTGATTGTGTGTTTATCTGGCTTGTCTTTTTGAAGTGTCGGAGTCCATAGGAGCTTCAAAAATAGAGACAAAGGCACAGAAAAGCTTGTCTAAGCTTTCGGCTTTTGGGTGAAAGCGTATTTTTGGTGAGCATCTTAAGATCGCTACTCATAGATAATTCGTTGTGTAATTGGGAATTTAGACGTAGCCTAAACCTTTAATCTTAATTCCGAGTGTAAGTTTTCTCACACCTATGTTTAAATGTGAAATATATTTGCTTGTGAAATTGTGAAATTGTGAAATCATGAACATGTATGAGATGCTATGATATATACTATAAGCTTGTGATGACCGTTGTGAAAGTGAATATAAGGATATGTTATTCATGCCATGTTACAGTAAATATCTTGATATGTTTTCATACCATATGACAAAGATTATATTGTGCAACAAATGTGAATATGCAGTTAATATGTGTGAAAAAAAAGGTAAGCAAATATGTAATAATAATGTGGATAGTTTGGCCTTGTGACCTTATGAGACCGTTGGATATAGTTGGCATGCCATAGGATTGTGAGTATTCACCTTTCTGTCGTGATATATGTGGGGCGTTGAGGCCATAAGGGAATGTGTGCTAAGCTCCATCCATCGGGATATGTATGTGTGGTGTGTTGGAGAGTGTTAGCTATATGTTTCACTTATGGGACATGTTCGACTCTTTGAACCATTATGGTGTGATGGAGATCCTCGTATCTAATGTGTGGTTATAGAGTCCACTTTATGTTTCATAATCTCAAGAGCCAAATTATCATAAAAAGTGATTGAATGTGATGAAATGTTGTTGATATATGCTTAAATATTCATGTCACTAATGTGTGAACGAATTCAAGAAAGACGATTAATGTGTAAAATATTTCATAAGAGTAAAAGACGATATGAATATAATGTATGTTTGTTTCGTTGATGCATGATGACTTGTTTACATAGTGGTTATTCAAAGCATTCAGTGAGCTTGTTAAGCTCACCCATTCCTTCTTAACTATTATAGATACATAGTGCCAGTGTGAGCAGTGTGGTCTCGAGGGGTGATCCAAGCCGTTTATTTAGCTTCTATTAGTAGGTGTTATATGCTTATTTATATTTGGGGAATAAAGGCAATATGATAGGTGATAGCACTGGAAAGAACATAGGTTTTCCTCCTTACTTATTGGTTAAATTCTTCTCATTCAGTTATCCTTAGCATATATTTTAGCATTTTTAGTTTAGTAAATTGCATTTTATAAATAGTGAATCCTAGCCTATTCTATCTTTAATTTTGCAATCTTTTTGCTTAATGTCTCATAAGTTAATTCCAGATTGCGTTAAAAATTATCGTCGCACCTGACAGCTGTCTAGATAAGAACTAAAAATGTATGAGCTTTCCAATCTGGTATAACCAACCTATACATAAAAGGACAGAATAATTCTGAGGAAAGGACACCTGTACTGTTGGAGGAGGACATAAAAGGTTGATGTGAGAAGAAAAATATGAGGGAGGAGAGATTTTTCTTGACCATTATCTTCTTCATCCTACCTCAAAGCTTGCGGCTATGGCAGCTTAAGCCTCTCACGGGTGAGCCAACATGAAAATTGGTGCAGATTAGCTTCTGATGAGAAGACCTAAGTACGAGACAATAGGGAATAGAGAGATTCAGTTGAGTTGTCTAGGAATAGTATTCTTCACTCGATTCTTTCTTATTTATGTCTAAATGCTAGTGATTACTCTCTGTTTTTTGTTTATATGGAAGTGCACATGAATTCTTAGTTAAATGTTATATTATTCAATCTTGCTTTTATTGTTTAATCTTGGGGTTTGAATGTTTCTTAACACAGAAGTGTTATTGCAGTCACTGACACTGGAAAATGCAGTGACAGTTCAAGCCAACAAGCATTACAACGGAAGTTGAGTGAGGATTAGAGGAATTTAATCCACTTGTTCTTAATAGTGTCATATTGCCATCATCAGAAGGCGAGGTTAATGTGCATGTTTAAGTCTCAGATTAAATAGAGGAGTGACGCTTGATAAGATATACATTGAAATTTATTGCCTTGACAATCACCTATCCTTTTATACCTTGTGAGCACTTAGTATTCTGCTAAAGATTCATGTTCGGGATCCCAATTTATCATTATCATATTTTATTTTATTATGTTCAATTTGTTGCTTCGAAAACTATCCTCACAATTTATCTCGTTTCTATCTAGTTATAGTCTTACATTAATAGACAAAAGACAACCATCCATGTGGGATCGATATCCGACAGCCTCACATCTGTCTACCATACTTGCATCAACAATGTACGCTTGTACATTATTGCTATGGCGTTAAACAGCCGATCAATAGGCCAATATGGTAGATTTTATATTGGTTATGCTAAGTCAATCTTTGGGTTGTTTGCATGCTATTTATGTTTGGATGTTTGTGGACTTGAGCATGACATTGGGACAGCTATTTCGAACATTTTGATGTTTCTTTAACTAGGTGAATGAAGCATGTTGTTTAGGATTAAGTTTGAATGGTTTCAATGTTGATGTATGCTGAGATTTTGTAGTTTGGAGTAAAGGTATCGATCTTTGGTTTTTTAAAAATGGTACCTTTGTATTTTCAAAAGTGCATGGAAATAAAATATAAATTTAGTATCGATACCCTAGCTCGAGTATCGATACTCGGGGTAAATTTATCGATACCTTGCAAAAGGTACCGATAGTTTTTGACGTTTTAAAATTCTTGTGAGAAACAAAATGCAAGTTTGGTATCGACTTTTCATCTGGTATCGATACCACTTAAAGAAAATATCGATACCACTCCTTTAGTCTTGATACCTACATAACATTTTTGGGAAAATTGGCTAAGTGGTCCCAATGCTCGATGTGTGTCTATTTCATGTTGCTTATCATATGTTTAGCATGGTTAAACGTTTATTTGAGTTAGCATGTCTTAATATTCATATGATTGCTATGGTAAGAAAAAAAAGTAAGGATGTTTGTATACTAAATGTGACAATTATGATGAAATCAATGTGAGACGATGGTGTAGCGTCCTAGAACTTGGGTTTAGCAACTGACTTGGGTATACGGTGTTACAGAAGTAGGGACACGGTCGTGTCTTGTCCCGTGTGTGTATTCACAATAGGGCCACACGACCGTGTCGTAGGTCATGTGCTAAACCATGTGACAAAAGTTTTTGAGACACATGGTCGTGTCTCAGATCTTGTGAAACTTGCACTTAAAATATAAATGACACATGGTCGTGTGACATCCCGTATCCTTGGCCTTATGCTCCAAATGTAGCCCCTGAAACACGTCGCTTCAAAACCTATACTTGCATACCAAAACACACCCTTCCCATACACATTCATATGACCAAAACACACCTTAAACACATACAAAACATAACAATTCAACCATCCTATATGATCAAACCAATATGCTATTCAAAGGCACCACATTTCAAACACTTAACCTAAATCAATTTAACATAATAAGTTCAATCATTTAACATACTTCAAATATACCAAATATCCATATCCAAAAACATATCAATCAACCATTTCCTTTCTAATTTCAAAAGGCACAATCATTAACATCTTATAAATACACTTCATATACAAACCATCAACAAAAGCATTAAGGCACACCAAGGCTTGGCACAATCCAATACATACCAAATAGACATACAAACCTATACATGCCACTTACAACCATTTCCATATATTCAAAAGCTACCAAAGTGGATCGATGGATAGTGTAATTGTGCTCCGACGAAGATTCCCACCGCTCGAGCTTTCCAATGATCTGCAAAATAAAGAAAATAACTATATAAGCAAATAGTGCCTAGTAAGCTCATATAAAGGAACTTAAACTTACCAATTGCATTAAATTAATCAACCATGAGTAATTCCATTTAGTCATAGACTAAATTTCAAATTCCTATACACCAATAGGTTCAGAAGAAAATATTTTCTCTCTTCCTTTTCTTTAGATAATAGGACTAGAAGAAAGGTGAGGTACTCCTCTAAGATAAGTCTGAGACCACGTTGTTTGAACAAGATTTCCTGAAAAGTAGGGTAACATCTAATATTTGGGTGAGCTCTAAACTTAATTAGTAAACTAAGTGTTACTTCAAATGGTGAGGTTTTGTCCGCCCATTGATGCTCTTGGCGTGCAAAGTGGGTGCGTAACCAACATTGGACAGTGGCAAAAGACCGCCTTAGAAAGGAATAAATCATTTGGAAAAAAAGTCTAGTAATGTATTAAGGAAACTCGGATAATAGGGTCGTCACCGAGAAGGTATGATGTGCCAAGTGTGATTACTCCAGATACTAGCTACGCTCTAACATAATGACTAAGGACAAAGGATGGATTAAGGCCTAAGGGTATGTTATGTAAATATATATATTCTCGTACACATTTCTTTATATTTTTCAAGCATTTATCTAGTGGATTGTGAGGACTGGGACGCATGTCAAATATCCATAAGGACAAAGGTAAAATATCAAGGTAACCCAGGTAAGAAATGGAGAACCTTTCTCTCACTTCCTCAAGAAGTAATCTCTTTTTATAAAAAAATAGAGAAATTGAGAGAATTCCTCTCATCCTTCAAGCTGAGTTGAAGATATGGATCTAGTCTTTGAGATTCTCCTTGTTAAGGTAAGATCTACAACCTTACATACTAAGCTGTTAAGGAGCAGCTCAGTTTAGTTGGGTAAAGTAAGTATGGAAAGTCTTATTTAGAGATTTTTATGTTCAAAGTGAAAGAAAATGAGTTGATTATACAGATCTTGATAAGTTCCCATGTTTTGTCAATTAAGGCCTATCGATCTACTCAATAGAAGTCCAGATATGGAGTTTAAAGCTATTAAATATGCAAGTTAGGTGAGTCCCTAAGTCGACTCTTGCAAATGTATTATGTATGTTAGAAAATTCTGTGAAAATGAGTTCAGAACGCATGATGTGATGATTCTATGAGAAATACATGTCTAATGAACTTGCATGAATGATTAGTATGGAATATGGATATGATATCTAAGGTCAATGGTTAATGTATCTGAATAAGTAAAGTGTGTCTATGTGTGTTTTGATGACATGAACAAGTCTACTGTGAAAGAGTCTGTCATGAGTAAGTCAGATGTGAATGAGTCTACATGAAGTGTTTGTGTCTGTTTCCAGAGTTGACTAAAAGGGTCCATCGGGACTAAAAACACAAATCTCTGAAAGGAAAAGTTCATGGCACTCTCAAGACCATATAGTGTAGAACCATGGCTAGGCTATGGCATCATATGGAGAAGATTTAAACAACGGTTGGGTGAGTACCAGACAATAAGGGGAAAACCTCACGACAGTGAGTTTAGGTGAATCCCTATCGTCAAAAACATAAACTTTCATAAAAGTGAGCCTTTTGTAGTTGCTTCTATTAAAGAAATGTCATTGTGGAAAATCTCTGATAAGGAAAACCTTTTTGGTAATCTATAAGAAGATGCCTTTGTGGCGAAACCTAAAGAAGTGTCTTTGTGGTGATCTCTGTTAAAGGAAACCTTTATGGCGGTCTCTGTTAAAGGAAGCCTTTGTGGCTATCTCTGTAAAAAGGATGCCTTTGTGCCTATCTCTGTTAAAAGGATATCTTTGTGCCTATCTCAGATAAATGAATGCCTTCTGGAAAATTTTGTAAAAAGGACAACTTCTTGATGAGGCTCTGAAAAGAAATTCGTTGTGGCTATCTTTGGAATGGAACGCCTTCACAGCGAAATCTGAAGAACAACTCTCATGATGACCATATGAAGACAACGTATTTGGGCAAACCCCGTATAGTTACAAGGGATTAGGCTAGTGTGCGCCAGAGTACGTGGCGAGGGAAGGTTATGTGCTGGAAGTATGTATAGAAAGTGCACTAAAGTAAGGAAAATTTGGGCAAATTCTGAGTTAAGTATTGGGCTTAGTCTACCCCTCCCGAAGAAAATGATATGGCTAAGAAGTATGGAAAAAGGTATTAAGTTTGATAAATTGAAGAAAGGATATAGAAAGTATAGAGATGTTAAGTTTAATATGCTCAAGATAGCGGAACATGGTTCTGAAGAAAGAAATATGGTAGCTTAAGTATTGTACTGTAACAACTCATTTTCTAGTGGTGTCGAAAACAGTGGCTTGGGACCACAAATCTGATAAGTGAGTCTGTAAATATTATTATTTAATATTTACAAGTCAAATATAGTATTATTTAGAATTTTTATCTGGTAATTTTTCTTTTTGAACGAATAGTTAAATACAAGTGGGTTGTCCCTGAAGTCAAATGGTTTTAGAAAATGGGGTATTGGGACCTCGTTTCTATAAACTGAGCTCGTAAATATCTTTATTAAATATTTACAGAGTTACTATATAGGTATATTGAAGTTTGGTCTGAAAATTTTAGTGATTTGATAGTTAATTAAAGAAAAATGACTAAATCATAAAAATCGTAAAACTTAATCACTATTAGAGTTTAAGTGCTAATTGAGTATTAAAGTAAAATGGGGTGGATTCAAATGGCAATTAAACCATTTCTAACGTTAATGGTCAGTGATATACATTGAGAATTGATTTTTATATTGGTTACAATGTTTATTAAATTAAGTTAAAGTAATGAAATAATAAAACAAAAAGGAAGCCAATGTTATATTTTCATCTTCTTCTTTTCTTTTTATTTTTTTCAGCTAAAAAACATTGTTGAAACTTAAGGAAGCTTTGACCTTGTTTATTCAATTGCATGTAAGTCTATTTTTCATCATTTCCTCATAAATTTTATGTTTTTAAAATCGTTGTAACTTAATTGATCTAGCCCAAGGACTATTTTGTGAAACAGGAAAAGTTTTGAAAACTTTCCATTCATGTTTTTGAAGCTTTCTTGAAGTTTATATTTGAGCTTGAAGCTTGATGATGGATTTGAACTATTTTGTAAAGTAATTTTGAATAGTTTTGAGTTTAGGGACTAAATAGATAAAATGTTGAAATTTGATTGGTTTTCTTGTGAAATTTTAGAATTTGAGGGATGATTAAGGATGGAAATAAATTTAGCAATATGGGTTAGGGATTAATTGTGAAATTAAGCTTGTTTCGATTTTAGGGACTAAATTGAATAAAATGCAAAATTTTAAGGTAATTGTGAAAATGTCAATAAAGAAGTCATATGCATTAAATTGATTATTTATAAGTAATTGGGTAGATAATTGAAATAAACTACTATTTAGATCAAGAGCCGATAGATAATTCTGGAAAAGGGAAAAAAACTGTTGATTAGTCGCTAACATTACAATATTTGTTGTTTAGCCCTAGTAAGTTCATATAGTTTAATTTCGTACAATTTGTAATATTATGTTGATTTCAGAATTTTGGTATATTTAATATATATATATGCATGTATATTTTAATTGTTGCAAACTGGTACAAGGTGAGAAAGTGGATTGAATTGAAAAGTGTTATATGATTACTTGTATCGAGCCCGGATAAACATAGGATAGGATACAATTGGCATGCCAATAGGTTATTTTGCGTGTTGTACGGGATTGATATGTGATGAGATGATGATACATGACTTGATTTTATACGCTGAGTATACTGGAATCCAGCATTTGTTGCAGATTTCCAAGTTATATGTACAATGATTCTAGCATATTTCTGGGGGCAGATGTAAAGCCTAAGGGCTTGGCACTTGGTGCCCAAGCATGTAACTGGAAGGATGTTAGCCTATGGGCTAGGTACTTGATGCCCGAGTGTGTTCTTGGTTCGACTGGCTGAGTTGAGCATGCTAGCGTGTCTTGGTGGATAACTGTGTCTCTGTATCTATTTATACCATTCATCAGGCTAAATTTTTAATGGTTAAATGACTTAATCATGATATGTAACTAATATTTGGTTATGATTTCTTGTGAAAGACTTGTACATGTGTTCATGGTTTCCGATATTATATCGTAACTTGGTAACGATTGATACTGTATAAATGAGTTGATTAAATGACTCATATTTACGAAACTCAGATGTTGCATGGTTGTGGTTGACAAGGTTAATGTTAGCTATTGATTTTGTTAATTATAAAACTATGATTATACGGTAAGTTATAACGTTTCAACCTGTGAACTTACTAAGCTCGTAAAAACTTACTCATTTTGTTTTCTTGTGGATCTCGTTTTGCAGAACTAGACAATCATATCAAGTTGAAGATCACACTATCCAGCTGTCTTTCGGTAGACTTTGAAAATGTTTAATTTTGGATATATCGCATGTAATAGGAGTAACTTATATATGTCTATAAGTGTTCATTATAAATGGTATGTTTATGCTTGTATAAAACTTGTATGCTTGTTGGTTAAAAGTATGGTTGGTCATGGCTTGATATGGAGGTTTGAATGTGATATTGAGTTTGACTTGTGTTGGAACAATGGTTAGTTGATGTCTTGTTTGGAATTGTCACACCCAAAAATTGGCTAGAACTTTTGAGGCTAAATTAGAAATTTTGGCTCGGAATGGGTCCAGAAATTTTGAATTGTGGAAACTCAAAATTGTTTTCGTCTATGGCATTTTGAAAATTAAAACAATATTTGAAAATAATGTTCAAAACACTTTCAATTTTGAAATAAGGATTGATTTCTAAAAGGGTCTAAATTATGAGTTTTTAAAAGGCAATTAAACCAAATTTTAATTTTCACCCTATTTTCTCCCTTCATCTTTATAAAACCCACATTAGTCTCTTTTCCATATTTTTGTTTGACATCCATTGCATTCCAAAGCTCCTCTCATTCAATTTTGATTCCCAAATTTTATTCCTTAGATGTCTATCATCACCCGACCAATAAACCTCCGTAGTATTTCAAGAAAACCACTCAAAACATCATAGATTTCTTCATTATTGAGTTTTTGGGTTTTTCTGGTTTTGAATCAAACGTTCAATTTTTTTGTCAACTAAGGTAACAATTCAATCCCGTATTAGTTTTTGATGTTATTTGATCCTTTAAATTGAGTTTCTAGCCATTAAATCGCATGTTTTAAATAAAAGCCAAAAATTAGGTCATTAATGGTGGATTTCAAGATTTTGGGTAAAACGTGGCTTCAAAGTGTCTTTCAATAGTTTTGACATGATTAAAAGGTTTCTAAACTTACTAAAAATTTTCATTAAAGATTTCCAATGTTTTAATGAATTTTCATGAAAATTGCCATAAACATGTCAAAAATTTTGTTACCATGAATTGGGTAGTTTTGTGTAATTTAAAGGTTGAGAATCATCCATAGGTGAATAATAAGATGAACGGAATCAATTTTAGGCAAAGAATATTAAGTATAGACTAAGATAATTGAAATTCAAGTTTTCTATGTCGAAAGTTTCAATTACACGAAATTTAACTAAGGCTTGTGCTTTGATTGATTGAAATGAGTCTTTGGCTGACTGTTGATTTTGTATATTGTGTGGTTATTATGTGTGAAGCATCAAAACCATTGGAGCCTTCTACGAGCAAGAAGAAAGGCAAGAAAAAAGCTAGTTTAAGCTTACGGTAATTAGGCAAAAGCGTGATCGGTGAGTGTTTGGAACCTCTACTGTAGACACAATTCATAGTGTTTGGAATTTCGGTAAGTATATATGTGTTGAATTGTGGAATGTGATATTATTGTGACAGGTAATAAATGAGAATACTTGTATGTGATATATGATGTACTAATTTTAATGCACACAAATGTGGTCGAATATGTGATGGCTCAATGAGCATTATTGTGGCACTTAAAGTGCAATTAAATGTAAATTCGATAAGCATGCATTGTTTACAAGTTGTGATCTAAATTGATGAATATCAACAGAGATGATGTGCATTAAATTAGTAATTAAAAATGTGTAATTGTAGATATATTGGCCTTGTGATCTCTTAAAACCGTTGGATATAGTTGTCATGTCATAGGATTGTGAGTACTCAACTATATGTATTGTGTTTTTGGGTATTGAGGCCTTGGGAAAGTTGGAGAGATAAGGGAATGTGAGCTAAGCTCCATTCAATGGGACATGTTTGGTGTGTTGGAGAGTGTTAGCTTTATGCTTCACTTTTTGGGATATGTTCGAGTCTATGAGTCAATTGGTGTGTTAGAGATTCGTGTATCTGATGTATGGTGATAGAACTCACTTTAATGTTTCATAGCCTCAAGTGTCAAATTATCATTTAAATCTGATCTTATATATTGTGATAATACGATAAGAGATGGATGCTTATAATTGTGAGTAATATGCTAAATGAGTTTATTTAAGCTTCATGAATATGATAGTGTGTTCTTATAGTAAATTGCGTATGTAATTGTAGTCTGGGTCGTTATCATTTAACATGTGAATGCATGTGAATATATAAGCTAGACTTGTGATTATTAAAGCATGTATACATTGTTTAGTCGTGATGAATTATTGTAAAATGAGTTATTTGAATATAAGTTGAGTGTAGCCATGCGTGAGAGTATATGCTAGTTTTATTGTTTAATGAAGCATGAATATGTTATTGTGGCATGGTTAGGATATGGTTGTGAATGTATTGTAGTATGCTCTTGTTTAACATTTGGTGTTGTGTATACTTTGTGGTTATTCCGACATTCACTGAGCTTGTTAAGCTCACCCACTCCTTTCAATCCATTGCAGATTAGTTGTGTGTCAATGTGAGCAGTGTGGTTGTAACAACTCGTTTTTCATTAGTGTTGGAAACAATGGTTTCAGGACCACAAGCCCAACAAGTAAGTTTGTATTATTTATTAATTAATTTATATGAGTGAAATATAATTTTATATTGAATTTTGGTTCAATGAATTTTAGCTAATTGAATAAATGGTTAAGTATAAGTGGTTATTCTGAAAGTCAAGTGCTTTTGAAAAACGAGGTATTGGGACCTCGTTTCTATAAACTAAGCCCATAAATATTTAATAAAAATATTTACGGAGTAATTATATAAGTGTACTAAATTTTGATATAAAAATTTTAACGTTTGGATAGTTAATTAATTAAAAAGGATTAAATTGTAAAAGATGTAAAACTTTATTATTATTGAATTCTAATGATTAAATGGTCTTAAAGGGTGTTATATGATAATTTAACCATAATTAAATTATGGTGGATGACACATAGGTGGTTTTTAAGTAAACTATGTATTAAATTATATTTATTTGACAAAATATGTTAAATTAATAAAGATAATAATAAAAGAAACTTAAAGCAATGTAATCTTCTTCACCTTTATGTTCTTCATCGAAAACCATGGATAAACAAGTTGAGAGCATCAGCCACCCCTTTTTACTCTTGCATGGTATGATTTGTTAATCTGTTTCTTCTAATTTTTATGTTTTTAAAATCTTTAGAATTAGGTCCAGCTAACTCGTATCTCCGTTTTTGAAACTGTTCAAAATTTTGGATTTTGCCATTGATGAATCTTAATTATTTTTTATGTTAAATGATGAATTTGTAGTCTTGCTTTTTGTTTAGGACTATGTTGTAAAGTGATTTTAGTTAATTTTTAGTTAAATGATTAATTTGATAAAATATTAAAATTTAAATGGAATTTTTGTAAATTGTGAATAATTTTGGACTGTATTAAAAGAGAAAAAAGTTCAGCTAGCATGGGAGATTTTGAAATTTTGATAAATTTGAAATTTTGTGTTTAGGGACTAAATTGAAAGAAATATAAAAGTTTAGGAAAATGTGTAAATAATGAAAAATTAAGTATAAAATTGAGTTGGGATGTGTATTTGAATTTGATAAGATTGAATTTCATTATTATAGATCAAGATTTGACTCGTGCGGAGGATAATCGAAGAAACGGGAAAATAACAAATTAGTCCCTGTGAGTCAACCGTTAGCAAATATTAGGTAAGTTCATAGTGTAGTAATATATATTTATATTTGTCTCTTTATGATTATATTATGCTTTTCTAGTTAATGGTATATAGGTGGAATTTCATTAGTCACTTATATATTATTAAAATTTCCAATTAAGTACAAATGGAAAATGAATGTTTGATGATGGTAATTATTCTGATTGCACATTATTGACATGAAAGTTACAGATTTATAGTATGTGTACAGAAATAAGAAGTGCCTCTGAATGATGGATTTATTGATATTACGATTTTAACTATAATACCCAGTTGAACGTGGTAAACAGTTAAGATACGATTGGAATGCCAATAGGGTTAGAATGCGCGCTTGTACAGGATTACACTTTGGTGCCTCTGTTTGTACTCCGGTGCCTCTATTTGCACTTCAGTGACTTTGATTGCACATTTGTGCCTTTGTTTGCACTCCGGTGCCTCTGTTACACATCTTTGATGCCTCTAGTGTGGTGTAGTTACCTGAGTATCTAAGTCAAGTTACTATAGTTCATCAGACTATGTATTAATTGGCTTAAAACTTATTTATTTGCTCAATTGTAAGGAATGTTTAAATTTCTACTATGTGATAAATAGCACTATGAAATGCTTATGTATAAATATTGATAAGTACAATTTGGTTAGTTCTTTTGAAATGTATCAAGTATGTTATACTAATGCGGTGTGATCTTGCATTCGGTTATCAAGAATTAGAAATTCATCCTCTTGGTTATCTATTTTGTTAAGGTAAGTTGATATTGGATTTATGAAAAATTTGGAGGTGATATGTTTAGATGAATATGGAGATGTTAAGTGATGAAATTGAATAATTAATGATTATGTGATTAAAAGTTGTATGTAACAATATTGAAACTAAGGGAAAGTTTATAGTTACATGTATGAAACGCAAGCTTTGTAAATGTGATTTTGGTGACAGAGTTATGAATTTAAATATCAAAGAATGATATGTTTTGAATTGAACTACCGTGCTTTATGAATCGCTTAGTCGAAAGTTTTGGTACTGACATTATGTGATTTTGGAAACGACTGTCAGGTTTAGAAATTTAATTCTCTTTTAGTATTTTTTTTATGGAATGAGGTATGTTGATTTGAATATTTAGCTATGGACTTACTAAGCTTCCTAAAATTGCCTATTTTCATTTTTGTTTCTATAGTTAATGTTTTGCGGAACGGTTCAGTCAGATCAACTTCAACTCTCATACTATCTAGACTCTCTTTGGTAGCTTTTGTCTGAGTCAACTTGGTTGTGGCATGTATATAGGGTTTGTTGTAATTAAAGTTAACATGTTAGTTTATTGGTATTTATATATATATGTATGGTCATGTTTAGTAAGTTATGTGTTTTGTTGGTACCAGTGTGGTATGGTAATGATTGTGCCTTTGTCTAGGCATTGTTTTGATTTAGTACTCTTAATGATGTTTGAAATGTGCTATGGTCAATTTAGTAGGTGATACATGGTATTGTTCATGTTAGATTTGCTTATGGTTTATGTTTGATATTAGGAAATAGTTACATGATGGTTAATTGAATAACATATGCACGATGGTGATCTTTTAGGTGATATGATAATGGTATATGTTTAACAATTGTTGTGTCAATAAGGAAACATTGGTTTGGCACAAAGTTTCATGAATTTGATATGTTTTTTTATGTGTTAAATGTAATTTTGAATAGGTCATGTTGGTTAGAAATGCGATGGCTCGGTGTCAAATTTAAAATGGTTGTTTTGGCTTGAAAATGAAGTAATTTAGCTGCACACGGCCTGGAACACGATTTGTCAAATGGTCGTGTGCCACACAAGGTCACACCACACACCCGTGTGTGTCAATTTGATTTTAGGAACAGGTTGCACACGGTTTGGCGCACAACCTGCAACATGGTCTTGTGGCCCTATTTTCAATACCCATACGGGCAGACACACGGGCTGGAACACAACCGTGTGTCCTAACTCCAAATGTTCACATGGTCTAACCTATGTCACACAGTCTGGCCACACGGCCTTGTGACCCCTGTTTTCCAAACTTTTCTGAGTTGTTTCGTTTTAATCCTAGAGTGTTATATATATTGGCATTTAATTGTATAACTGATTCTATGGTGAAGTTTAATGTTTTGTTTTGCTTGGTAATACTCTATAACCCTAATCTGGCAACGGAAAAGGGATAGGGGTGTCACAATGATTTCGTATGGTGATCCAAGTTCATTTTCGTTATTTCGTAGGTGTTCATTTTCTGATTTATGTCTTAGGTATAAGGCAATGTGGTACACATTGTACTAGTATTTTCCATGATGTTTTGGATGTTCCATAACTTAATTGCTCTTAGGATTTTGATATTTGAATCATATTGTGTTGATTATTACTTGGATTTATTTTCAATGTTTGAAAATATTATTATGGTCGTTTTGACCTTTTGATGTGGTAAAAGATGCTTGTTGAATAAACTTGAGTTGGAATGGTTTGTATGCTTGAACTACTATTTTATTTTGTGGCCTGGAGGAGAGGTACCGGCATTCGTGTTTTAAAAGTGATACCTCTGTGATTTTTAAATTTGGAAGAAGTCAGAATCGTAATTTGGTATCGATACCATATCACGAGTATCGGTGCTAGGGGTAAAATTATCGATACTTTTTGAAAGGCACCAATAATTTTTGGTATGTTATTTTTAGGCGAGAAACAGAATACTTTTTTGGTATCGATACTATTTAAGGGAAACATCGGTACCTATGTTTTAGTATCGATACCTAGGTGATTGTTTTGGGAAATTTTGCTATGTAGGCGCTATGCATGTCTAATTATATTTATAAGACCATTTGATGTGTGTTAACATGTATTAATGATAATTATGAGTCTATTTGACTTAAATCTCGTGTGAATACTAAAATAGAATATGTTCCCTTAATAATGAGACATGTTGTATTGTGTATGATGTATTGTGTATGATGTGAGACAGTGGTGTGGCATCTTGATATTCGGGTTCGGTGACCGAGTCGGGTATAGGGTGTTATAGATACATGCGTAACTTGTTTTGGAATTTTTTTAAGTGGCTCTAATGCATGTTTAATTGATATTATAAGTTTGTTCGGTGTATGTTTGGCATGTTTTAATAATGATTAATATATTATTCACTTAGAAATTTGTAAGAACGCTAATAAAGAGGACAATTGTCTATTAATGTGACATTTTATAATGTGTGTGATACGTGACGGTGGTATGGCATCCTAATATTTGGGCTCGACGATCGAACCGGTATAAGGTGTTACATTTGGCGGTATCAGAGCCTAGGTTTATTAACACTCAGACCTAGGTGATTGTTGTGTGGATTGGGGTTGTGAAACCTATGTGTTTAAGTTACCCTGATTGCTTAAATTGATGAAAATATCCCTGATTGAATTGCATGTGGGGTAGGAACGGGAACAGATTGCCCTAATCCAATTTCTTTCTTGCAGGAATGTAACTTGGATCATTTCACCGCCACTCACACCATTGGTTTTATTTGTATATGTTTAGATTTGTTCGACGAGATTGCGGGTATTTTTACCTCCTAATCCATTCCTTTATTCTCATTGGTAGGTTTAGGATCTACGTCTTCGTAAATTTTGAGTAACTTAGCTAATAACTAGAAAATTCCTATAGAGACTATTGCTACAGGCATCATTTCTTCTAATTTATCACGATCTGAAAAGGATGAGATTAAACGAGAATTTTCATACTATGTTTGGGACGACCCCTACCTTTGGAAATACTGTTCCGATCAAGTAATTCAACAATACATTGCAGAAACTGAGGTAAAATCAATTTTACATTTTTGTCATTCTTACGCATGTGGTGGCCATTTTGGCCCTAAATGAACTGCACATAAGGTACTTGAATGTGGATTATTTTGGCCACATATTTTTCGTGATGCGTATTTATTTTGTGAAACTTGTGAAAGTTGTCAAAACGTAGGAAATTTGAGCCGGAAGAATGAAATGCCTTTAACACCTATACATGTATTTGAATTTTTTTTTGTCTGGGGCATCGATTTTATGGGACCTTTTGTTTTATCGTTTGGTAACATTTATATTTTGCTTGTTGTTGACTATGTGTCTAAATGGGTGGAAGCTAGAGCCACTTGTCGTGATGATGCTAAGGCTATAGTAGGATTTCTAACAAATTCCATTTTTTCAAAATTTGGCACACCAAAAGCGTTGATCAACGATCGAGAAATACATTTCTGCAATAAGGTAATCGATGCACTTTTGAAAAAAAATATGGGGTAGTACAACGAGTTGCTACGACTTATCACCCTCAATCAAACAGTCAAGTGAAAGTGTCAAATCGAGAAATCAAATTAATTTTGGAAAAGACCGTTAAGCCAGATAGAAAAGATTGGATTTGCGATTAAATGATGCACTATGGGTATACCGCACAGCTTATAAGGGACCCATAGGTATGTCTCCTTACCGACTTGTATTTGGTAAACCATGTCATTTTCCTATAGAATTAGAAAACAAGGCACTTTGAGCTATTAAACAATGCAACATGGAGTTGGATGCTACAGTTAAGTATCGAAAATTACATATTCAGGAACTTACAGAAATTAGACGAGAAGCATATGAAAATGCCCAAATTTATGAAGAAAAAATCAAGGCATTCCATGATCAAAAGATAACTCGTAAAAAATTTTTGATTGGGCAGAAAGTACTACTTTATGACTTTACACTAAGAATTTTTGTAGGTAAACTCCAAACCAATAAGTAAGTAAAATGAGTTATCGTCTCCACAGGAACTGTGTATGTTAATCAACTATTTGGAAAGTTATAAATTCACAATTTGGTATAAAAACACAATAATTTGAATGGTGATGTTTAGACTAAGTGAAATCAACTAGATGCAAAGATTGATCCGTAATGCAATTTTAATCTAAATGCAAATTATCTAAATCTATGAATGAATGGCTTTAGCAACAAAAACAATCAACATAAAATAGGCTAGGATAATTATATTAATCATCTCAATTCATTTTGATCATGCTTAACAGTGTTTGGAAAACATTCAATGGCAACACGATCTTTCATGAGTTTGTAAACCAAATTAAGTTCTCTAGGAATCTTTTACTTAGTTAAATATGCATTTTACTGATTATATTAAACTAAGGGTTTCTTAGCATTTATGCAAGGTAACAGGGACATTTACGTTTGAAACAGTTTAATCACATAAACCTAAAAACTATGCAAGATAATAGAGCTAACTAAAGATATTATGAACCTCTAATTTAGTTGGGTTTAATGATCTAAATTGAGCATTGCACTTTTGAATTATTTTTCTACTAGTAGTCGTCTGGTTAGGATCGCTTAGCTAATCTAAATGCATCCAATCATGTATGAATGAAATACATCTTGATTTTAATTGAAAATATGATCGACTAAGGCACAAACATATTAAACATGAACCAAATACATCTTTTTGACTTAACATAATCATCCTAAAAAATAGGATTTAAAATATAACACCCCAAACCCAGCCTAGACGTTATGGCCGAATCTAGCAATGTCACATGATAGTGTTTTTGAAACCTCGTTGTTACATTGAAAACATTCCATGTTGTTATCTTTAGTAAACCTTTGTTAGAACTTAGGAAGTCGTCTTTATTCATTTAAAACATTTGTTTTGAAACATCCTTCGTTGCGAAAGCTTTAATAAAATAGTCTAAGTGATCATGTGTTTAGAAACTACTTTAACTTTTTGAAAACTAAATTTCCTACGACCAGCAGGTATAAATCCATAAAGTAAAATAAATAAATAAAAACCCAAAATTTAAAACCAAAGTCCCAGAGGGCCCTTAAATTACAACCCAAATAATCAATAATAATTAAATCATAAAACGGAAATTGAAAACCATAAAGTCCAAAAATTTCTATGGTCACCGCTGAGTCCTCTGTCGCACCTATCCGTCTAAATCTGGGGATTACCTGTGCACATTAAACAAAAAGGGTGAGTTTACGTAAACTCAGTGTGTAATCCTGAGAAACAAACAAACAATCAGTATTCACTGTGCACGGTTGAATAGTCTTGGGCCTAAGCCCTTTTCAGTATCAGTGATAGTTTGGGCCTTAGCCCATCTCAGTACAGTGTCAAAAATGCAGTAGGGCCTTAGCCCATCACAGTATCAGTAGCAGTAATAGTTATACAGTAGCAAAATCCTACCCATCCAACCTCTACACACCATCTCCATCCAACCCTACACTCCAAGTAGTACCGAATGCGACACAAATTAGTAGTTTGCAGCTAAGCTTCCAGTAAATTAGGCTTAAAGCCTTTCAGTACACTTCTTCCGAATAACAACCCCCAACCCAATGCAATGCAACATACAATGGATGATATGCTATTATGCAATTTTAGTACATATATTTGGTTCAGATATTAACCTGCTCAATACAGATATCATTCAGTCAATTTCACATATTTAAGGGTTTAAGTAGCGCTTACCGACCTTACAGTAGGTTCACAGTCGACTTGGGCGACCCGTGCAATCTTAGAAACATTCCAGTAAAAATAGGCCCACACGCCCGTGTGTGCCTGTGTAGCCCACTCGGCCCAAATTGGTCTTGGCCGTGTGATCCATATTTAATGTAACCTATGCTAGCTAAATATTCATATATGCTTTCACTATTTACTTATATGTTCATTTAAAGTTGTCAACTTGAGTCATTGTCCCTAAATTATTTATATCTTGAGCTACAGAATTCCAAATTAAGATCCACTTGATGTTTTCGAAACTAGACTCAAATACCTTTCAACCATCAAATTTTCAGATTTTATAGTTTGTCAAATAAGTACAGTGAAATCTTCAAATCTATCCTGATTCTGTTGTTTGACAGCTTCAACCTTTCTTTACTAAAAATCATTTATCTCTTAGTACAGAATTCGGATGATGTTTCCATTTTTTTCTTGAAAATAGACTCATTAAAGATTTAAACATATAAATTTAAGCCCCTAATTATTTTTTTATAATTTTCGATGATTTTTCCAAATTCAAAACAGGGGAACCCGAACCCATTCTGACCTTGTCTTACAAAATTCAATATATCTCATAACTTACAATTTCATTGCTTACACTGTTTCTTCCATGAAAATCTAGACTCAATAAAATTTAATTTCGTATTTTATTCAACCTTTAACTCAATTTCCACTATTTTTTATGATTTTTCAAAGTTATACTACTGATGCCGTCCAAAACTATTTTAGTGCAGAATGTTGATTTCCAAGTTTATAACACTCTAATTTCCTTTCTCTACAATTTCGCATCATTTTCTCTTATTTCACTTATTTTGCGACAGCAAGCAATTTCTTCTTTTCACCAAATCTCATTTTCTGCATTTCGGATACATACCTGGTATCGTTTCTGATGCGTAAGCACTCCTAAGCCTCTAAAACCTAAAAATCGACCAACAAATCTCTAGATTAATCAATTAATTCATTTTTAATAACCAATTTTGGAAGGAACTCGACTAAAACCCTAACAAAACCCTTACCTCACTTGAGTAACCACGGCTTCGCACAATCAGAACGTCGATTCAAAACCACCATCCCCTTGATTAACTCCTAAACACCAAAAAGGAATCCCCCTTTCAAAGATTAACCAAGAACAATTAACAATAGACAAAACCGTTACTTACCGAACACACGCAACCAACGATGAACAACCAAATCAATTGGAAAATAAAAAAAGAAATGGAAGGGGGAAAAATAATGGAAATTTCGACAACAACTAGGGGAAAGAATCGGCAGAGGAGGGAAAAATTAAGAAGAAAACGTCAGAAAAAGTTTGGGTAATTGGATAGAAAACCGAAACACTAATTTTTTTCTGTAAAAAAAGATAATCAGATTATTTTCTAATAACCTCTCCCCTATTATCTCCTAAAATCACTCCCTATTAACCCACTAAAACACAACTACTTAGGATTTTACCCCAACACAACTCTTAGCCGTAATTTAAGCAAAAATATTGTCTCCACGCCATCACAGAGAATTGAACACAGGACCTCCTCACACCAACACTCCACTTATCCACCAGACCAGCAGGCCCATTCTGTTAATTTGTCAACTTTTACTTAAAAGCCTACTGACCAAAGATAGGGCTTATTCATAAAAATACCAAAATTTTCCCAAGTCCTGGCTTGAACTTGGGACCTCTCACACACCCAGAACACTTAACCACTGAAGCAGATACACAGTTGTGTCACACCTTCGCAAGAACAAAAATAAAAATTCTGGGGCGTTACATAAAATATCATCGTTGATGTCAAAAATAATAAACACATAGCAAACATAAGTAAATTAAATAACAAGAGGAAAGAGTAAACTCTAATTCAGTTCAACAGCCTTTTGGATCTTTTCTGACTAATGTGTTCCTCTATTCTGCTCGATGCTCATTTTACTAAGGCTTTCCTAAGGTGGTCGGCCAAAGGAAGGTCTTGACGAAGCCTTTGTTGGCTAAATAATGGAAGGGAGATGGACTACTATGCAAAGGAAAAGAATGGGGAAATAGAAGAGAGAATGATGAATGAGAGAATGAATGAGAGATGAGTGTTGAGGGATTAAGGGATGCTTTGAAAGGTGAAAGGTGTGTGGTATTTATAGGTGAAGATAAGGGTGAAGCTTACTAAAAATAGCATCACATCTTCCTTGATTCTCTCCTTCCTATGGCCGGCCATGATGTGTGGAAAGGAGGGTGATTTAGTTGCTTGATTTGAGCACAAGATCATGTTATATTTAGCCAGGGTTTGACGGTTTCAAAGGGTAAACTTGTGTGCTACTTTCTAACATCTTTCCAACTGTAGGGACCTTCAACAAAATATACCAGAGCTTATTTTTGTGCAGCCATTTGCTTGTGCCAAAATTGGGCTTTAATTCCTCCTTGTTGGACGGTTTCCTAGTCTAACAAATAATCAGATTTGTCCATCGTGTAGCACACTTTTACTGGGTCAACTTAACATCTTTATGACCCAGTTTTACATGGTCTTACCGTCCAAATAGAGTGGGTATGTGCCTGTCCATGCAACTTTTATATTAATCTCATCTTCCATGGTCTTACTACATAGTAAAAATTCACATATTAATAATTAACATGAAAATAATATAAATTATGCACAAAAATCATGTAATAAAGCATAATTTCACATACTTTATAAATTCATGTCCAATATTAATATTTAAGTAAAATTCACTTAATTAAATAACAGTTTCTTAATATTAACATATTTATTAAGTCAAAAGGTGGTAAAAATATATAGAAAAATCCTATATAATTTCAAGTTTACAATTTTCAAGTGCACATTGTCGAGGAGTTAATACTTGAAGAGCCGGTTGAATAAACTTTCAAGTTGTCGAGCTAACCACGTTAAATAAAAGCACTTTTTGGAAGGCAACACATACTTATTTTAATTTATTTAATTTTGAATTTTAGCTTAATTTAGGTTGAAAATAAAATAAATAATAACAAGATTATTATTTAATCCACTTTAATGTGTAATTTTCCAGGAACGTTGGTGGAGGTTATAATTTTTTCTTCTCGAAGAACGGATTTCAATCGCGTGCCCACACTTGTGCTGCCATTTTTCTTCACATAAATAAACCCAAAACCAACCCAAATAAAACCAAACCTAAAACCAACCCAAATAAAAAAAACCCAAATCCAATTCAGCCCAAATTAACTTAAAAAAGCACAAGAAATGTCCCAAATCAAAAAAAAAAAAAAAGAACCCCAGCCCCACGAAACCCACCCTAACCTTTCCCTTTCTTTCTTTCTTTTTTTTTCTTTTTCCCATTTTTATCTTTTTTCTTCTTCCCCAAATATCTTTTAACAAAACCATTCCCTTTCAACGTGCATCACCACTGCCGATCGCCGCCATCGCCATCGCTAGAGGTGCTCATGGGCCAAGCCAGGCCGGGCCGAGTTTGGTCTGGGTTCGGGCTAGGTGGCTGGGTTCAGGCCGGGCCCAAATAAAAATTTTAGCCCATTTCCTTGGGTCGAACCCTGCCCGGGCCCAAATAAAAATTTTAGCCCGCTTCCTAGGCCCGAGCCCGGCCCAGCCCAAAATATGGGCCTGAGATTTTGTCCAGGCCCAGCTCGGGGAAAAAATACGAAGCCCAAGCCCGGCCTAGCCAGGCCCCTTTTTTTTTCTTAAAACTAATTATGTTATCTATAAAAATTATGTTAGAATTGATGTAGTATTACACTCTAAGTTTTGATTCTTAATAAATAATGAACCTGTTGCCCACCATTTACTATTGTTTTTTTAACAACTTTATAGAAAATAAAAGCAAATCGTAAAGAGGAAGCAGCAAAAGAAAGAAAGAAATTAACCTAGAAGTAGTTCAAGACAAATTAGAGCTTTTAAGCAGAAGAAGAAGCAAGCAAATTCATCCAAAATTGCTTTAACTCAAATTGATTTAATAAAAGCCATAAAAGGGATGAAAACAATATTGCAAACAAGATTTGCAGAAATCAAGCATGGTCGCCAGCTCCAAAACTCAATATCAAATTCAAAAGGTGATCAAAAACGGTCATAAGGTGAACTAGTCCAAATCCTAGTACTTGCACATATCATGATGTCAAGAACTTTACTTGAATTATTTTGAAAAACTAACAGAAATAAACTTGCAAAAATTTCAAACTCAGTAAAAGGAATTCCAAAATCCCACAAAGATAGAAGCAATTAATACATCTGAAAGTAACCTACTAAACTCAACGGTAATGACGAAGGGAAAGGGTGTTGTTTCTCTTCCAGGTAGCCCTTCGAGACGGCCGATTCTTGTGGTGCAAGTGACCCTTTCCATGCAGACCCCTATTTTTCTTACCTGCAGATGTGAGTCCTCAAAGTTCCCTGTGCTTGTGAATGGTATTGCAGATCCAGTTAATTCTCAGGTCGTTGCGGATTCCATTGTGTGCAACATCAACAAGGATAACCTCAAAGTACTTGTAAGTAGAATCCTACAAAGATCAGATCATGCACAAAGCAATGAGGGCAATGGAATCATCCAGTAAATGGAGAAATCAGAACATTTAGAAACTATTACAAACCTCGTTGATCCAGTATGAGTTAACAACTCTGAGACCTCCTAATTTTCGACCAGCTCGCTCCTCTGCAACAGACCGCTTGTTGTGCTGGAACTTCAATTGGGTAACACCCTGGTTTGTGGGCTTACCATAGACAATATACCTTTGGGAACAGGCCTCTTTCGACCACTCCTTCTAACTCGAACATGATAAACTACATAACCCTATAAAAATACACATTTACTTTATTTGGGAAAATTTATGTCAAATTATGTATAGAGAGCCTTACTATTCCCTTATACCATTTAGCTCAAAGCATTCATATCTAACACCCATGTCCGACACTAGACAAGCGCTTAGGGATACCATACTCTAAACATCTTCCAAATATATGAATAAGATTAGACAAACTAAAATACCCAAACCTTTGGCCCAAAATCAAGTATTAAGGTATAGCAAATGGCATTTGCAAACAATTAATTTTTTAATTTAAAGAACATAAGTTGATTAAATTTTGAGAGAAAGCCCTAAGCAAATCAAGATCCAGAGCTATGTTTTTTTGAATGAAACGGAATTTGACATTACCTGTTTGCCTTGTAACCCAAGCGCCGAGCCTTATCAGGACGAGTAGGGTGGTTGACCCTAACAATGGCTGGATGCTGACGGTATTCCCAGCACCTCACCCTCTGTTAAAACCTCATCACATCCGATTGCTTCTTCCTCTATAGCTCCGACACGTACTTGTAAGCCCTTACATTCAATCATCCTACATAAATCACCAGAACAATTAAAATAATTAAGGCTTTTTTTTTACGTAAAGAAATCACTATACACTTTAATGGTCCTGTTTTTAAGCCATAAAAGTCCATATATTTTATGAATCTACAAAATACTTTCTTTAAAAATCTGAGGAAAAAAACCTATTAAAACGAGCTCAAACAAAGATAATAACCAAAGAAAAAATAAAAAATCTCACATGATATTTAACTTATTTGAAACACGTTAAGAATAAAATTGGTATCAACCCCTTAATAGAAATGTGACAAAAAATTAAGAGAAACATAGAAGAAAATGATTCATAGAAAAGGAAAGAAACAATATGTAACTATAAACAGTAAACAGAGAAATAAATTGAGCTGTAGGAGGGGAAACGGGAAATGGGTGGAGTCGTGGAGGACCGGAGGTGGATCGATGGAGGACTGGAGGTGGATTGGTGCCGGAGGTGAAGGTTGAGAAAAAAATGGATGAGGGCAGTCCGGCACTAGGGATTTGTGGAAGAGGGGAAACGGGGAAATGGCCTGGGGAAGAAAAAGAAATGTTTTAAAAAATAAAAATATATATATTATATCCGGGCCGAGCCCGGCCAAAAAAATTTTGCCCGAGGCCCGGCCCGTTTTTTAAGCAGACCTCGTTTTTTGCCCAAGCCCATATTTTGGGCCTATATTTTTACCCGAACCCTCGCATATTTCGGGCGGACGTCGGGCCGGGCCGGGCCCCCCGGCCCATGATCACCTCTAGCCATCGCCAAACGTCGATTAATCTTCTTTCTTCTTTTCTCGCACCACCGCACCAAGCCAACACCAAACGGTGTCGATTCATGAACACCATCGCTCGTTTCTTTTCTCTCCACCGTCGTTTACTTTTCATTTTCTCCATCATAACTACCACACCTTTGTACCCCACAAAATCGCTACCTTCTTATCACCAAACACCCTCGATTCTTCAAACATAAACTCTGAAAATAGACACCGACCTTCCAAAAACCAAACCCCCACTCCTTTCCTCCATAAACGCCCACCAACATGACCCACATCGCCACTATCCAAAAGCTGTGAGCCACCATCGGCCGTCATTGCCCGCTGTCATGAGTAGACTATAAGGGCATTGTCATTTGTTCCTCTAAACCAAATAGTAACCATGGTTCACACTAAGAACCAAGCGGCCAACGGATTCCTGGTTTCTCTTAATCACGATCGAAACTGATTTTTGGTGTCTCTAATCATCGATTTAGATAATGAAGACTCGGAACGATCTCCACCCCCTACAAGGCAAACTGCCACACCTATTAGGAATCGTCACTGATGAAGCCCAACTCTGATCAAGATCAAACGCTCTCACAATAGTCCTGCTACTTCCGAAAGGTTGATTCCTAACTTACAACATACTTTTCCTTTACTATCGTACTATACAGGTTGCTCAAACGTGGCCGGAACTTCTAATGACCATGGCGAATGTCCATCGAATAGAAACGAGCACATTACTGAGCGTCGAACACAATCATCCACCACTTGAACACATCAACCACCACTTGATGAACCAATAACACCTCCACATAGCAGTAGTGAAGCTACAGAATATTCGAGTACCCCACCTTGCTCGCCTGAAGAAAATGTTCGACCACCCCGAGACAGTCAACGTAATAGGCAAGGCCGTACCTACACTATACCGACAGAAGCACAACTTCAAGGGTCCCTAAACATTGCAACTAGAGAGCACCGTGCAAGATTCAACGACATTCGACAACGTCCACTCCAAGTCTATAAGAAAATTTCTCTTTACACCCTTGATATGCTTAATATACATGATGTTGTATTGAACTATTTCGATGTTATTGGGTGGAAATAATTTACAAATATTTCATGTGTGGCATATTATAACAAGTCTATGAGTTCTATGCAACGTTTAGCTTCAATATTAATGCATTTCGAACTGTTGAAACTCGAGATGTTGTCTGTTTTCGATTACTTGGTAATGATTTTAAGATTTCGATTTCAGATTTTAACATCGCCATGGGTTTCATTAACCCCGACAATGTTCAAACTAATTCATACTATATTTTATTATTGGATATATCAAGTAAATTCGATGCTAATGTTGCTTATTCTAGTTTAACTCAATCTAGGAACCATTTTTATAATCCCAAGACCTTTAAGGACTTGTTAGTGCATGAACCAGTTTTAAGATATATTCATCGGTGTTTAGCTTTCAGCTATTCAGGTCGAAATGATTCATCTATTTTAACCAAAACATAATTATTTTTCATGTAGTGTATGCATTCTGGATATAAGGTTAATTTAGGATATTGGTTTGCACGAAATTTTCATGATGTTTTACGCTCTAATCGACCACTCATACTTGGCCCATATATTACAAATTTAATCTCCCAAATTTTTCCCTTTGAAGTTGATTTTTCCTCCTTTACATGTGCATATAATATGGATCATCTAGATGAGTATTGTTTGGATTCTATGGGTTTGCTTGTCGACACCACTACTGTATATTGTTTTGTTCCTCTAGGTATACGAACTGCTCACAGTAATAGGGTCTTTCTCCAATGTCACAATTTCGTTACTAGGAAGCTAAATGAGCAACCTCCTTCATTTGTAGAGGAACATTTAAGCCACATCGAAGCTCGTCTTGAAACAATGGAAACCCAAGTCTTGCAAAGTAGTTACTTCCCACACCGACAACCAAGTTAGATATACATGGGGAGTATAGTTGGCCCTTCTCTCTACTGTACTTTAATTCTTATACAATATGCTTGAGGACAAGTATAGGTTAAGTAGGGGGTGTTGGATTAGTAAATATGCATGATTGTTTCTCTTTAGTTGCCTGATTGTTTGTTTCTCTTTAGCTGCCTGATTGTTTCTCTTTCACATGTGCTAATTCTTATGTTAGGATTATTTGTTAATTTGTTTGACATTGAGCCTCTAATTCCAATGCTTAATCAATTTAGATAGTTGGGTGGTTCTTGAATTAAAGTGTTAATTATCTAGTTTAATCGATGTGTGTGTTATAAAGTTGAAATATTGTAATTAGATTGTTTCATGAAAATTGATTGTTTATAAATTTTCTTGGTAAGTATATCATTCTTAGTTGTTTAATTTTAAATGTATTTTATAATGAAAAATAATAATTAAAAAATAATAATAATCAATTCTACTCCGTTGATGGCTTAAGTTATGAGTGAAGATTTTGAGAATGTGACCAAATTTAGTAACCTGGATGAGGTGTTTGGGTTGTCATCTCATTTCGCGTAAAAAAGTTCGAGTACGAACTGAAAACTTGCAAACACTCCGCTAGTCGAGCTACCATGAGTAGGGAAAAATAGTCTATTTAGAGACATGTCAAATTGAGTAACCGGGGTAAGGCGCTTGGGTTGTCATTTCACATCGCATAAAAAAGTTTGACTATGTCCCAAATTTACTACACAATTAATTGAGAATAAATACCTTGCAGATTTTGGTTCAATCTAAATTTAATGAAATGATTGAATTTACATGTTTAAATTTTATGGGCACTTGTTGATTAAATTGAGTATTTAAACACTGATTCATTTTTCACCTAAATTGTTTACATTGATCATGGTTGCGGAAGAGAGACTTGATTTCTAATAAATTATTGGATAATTTCTAATGTAGGAAAAAACAAAATGCTTGAGGATAATCATAGGCTAAGTAGGGGGATTTGATAGCATATTTATTTTTCATGTTTTACGATTTCAAATCAATTAATTCTTGAATTAATTCCTGCTAATTTGGTGATTTTATGTTTAAATTTTGTCAGCAATGCAATTCAGATGTTTTAAATTAAAAAAAAGCAGAAAAGGACTAAATTAGAGCACAAGCAATAAAAGGGGGGTCAAATCGAAAATTTTGAGACATTTAAGGGCCGATTAGATTTTTGAATTTGTAAAAGACATATTTAGAAAAAAAATCTTATATGAATTTGATTTCATGTAATTGGTTGTTAAGTGAGTTAGGCTAATTTTAGTATAAGATATGTATATAAATAAGGTGTGTGACGGCCTTTGAAAAACACACTTGAATACACTAGAAATTGAATGAAATTATTTTTATTCCTTTCTATTTCATGCGTCAGTAGCATACTACCATTTTATTTCCTTTTCCCTATTTCTTTACAAATTTGTTCAATTGCTTCATAAGTCCATTCCCTTTCCACCTTCTATCATTTCCACTAAATCCATTTACATACACCAATTAGCATGATTAATCACATGCTTCACTAAACTTCTACTTAGCTTTAGGTTGGTGTTCTTTCCGATCAAGAATCATGAGAAAATGAATCCGCATTAAAAATTTTCATAACGATATTCACCATCTCTCCTGAATATTGGATAGTACAAATTTGTCCCTTAAAATTATTTCAATTTCAACCCAAAGTGCACATTGGGTTGGAGTCGTTTTGGCGTACAGTTGGGAAGTTGAGTCGGTCATACTGTATTCTACTTTCCGTGAACAAATTGACGTACCTTGATGGGGTCATACTAGTGGGATTTTCATCAAGGGAGATAGTGATCAAATTTAAACAACGCACGCAGTTGAGGCCATTGATTCGAGTTGGATTCTTCAAAACATAAGGTTGCCAGGGTCTTGAATTGTTAATGCAAGTATCACGGTTAGACAATTGGTAAGGGTTGGTTTGCAAGTCGTTCCGGAATCAACTACAAAAGGAAGAATTGGCGGTTGGGACGTTCTTGGTCGCTATAACCAGCTTATGGTTTGGAAGAGAAAACTCATTTTCAAGAATCGATTCAGTACTAGAATTCACCAATTCTAAGGCTAAGACTTTATATTATTGCTTACAAAATTCGATTTCATTTTCTTTTTTTATTTTCAATTAATATAATTGTTTATTGCTGCTATTTCATTTTATTTAGTTTCTAAACATTTTCATCCCCCTTATTTATTTTTTAGCAAGTTCGTCACGAGTCGTGGGTATGGCTATTGCCGCGACAATAATTATGTTCACAAGAAAGGTGAAATTAGATAATCAACCCCTATTGATTCGACCCTACTGCTCTATACTGCTATTTAGTATTATTTTGTCATAGAAATTTATATTTGGTAGTTTCGATGCCGATCAATTATATAAACCCAATAGACTTGATGGATAATCAATCTTGTTCTTATTTCTTGCTGTTAGTAGTTCAATAACATTGGAGAATCCAAAACTACACGTGAGGTCAAGATCGAGGAACAAGGAAAATGTAAATACTTTAAGAGTTTTCTTTTGACAAAATAAAAACGAAAGGAAAATTTAAGGATGTGAAAGACAAAACGAGATAGAAAGAAATAAGCATAGGAAAGTCTTAAAAAGTAGGCTCAACCTAACCAAAAGTGATGAGGTTCTATTTCAGATGGATTTAGCTAGTAGCAGTAGTGTGTCCCCAGAGGAGATTCTAGAGGGGTCAAAGACCTATATATTTCCATTTGTTCCTATGTTTTTCGCCAAGGGAGGGGTCCTAACCTTAGTTGAGCCTTGGAGAATGGAACAGTCTTAGACATTACTGTTGTTGCTGCAAAGTTTTTAAGCTCTCTTTTTTTGTCCTTTAGGATGGGAAAAATACTATCCTCCTTTGCCATTTCATGAAAATGTTATTTCATTCTTTGTTGTTGCGACCAAGAACATCCCAACAGTGATAACATTGGTTCAAAATGTTATTTCATTCTTGTTGTTGCGAAATGGTCAGCTCCTTTATTTGGTTGTTGCCATTGGAGATGCATCCTTTTTTCCCCATCTCAAAGCACTATTGATGCGTTAGAAGACTTTAAGCTAGGATCAATAGTGCATTTGGCAAGAAGCGGGTGGTTACTACTCGTAGATCCTTCAGCTAGGAGTCCGTGTTTTGGTTCTTTGGGTCGATGGATCCGACTATGGTCTTCGGCCTATTTTTGTTTTTGAATGGCCCGTTCTGCCTTTTTGTTTTGTTTACCCACATGTAATGTTGTTGGTCTTTGACCCCTTGTTATGAAATGAATCTCTTTTGCATTTCATATGATAGATACGATTTCTAGAGACAAACAACATATTTTTAATTTGATTACTTTTCTTTTTAACTTGTGATTCCGAATGAGTTGATCACCGTCTTCAACGAAAAGATATCTACAATTCTACGAAATATATTCAAATCCCTTGATAACAGTATCATTTTTTCTCTTAGGCTTTGAAAAATATATAATAACTTCCTTGAAATTTGATGAAAAATACACTAATCTCTTAAATTTTAATTATTAAATGAACTTTAAATAAAAATAAATTTATACTTTATTAATTCATTATTATTTTATTTATTTTTTTCTATCTTTAATATTTTTATGCAATGATTTTCAATTGAAATTAATAAAGATATAATTAGTTATCAAATTATTTAAATTAAATTATAAATTACCTTATATTCTAATACAAACATATGTTGAACAGATTCATCATAAATGATATTTACGTTTCTTTTTGTCCTCTCTTTCATTTTTTTTTTCTTTAATAAAATTTTTTAACAGTTTATTTTGATTCAATAGTATATATTAATTTTGATATAAATTTATTTTTTACTTGATTTCTTGACTTTTATATTTTGATCAACTTTTTTCATTGAATCCTTCTAAATAATAATTAATAATTAATTTTAAATAAAAATAGTTAACTCATCTCAAAGTTAATACATAAATATATATATAACTTTAAAATACTTCATTTTGCTTGAAGTTCAAGCTTTCTATTAGTCTAATCAAGTCGAGATGTGATCTAACTCAACTCGATGGCTCAATTCACTATGATTTTTATATATTATTAAATTTAAATATATTTAAATTATTAAATTTGAATATGTCAAATCCATTTGAAATGTCCAAAACCATGTTAGGTAATGTGTATCACTCGAATTATGAAGTCTGCTTAAAATCATATATAATTTAAATATTCATTTACTTTTATAGCACTAAAGTAATTAAATTTTCGAATGTGAATAAAACAAACGGATAAAAGGGGGAGAATTTGATTTTCTTCAAACATATCTAAGAGGATTTATTTGATTTTCTTGGTAAATAAATCAGTGGAGATTAGTTTGATTTTCTACAAACTTGAGGGATTTATTTAATTTTATTCAAACCTCAGAAGAGATGAGTATATTTGCCAATCTTTTACCCTTTATTTGTTTAATTTGAAAAAGAATAACATTTTTTTATGAGTATAAATAAATCAAGAATCCGAACTACAAAGTTAAACAATTGTATCAAGTGTTACCGATTTTCTCCAATCAAATATTCTGAGTCCATTTACATTATGTAACATAAAAATCTGTTATGTTCCCTTATTATTGTATGAAAACTCAAAAATAGAATGTTTCTTCTATTATCTCCAGAGGCTTTCTCAATTCCTATTTTATACCAATAATTATACATTTTAGGGACCATAATTTACATGTTACAAAACTACAAGTAAGATCCCATTGTTAAGGGTACAGAGAATTAGTAAACCTGATGAGCCTCGTATTTTAAGTAGACTGCACCACCGTAAGATAATAGGGATATCCTTGGCACTCTCCCGAAGACTTGTTTGCTTCTCCTTGACTTTCTTCAATGGGTGCTAGATTCCAATTCAAAGCATAGTTTGATAAATCGTATATTCCAGGAGCGAAAACACAGATCTGAAGAGGAACTTCAGCTGTTGCCCTAGGTTGAAGTTTGAGTTTAGTAGAGCTTGAACCTGTCCAAATGAACTGGGGGGCACTTTCCAGGGAAACCGACTTCGTAATACGTTTTGCAAGAGCATCGGTTGTGATGACTTTCGTGTCATTCACTGCTGGAATGCTGAACCACCCTACTTGATTTTCCAGAGGGAGACCTGACTGAGATGCAGTAGCATCGATTGATTGGCTGTTACTACTGGGGGGATCAAAGGTCTTGACATGGACAGATGAAGCAGCATCGGATGAATTGTTTATAGTCATCTTCAAATTTACTCCACATGGAGAAGCTGAGAAGTTATGTTGTATGGTCCGAGGCCCATCCACGAACCAAGATATTGGACTGAAGCTAGAAAGACTAACAAAATTATATGATACAAACTCATTAGAGAAAGTGGTATCTAACAAATTCATCATTAAAAGGTTGCCCGAGTCTCACCTGCAATGACAAACATGATGGGAAAAAAGAAGTGGTCTATGAGGAGCACCAGAATCAATATTACCCCTCCACAGTTGAGTGATGAAAACGAAATCAACATTCCCCTGGTCCATGAAAACATAAAAGCTTAATGCATCAGAAGACTAGTGAAATCAAAGAACATCTATCTAGTCTGAAAATGGAGCAACATTATCATCATCAACTATATATGATTTTGAGTCAAGAATGAAATGGTGATATAAATATCAGATAACCTGTGTCAGATTTTGACCGTAACAGTAATGTTTATGTATGGGATAGACAATTCTAGTTAGTTCTTACAGAAATGGCACGATAAGAATATGAAAGTTAACAACCTGACATGACATTCCCTGGTACAATCTCTCATAATCGTGGAAATCAGCCAAAGGTGAAGAACATACATCGAAGAGGGCTTCACTGTTTCCTGGAGGTCCGAGTCTTACATCACTCTGGAGGAAAAGAGGATTACTGTCTTCAGAAGTTGATGACTTCCTGTGATACTGAAATGAAATTAAAGTAGATTACAATTTAAAGTCAACCAGTTAAGCTGAAAAATAAATAAATAAATATTATTTGGCAATACAATAATTCACAACAAACAAATCCAACAAGCTAATATGCAGCCAATATAGCATGCTACCTAGCAATAAAAGATGATAAGATTAATAGAATAAGATTAATAGAATATGTAGAATTGCAACTTAAGCATAATGTACGAGGTTGGAGATCATGCTATTCCAATCTGGATCACAACCAAGACCCCAATCTAACACTTGCCAGATGTTTTTACCGTCTGTAAGGTTTTTACCAATGGCTCTTGCCATCTTAGATTCAGAAGTACATCACGATTTAAACTACTATTTTGTCCCACAGAACCAACAGGAAGGTGTTTGATCAAACGCTCTCCAAACCCCTGGCCGAAGCCCAATATAAAAAGATAGAAGTTGCCCAATAGTATCTAGCACAAGGAATTATCCCACTAACAGTATAACTTTTATCGTAATTAACAGAAGACACAATAGTTTTGCTTCCAGTAGAAAATTACACAAAATATTTTACCAGATGAATAATCCAAGGTGCAAGTTCTTCTATGGTTGTACCAACCTTAAGCATGAAGAAGCATGACAATACTTGACCAGCAAATAAGGATTGAGACGGTAAAATGCTATCAACAGGTTGGAGCAATGAGACATCCCACTGCTGCCCAACAGAAGACAATTGATGAATCTGGAAACATTCAGAACTGGTCTTGTTGACAACATCCATACGCAAGAGGAACTCTTCCAATCTTGATGGACAAGGACTAAGTTCAAATGATACATCCAACGATGGTAAAACCTAACAAAGATGAACAGAATATATTAAAATTGGCGAGGTAGCAATTCATGCATAGAGGCAAAAACACATACGATCAACAAAGTATTGCCATAAGACCATTCGAAATAATAAAGGTTTCTTTAATAAAAAAGTTAAAATAGAAAAGAAAAAGGAAAAAGAACCAAATGTGATGCAAGTAAACAGATACTTAGAAAACACAAGAATGGAAGAATTGCTTCAAACATAATTGGTAAATATAAATAGTTTTCTAAGGAGATTTTTCCTGACTACCATCAGAGGACATATATTGGCATTTTAACATCCTACTTTCAACCCTAGTTAAAGTACTTAGAATTTATTTTGATAACAAGAAGTGGGAGATTTGAGCTCAGTATCAGCATTTTAACTAAACTTTAAAGGATATTTTCTATTAATTTACAGCAAAATATTGCTCCCCCAATCAATTTCATTTTCATCTTAGCTTTTATGTATAAACCATATTGTGTTCTAACATAAATACATTAAATGTTGATTGTACCTTTATCCATTTCTTACTTAACAAATAAAATTCACAGACAAAGCTAGATCTCATTTAGAAACAATTTATAGTTTAAGTTACTACATATATAGCAAATGTAAGGGCAAAATTCAAACTAAGATACCTCAACCTTTTCCTATTCAAGAACATACCTGCAAATTATAATGCATACGTAGAGTGCGGAATTTCATAATGCTTGATACATTTTCCATTTCATAATATACAGTAATGTACAAAGAAATATTGCCAGGAACAGCAGCATGAAACCAAAGAGGCCAAGATAATGATGTTTCCTCCTGCACTGATATGTCCTGAAGCATAGACAATATAGATTTTATGAATGAAAAAGGATGAGGTGCTAACAACTTGATGATATATGCACAGGGAAACATTCCAAACAGACCTCAGGAAAATGGAACACATTCTGCAACATTTTCTTAGCATTAGCATGCCCAACGCTTTGCTCAACATTCAACTTCTTTTCTAAGCAAGCAGAAAATTCTACATTTAAATAACTCTGATTCCCAGCATTTAGAAATCTCGGGTTGCTGATCTTCATCTTTAGATTCTATCAAAATATCGTCATAACCCGCATTATAGAACGAATAAATATTTATTAATCAATTATATAAAAGACACACAGCACAATCATGAAAGCATATATATAAGGGTACACCATTAGCAACTGATCCATGCCAAGCTTGGGCTTCACTTGAGGCTGTACCAATTAAAGTCCCAAACCTATCTAAGAGATAGTTAACATTGCTTTCGAAAAGTTTGATTTAAGCGTTCAGTATTGCTGTCAAAAAGCGTTTTTGAGAAATAAAATGTCTATTTTAGACTTGATGTCTTAAAATAAAAAAATATGCACTAAAATAATATTTAAATTCATTAATATTATGATATTTCAATAAAAATATAATAAAATAATTTATAATAACTCATTATTAATATGGTGATATATGAAATATAATTTTTAAATATTTTTAAGCAATTAATATTAATTTTTTGTAAATTTTGATTTGAATATATAAATTATATTTTCAAATATTAAAATATAATCATTAAAAATTCAAATGTATAAGTTATATATTTGAAATAAATTTCAATAGGAAATAATTGTATACCTTTTTTTTTTTTATCTAAGGGAAATAATTGCATACCCAATATAAAATATATTAGATTATAAATGAGGTTTAAAAACATCATACGACTCTAAAAGTACTTTTTTCAAACGCAAAAGCTAGAAATTACAGCTTTTGTATTTGGATTCAAAAGCTATTTGTTTAGCATTTACTTATGGCTCAAAAAAGCTTTTTCCCAAAACTGCTTTTGAAAATCCTTGCTAAACAAAGCCTAAGACATGTTTTTTAACGAAACCTGGTAAAGACAATGACAAACAAATTTTTATCCATGCATAAATTTATTTGTAAAGTTTAAGCAACATAAATTACATGGATATACCAATCTTTAGAAAGTAAGAATGACAAATTATTACCAGAAAAAGCATTTGATAGCTAGTCTTAAAATATTTTGACGGTTCTATAAATGAATATAGTAGATAATCACATAATATCAGTCCGTGGTTCAGCCATTGACCATGGTCATACCTACCTTTATCAACATGATGTCTATGCTATCTTTAATTAATCTAGGAAAACCTAAACCAAATACAAGATCAAGATGCATATTGAATTTTAAAAAATGGAATGAAATTGGTTGATACTAACTCAGTCAGCAGCAATATGGTAAAGAATAAAGATTACAACACTAAAATGTGTAAAGAACACCAGACCTTGACAGGAAACTTTGATTGGTTATTTAACTCCAACACAAGATGTCGCAAGTCTCCCGCATATGTTTTTTCTGGTAAAGAAGGAATAAAACCCTGAAGCCTGGGTAGACTCTAGACATTCATTGTAAACAGCACAAGTAAGATGCAGTTGCACAACAGAAAGATATTGATGAAGACTGCAAAAAGCAGGTTCATAGGGGACACATGCACCTTAATCACTATAAACTTCAAGTCAGCGCTGGGCGAATGCTTGGGTTTCCTTCTTCCCTTGGCAATTCTTTTGTTCACAGAGTTAGACTCAAAATTATGCAAGCCTACTACTGAACTTGACAATTTCCATTTAACACCAACAATTGTCAGAATGCCTTCTACTCTTGGTGTAACGGTTAGTTGCACCTGAAAAATACGATATAGCATATAAAAGTTCAGAAAATTATTGCATATAATGAAAAGATATACTTTAGTTATTTATACTCCGTCAATAAGAACATCAATCGTGTGAATAACTATTTTTCCACATGATTTCACTTGCATACATAAGAGCCGATAAGTCTATAAAAACCATAAAACCAAATTGAGCTTTTAGAAATCTTCACAATTACAATTTAGTAGCAGATAACAATTCACACCAACACTTATATATAAATAATTTATTAAAGTATTCCTGTAAAATACGTACCAAGATTGTTTCACCCCCTTCTAGTGAAAAGTCAACCTCCGATAAAACCAAAGATGAATTAATATCCCTGCAGTCGTTATACAAACACCATTAGAAGTTGTACACAGTACGACAATGATATAGGAACCTCCCAAAAGAAAGAATTATTGTAAATACATAAACACACATCAATACATACAAACAAATATATCTATATGCATTGTACATATATGTAGATAGCAGCCACACATACCCAGTGGAAGTTGATGTTTTGTATTCATCATTCTGGGGCTCGACGTTTGAACTATTTGCCTCTGCATTATAATTAAAATGTTAATAAGTGAATTTTAGTCAAATTATAAATAAACTGAAGAAAGGAACAATAGCCAAAGTAAAATGTAATAGATTTTGACAACTTGCCAGAGTTCAATTCTTCAGGATTTGCAGAAAGCTCGCATATCAATGAAACATTTAAGATGGAAATAGGGATTTGCAGAGGGTTTTTAAATTCAATATCCACTATTATTGCTTCTGCAAGCAGATGAAGAAAATAATAAAAAAATCAATATAACAATAAAGTACACCTCCTTATCATATCATTAACTGATTATTTTACATTTCTAATGGTTAAAGTTTGAGATTCAATTGAGTTGAAGTTGAATCTCAATTCCTTCGCAGGAATGTGAAAGCTTTCTAGTTAGGCTAGGAAAGGATTAGTGCAGGACATCTAATTGAACAATGAATCCTCAAAAATGCTCAGTCACTACCAATTGCATCATTGCCAGAAAAAAATCTACAAGCTGATTTGCCTAGAACAAATTAATTATTTTCAAGCATTCTACTTTTAAAATCAAGATGTCCTTTCATACTCCAAAGATCAAAAGGAGG
Organism: Gossypium hirsutum; assembly: GCF_007990345.1. NCBI lineage: Eukaryota > Viridiplantae > Streptophyta > Magnoliopsida > Malvales > Malvaceae > Gossypium > Gossypium hirsutum. The sequence goes on from NC_053440.1 coordinate 32,141,643, forward strand.
CCAGCCACCAATCTCATAAAAACATATCGTTTTCATGAGTAACTGAATATGTAGGCTTTGACAGGTGAATATTCTATAGTAAACTGAGCAGGATAACATTGTAAACTTTATAAAGTAACCCCCAAAAAAAAGTCATCCTATATGTTTGTGTGACAGCAAGAAATTTAAAATTGGTAGTCATTCTCCCTTCCCAATCACAATAAACTACGCTACCTAGGCTGCATCCAGTTAATCCTGTGGCATAATTATTTCTATGAACTAATAGAACTGAAAGAACAAAAAATTAGTGCAACCAAGAGCAAAATATTTCCCCGTGTTAACAAACTTCACCCATCATGTCCCTCCAAGAATAATGCAAAGCATGCATTTTTGTCTCCTTTCATTTTAAGAATCTCTCCCATTTATGCCTAACAAGTCTAAGAGCTTTAGACTGCCAATTTGTGATCCCAGTTGTCCCAAGAAACTCTTCGAAAGTTCAGCAAAATTGTGTTCTTCCAGTTGAAATTGATAAAAAGAAAATACACTCAAGCTTCATTCACCTTTAATATTACAGGAAACTTTTGACATGTATTTTCAAAAAAGTCACTTAAAGTGAAAAGGAAAAGTTTTAGCTATACACATTAAGACTAACATACATTTTAATGATTGAAATACAGTCAGCAAATCAGAGTCTTCCATGGGCAAACTTGTATTGCTAGAAAGAACATTGAAGTATTAGGGATGGATTTGGGGTGGTTGCCTCATGTTCTAGAAAGTATCCAATTGGGAATAAAATAAAAAATAAAAGAATTAGATCCCCCAAAGGAACTCCATCTAGATGTCTGTCATAGCAAAAAGAAGATGAAATTAGGGAAACAAGTAGGCTAAAACTCTGTCGACAATAGCAGCAAAGAGCGTGATGATATTTTGTTAATCGCCAGTAGACAGACATGACATAGTTGTACAATAAAATTTCTCAAGGCAATAGGCAATATGGAACTTCGGGACAAATTATTGCAGCACTTGGTACTAGGCTTTATTTTGGTTCAAGCTTTGGTCCATTCAGGTAGTTCGGAAACAATAAAAGAGAAAGCTGGTCCCACTGACTAAAATCTATGTAATGCTTTGTTGCTCAAAAGTAAAAATTAGCTGAATGTGAACCAGTCACCAGCTAAAAAACCTTCTTAAGTCTGTCTTGACAAAACTCTAAGCTGGACAGAAAATCTTTTTGACCCAGAAAACAATTATTGGCATTATGTAATGTGGTAACACCTTCATACCTCCTGCCACACAAATATTTGATTCTTTATATTTTCTCGGAATAAGCTTTGATTGCACATCCAGCCAGTTGGACTTGGCAAACAATGATGGGATCATATCCTCCTCCAGTGAACGCCATACACCTTCTTTGATGCTTGCCTAAGAAAGAAATAAAGAAACAACAATGGCATCATGCAGAAATCATCTAAACCATTTTCTGAAACATATTCATTAAGCATACAAACAGATCACAGGAAAATAAATGTAGTTATGTTTATAAATAGAATTCAGTAATTCCATGCACAAAAATCACAATCATGAACAAAAACTAAACTAAAAATCATGTGCCTCCAACAAGCAATGCTTCAGCAATCCATCACCAGCATGATCCATATTCCAACATCAGCAAGATCACTACATTTAAAAATTATATGAGTGCTTTTGCATGCATGCACAATCCATCAATTAACAGTGACACAGAAACAAAGTGGGGAAATTGAGATCTAGAAGGAGGCATCTTCAAGAAAATTGAACAAAAAAAAAATACAAATTTCCGGGTAACAACAAATAATAATTCAACTTACAGCCGCTGGAGATGCATAAGTTCGATGATCTTCAAAAATGACCTTAAGTGAGGAAATGTTGATAACAGGTAACTGAAGTTTCAACACCTCAAACGTTTTTCCAGTTTTCTATATCATCCGAGAAAAATGCAATTAGATAAACCCAGTTAAACTTACATGTGACAAAACTAATTAGACAATCCCACTTTTTAAAATAAAGGATAGATTCTCTACGACCCAAGAAACACCTATTTTATTTTTGCTTTCCCCAGTCTACCAAACACAAAGGAAATCAAGCTAGCATTACTGATCACCTGAACAATATGAAGAAAATCTCTCAGAAATAGCTCCTGTGATGTCTTTGATTGATGACTGCTGGCCAAGATCTCCAGCATATGAGTGACTGCAACATCATACATGCCAAGAGAAGCATACCACCTATATCAAGCAAGTTTTATTAGCAATATTCCACAATAAAAATACGAAACCATTAAATTTATATAGGACCCAGATGCACTGTCTATGTAGCTTACTGTCCAATGTGGAAATGAACACGATCTTTAATAAGGTTCCATGTGGTTCCTCTGTAAACAGAAACAGCATTCCTATATGTGCGTATCGCATGTTTAATCTGAAAAAGATATCATTGTAAAATATTAGAAGATGGAGAAGTTGATATATTATCCCAGTACTTCCGGATTTGGATACCTGATCACATTTTTTATAATGATCACCAGAGAGAACAAGATGAAACCCATATTTATGCAGCATTGGTGGTTTTGATAACAAGTAGCAAAAAGAAGCTTGCTCGAGCATCACAGCTGAATGTAAAAGATCCTACGGGATGAAAATAAAAATAAAATTAAAAGTTGTGAGTTACAGATAATATGCACTCACCCAAAGCAATTCCCAGGAAATGGAACATTACCTCACCACAAATGCGGAAATAAACAGTGGCAGCTTCTTTAATCTGATTTCTTGTCTTCAGCATCTCTATCCACCAAAGACCACATCTCGTAGCATTTTGTTGAACAGCAGACCCAAGCTTCTGCATGATTTGAAAAAGAAAATGCAAAATCACAACCGGGGATGTTAACACTCATTGGAATTTGCTCTACATAAAAGTTTGTTTGATATCAACAACTCCCAGTGGTCACCACACTATTACTAACTACTTACACAAACCAGTATAAGACTTAGTTCATTGTAGCAAAAGAAAAATCCCCAAAACATCCCCAATACCATAAGTCATCTTCATGACATCAATAATCAAATCACTTCAGATTAAAAATGGGTTCCATAATATGGATAGTGATGAAGAAAATTAAGGTCGCTAAAAGAATTCCAACAAACCATATTCATAATAAAGCCTAAAAGTTACAAGGAAACAGGAAAGGAGCCAAGAACTATACATACTAAATAGGTATTAAATGCATTTTCCATGCAGTACTCTGCTTCTTTTCGTGATTGATCAAGCATGAAGTATGTAAGCCCGATCATCTCCTGAAGAAATGAACAAAACATATTAAGTTTGAAAATAGACACACAATAACCCAAGAAGTAAACCCAAACATACTGGTAGAAAGTTTTTGCGACACCTATGCCGATGAGAATGAAAAGGAATCCAAACTTTCTATTAGGAAGATAAAAATCATTTGCATGAAACACAAAAATCAACTTAAAGCGGAGCATGAACATAAAGAGCAAAAGAAAATGGTATATTTACAATATAAACAAATCAATAACATTTGAAGCAACCTGCACACCAGCATAGCGCTTCCAGGCTTTATCAAGCTTGTAATCAGTGGAAATTAGGCGATAGCTGGAGACGGCAAGCTCATAGTCTCGTAACATGAATGCATAGTCACCCAAAACTCTAATCTGAGATTCAATTGAGCTAAAGGTATACCTATGAACAGAAAAAATAAAACTAAATTACGGTAACTCAAGAAACAAGAAACAAACTTGAATTTCAATGAATGAGCAGCACACTTACACAGGACCATTTGTGGTGTCCAATGCATCTTCCTTCCCCTTCCTCCACCATAAGTTTTTAAATTGGTTCCTAAAACCTTTCCTTGTAGAAGAAACCTAATTTTAATATGAAACATGACAAGAGGAATAAGAACACAAAAAAGACAATAAGAAACAAACATTAAAACATAAAACAATAAGCAACAGATAAGAAGACATTTTGGGAATTAAAATACCTGTTGGTTCAACAAACGTATCTTTTGTTCCATGTAAGGAATGATGTGTTTAGATGATAATTCTTGCATGAGATTCTTAATCTGTTCCCAGATTATGCAACCATAAGTAGAAGTACAAACAGAGTTATCCAAGGATATCATATAAAGTTGCTGAAAATCTTACTTCATTAAGGTCATCTAGTTTGAGGAAGCGACCAAGATGTTCAGTAGCTAAAGCATCAGATCTCTGACACAAAAGTACATAAACTAAAGCATTAGACTGACATTATCAAATGCTTTTGTTGGTACCTTGAACCAACATAAGATTCCCAAACATTTCCCTATGAACAAGTATGTAACTGAAAGATAATAATCCTTCAAAGTCAAGTAATTTACAAAAGTAGACCAAGGGGTATCTTTATGGCGAGTCTGCCCATCTTGAGAAAAATTAATGCAAAGTAATTGACAGTCATTTGGGCCAAATGTACTTCTCATCTCAGTCAAAATTTTAGTAGCCCTGCAAACAAAAAAGAGAAAAGAAGACGAATTAAAGAACTTTCAAGTTTCATCTGACTGCGTGCAGATCTCATCATCATTTGTTCTTTCCTCACAAGGCATCCATGTTAATTAACTGAAATACGCATGATGTTATTATGCAATCTATATCAGGTCTTCAGCTTCCTTTTTAGTAATCATATTATCAAAACCATCACCACAAGCAAGTAGAACTAATTACAAATTCCTGATTGGCATAAGATGAAAGAAAATCAGTCTGAAACTGCACTTCCTATCCTCAAAAAAAGCTCAAGTTGCTCCCATTTTCACATTGACGTAGGAGCTTTAATTTATATTATAATATTTTATTGTTATAGTTTTATCTTATAATATTTATTTTAAAGCATTAATATATTGTAGACGGCTAGGGTTATTAGTTATCTTTAGGGTTTAAAGCTAGGGCTAGGAATAAAACTTTATTTACAAGAAAGCCTAGTAACTTTACTTGCAAGAAGAAATGGTCTATAGGGGTTTTACAGCCCTTATTATTAATTTGATTATTTTCTTTGAATTAATAGAAAAACTAGAGGTTTTCTATAACCCTAAGTTTTCTAGAGTTCCATCTTCTTTCTAATTCATTTGCTCAGCTCTAATTCTCTTATTTACTGTTGTTTTCTGATACGTGATACTTAGTGAATGAGAAATTTGACAGAGACAAAAGAAGAAAGAAGCAAAGAGTTGAAAGGAGAAACAGAGAAAAAATCACAATCATTCCATAACTGTCCCTTTACACCCTTCCCACTAGAAATAGGAGTGCATAATGGCCAAGGGGTTGGTTGCCACTAGCTGTTATTGACAGCTGTAACCTTCCCTCAAACATCACCGTTTCAATTAACTAACTATGCTGCCCAAAACACAGCGTTTCTAGCTACTCTATAACACAAGCAAACTGCACCGTTTCACTTAAAGTCTACTAACCAAAACGGTGCGCAGCACCAACGGTCATGAAAGGCAAAAGAAAACAAAAAATAACAAAAGCATTTTCAAGCCATAAAACTGCCTTCCTTGAAAGATCCTCCTCAAGTATTGAAATGGGGCCATATTTGTTGTAAGTCGTGGAGCACCTGCCAAGTTGAGTCCTCAGGGAAGGTATTGGCTCACTCATCTAAAACCTCAATGATTGCACGGTCTCCTCTACGAACCATCCTCTGTTGTAGTTCTTTCAATGGCTCTTTGGACAGAGCTCCATCAGTGTCAACTGGTGGCAGACTAATTTGGCTCGGAGCCTTCCCCACATGTTTTTTTAACTGAGATACATGGAAGGTCAAGTGGATTCTGGAGTCAGTTGGCAGCTTTAACCGATAGGCCACTTCCCCAATTCGTGCTTCCACTATGTAGGGACCAAAATACAATGGTGAGAGCTTCTGGTTCATGACTCATCTCATGGAGTAGTGTTGTCGATAGGACTGCAATTTCAGATACACCAAGTCCCCTTCTTGAAATTCCCGGTCACTCCTTTTTCGATCGACTATCTGTTTCATTCTTCCTTGTGCTCTTTTAAGGTGGAACTTAAGCAATTGTTTGGCTTCCTCTCAATGTTTTAAACTTCTATCCACAGTTTCCACAGGTGAAGATCCAGCTAAGTAAGGCAACTGGTGAAGAGGTTCCTGACCATATAGTGCCTCATAAGGGTTGCATTGGATGGCAGTGTGATGGGTGTTGTACCACCACTTTGCCAATGGTAGCCATAACAACCAGTCACTTGGTGATACGAGTCACAAAAGCCCAAATTCTTGAAGGCAAGGCCCAATAAGCAAATTCCCAGCCCAATCAAGAAATCCATCCATACTTAGTTGAAAATCAGGCCAAATTGTCAAAGTGGCCCAAGTTGTAAAGTTTTATTTTTATTTTTATTTATTTATTTATTTACTTAGTTTAAATTTTTATGTCAATATTCAGTCCAAGAGTCCCAGATAAAATGACCTTTGACCAAATTTCCATATTAAAATAATTAAGAGTTTTTTTATTTTAGTTTTCTAATTAGATTAGGACTAGTTATAAGGCCTATTTAAAGGCATGGCTGTCCACCTTGTTAAACACTTATCATTATTATTAAAATTTCAGATTTGTTGAGAGCAGAATTTTCTTTGAGTTTTCTCCAAGATTTCTCTCTTGAGTTTTCTTTAGAAATTGTTTTAACAATCTTGTGATTGTGGGAGCCATCTTCAACCTTCTTCTTGCCATTGATATTCTTTGGAGGGGAGATTAGAGCCGTTTGAAGGGAGTTGTGAGATCTTTCGAGATTTCAAGGCTTCTTAGGACTTATCTTTTAATTTCTTACTGTCAATTCTTTCTTTATTTCTACTTGTGCTGAATCATTATCTAATCTATTTTCTGTTCTTATTGTGTTTTCAGCCTTTTTCTATCTTAAGGAATCAACCCAAAAATCCCCAATTTCTAGGGTCTTTCCATACTCTTTTTGGGTGAAATTAGATTGTCGAAATTTGGGGAAAACTATCTTAGTGTTCAATTGGGCAGAATCACAATCTCCTTGAGGGTTTCAAGAACCCTAACACTTATTTCTATTCTCAATTTGATTCTTTGCTGATTTGGGAATTTTATTTCAGATCTGGAAATTCAAAGTTCTAATCTTTTAAATTTCTGTTTCGTTTCGGATCTGATTGTTTAGGGTTTTCGTAGGAGTTTCCCGTGACTTGGCAACTCGATCTTGATCCGCGCGCAACCCCGTATCATTTGGTATCAGATTTTGGGCGTTTTGGGTGTTCTTGGTTGATTTCTAAACTGATCTCAATATTTTAAAGCAAAAACAGCAGTTTTACCCAGAAAAATCTTTCAAAAAAATTTTATTTGAGTGGGTAAACGTTGTCAAATTGATCTGAAATTTTACATACATATTTGTGGCACTGTGATTGAATATAAAAAATTTATTCCTGCAAAAAAATCAGTCAAAAAAGTCAAAAAATCGAAAAAAATACGAAATCCAATAAAAATTTAAAAAAAATTCAGCGGGTTGAGTTTGGTGCCCAAACTTTCCAGATCAAAAATTAAATATTTAAGGACATTCGAGATTTAATTTTGTGATTTTTTGAGATCGGGAACACCTCGAACGAAGTTGTCAAGTTACTCCACAGTTTTTCGGGTTTTCTGTTTTCAGCAATTTTTATTGATTCTTAGCTGTAGGTTTTCATTTGTTTGCTTTTTATTATCCTTTTAAAATATCTAACACCTTCTTGTTTCTTGTGTTAGTAGGATTTAAACGTGTGCACAATCCTTCCTCGGTGCAACACGAATCACTTGGTGTCTCGTCAGTTTTTGGCATCCTAGTGCAAATTAGGATTCTTTGGTAGTTTGGTTCACACTCTCTAATTGGTTGATATAAACTCTGATAAAGAACTCACAAGATTGAATTCGACCTCATTGAGAATTTGATTTTTCTTTTTTAGTGATTAATGGTGAGGTTTGCTAACTTTTATTTTTGAGTGTTGAGTGTTTATTTTTTACAGGTTTTGAAGATGTCTAAAGGTGATAATAATGATGCACTTATGAAAGTCCAACAACAGTTAGACAGACATACTGCTGCAATCACACAAATAAATGCTACACTTCAAGCATTGAATACTACTTTGAATGAGGTACGAGTGAATCAAAAACATCAATATCGAGATCCAATTAAGGAAGATAGGGATAACCAGCCCCATAGGTGCAACCCTCAACGTGTCCCTAGAATGGATGATGATTGTCATGATCATGGACAATCATCTTTGGCAAAACCAAAGAGCGAGCAGCAACGAGAACATCTCTTTCATACTCGCTGTCACGTACAAGGTAAGCTTTGTAGAGTTATTATTGATGGTGAAAGTTGCTCGAACATAGCCAGCACGACGATGGTGGAAAAGCTTTGCTTAACCACTACCAAGCATCCACAACCTTATCAACTACAAGGGCTTAACAACGAAGGCCAATTTAGGGTCACTCAACAAGTGCGCATCGCCTTTTCTATCGGTAAGTATCAAGACGAAGTTGTGTGCGACGTAATACCTATTCAAGCCTGCCATTTGTTGCTAGGAGAACCGTGGCAACTGGATCGAAAAGTCACTCACGATGGTCGTACCAATAGGTATTCTTTCAAGCATCAAGGAAAGAAACTCACCTTAGTGCCGCTCACTCTGGAACAAGTCTATGAGGACCAAATCAAACTGAAAAATTCTGTTAAAACAAGTGAGGAAAAAGAAAAAGAGAATGAAAAAAAGCAAAAAGAGATTGAGAGTGAAAAAGAAATTGAAGAAAGAAGAGAAAATGAATTAGAAAAAGAAACAAAAGAAAAAGACGTGGAAAGGATAGTGAGGAATGTTTCCACTAACCAAGATATGAATTTTTCTTGTGTTGCTACTTTTCAGGTTCCCGAAAGATCGAAAGATAACTTTCAACTTCAATACCTCTCAAATGAAAGACGCTTTCATACGATCAACTTAAGCAAAGATGAAATCACACTACATGATCCCGAAAGTAAGCGAGGTAAGGAAATTTTAGAAACCGAGTCCAGTGCAGATTTGAAAATTATTGATAAAACTTTTGGTGACTTAGTTTTTAAAAGATCCCTTCATTTTGATCCGATTAATTGTTACTCTTCGATTGTGGTTGATAAAGTCATTACGAAAAGAAGCGTGATTTGTTATTCTCTTGATTTACCTTGTGTAAAATCCTTGAATTTGTCCAAATCTGTTTTGGAGAATAAGGTAACGAAATTTTCCAAATTTGTTTTCAATTTATATTCGTGCCTTAAACAGTTTATGTGGTTGTACATGAAGTTTGAGTTCCATTTGACAAACGTTAACTCAACAACGAAGATTCGACTACACTATGCCCCCGATGAGCGAAGGTTTGTTTTAAATGAAAAAGGTAAAATCGACCCTTATTCTTCTGCTTATCGAGGTAAGATGCTTGAAACCTTTGAAACACTTTTGTACTCCTCGGATAGTGATAAAGATCGTGTTAATGAACACTTAGATCGAAACGTGCTTGACTGTCCTATTTTATTTATTGATGATCTATCTGTTTTGATGGTTGATAAAAAGATTCTTGTTTTTGATAATGCATGTGTGAGTGAATCTATAGACCGTCGATTAATGCATGGTATGATTATGCAACTCTGTGAACCATGTGAATCTTTTCAAATACCTACTTGTGACGATTATGTTTACCATTTGATTTATTACTCGCAATTTATTCATGGTTTGTGGGAACAATGTGAGACGACTGAATGCCTTAAAACATGTCCATCTTTGTTTCAAATATTTGACGAGACAATGGTGAGTAAATTAGATTGTTTGCATGGTAATCTGAATCTGTCCATTCACATGCGTTATACCTGTTCTATTATACTTATGATTGGATTACAAGCTTATTTCCGTTGCTATTTACTATCTCATGGCTATTCTTCTCAGTGGACTCAATTGCCATTAGTCCCGTTCGATAGAGGAAAGTCGAGTTCATTTGATTTTTCAGATTCGAAGACGAATCTTTTTGAGGAAGGGGGAATGATACGAGTCACAAAAGCCCAAATTCTTGAAGGCGAGGCCCAATAAGCAAATTCCCAGCCCAATCAAGAAATCCATCCATACTTAGTTGAAAATCAGGCCAAATTGTCAAAGTGGCCCAAGTTGTAAAATTTTATTTTTATTTTTATTTATTTATTTATTTATTTACTTAGTTTAAATTTTTATGTCAATATTCAGTCCAAGAGTCCCAGATAAAATGACCTTTGACCAAATTTTCATATTAAAATAATTAGAAATTTTTTTTATTTTAGTTTTCTAATTAGATTAGGACTAGTTATAAGGCCTATTTAAAGGCATGGCTGTCCACCTTGTTAAACACTTATCATTATTATTAAAATTTTAGATTTGTTGAGAGCAGAATTTTCTTTGAGTTTTCTCCAAGATTTCTCTCTTGAGTTTTCTTTAGAAATTGTTTTAACAATCTTGTGATTGTGGGAGCCATCTTCAACCTTCTTCTTGCCATTGATATTCTTTGGAGGGGAGATTAGAGCCGTTTGAAGGGAGTTGTGAGATCTTTCGAGATTTCAAGGCTTCTTAGGACTTATCTTTTAATTTCTTACTATCAATTCTTTCTTTATTTCTACTTGTGCTGAATCATTATCTAATCTATTTTCTGTTCTTATTATGTTTTCAGCCTTTTTCTATCTTAAGGAATCAGCCCAAAAATCCCCAATTTTTAGGGTTTTTCCATACTCTTTTTGGGTGAAATTAGATTGTCGAAATTTGGGGAAAACTATCTTGGTGTTCAATTGGGCAGAATCACAATCTCCTTGAGGGTTTCAAGAACCCTAACACTTATTTCTATTCTCAATTTGATTCTTTGCTGATTTGGGGATTTTATTTCAGATCTGGAAATTCAAAGTTCTAATCTTTTAATTTTTCTGTTTCGTTTCGGATCTGATTGTTTAGGATTTTCGTAGGAGTTTCCCGTGACTTGGCAACTCGATCTTGGTCCGCGCGCAACCCCGTATCACTTGGCCTCTCGTCGATCATGCACCGGAGGCATCCCTCGAGGCACCTGTTTAGAACCTCTGTCTGCCCATCAGTCTTTGGATGGTAGGCAGTTGACATGTGCAAGTTAGTGCCTAACCTTTTAAACAACTCCTGCCAAAATTTGCTTGTAAAAATTTGATTTCTATCAAACACTATCGAATCAAGAAAGCCATGAAGCCTATAGACCTGGTTAAGGTACTCCTGAGCAACAACCAATGCAGTGAAGGGGTGAGTTAAGGCCAGGAAAATGTGCATACTTGGTCAAACGGTCCACAACCACAAGAATGGTGTTCTTGCCCCTTGAAGCTGGCAATCCTTCTATAAAGTCCATGTTGACTGATGACCAAGCTCGAGCAAGGACTGGTAAAGGCTGTAGAAGGCCTGGATTAGGGAATTATCAACCTTGCACTGTTGACATATCACACATTCACGCACCCACTGTCCAACATCCTTGGAAAGTCCCTTCTAATAAAAAAGTCCAACCATTCTGTATCTAGTGGTCTCTACACATGAGTGGCCACCAATAGCTCTCCCACGAAAATACTGAAACAAGTCTCTTCTTAGAGTGTCACTGTCTCCTACAACAATCTTCCTTTTTCTTCTTAAACCCCTATCATCCCAAGAGTATTTAGGATGCAAATAAGGATGCCAAGACATTGAAGGAACTATAGTGTGTTGGTCCATTCCCATTTGACTTCCTTCTTCAATAGTGTAGTCAATGGCTTAGCCATTGCCCTATAGTGTCAAATGAACTGTATAGCCAAACAAACCCAAAAAAAAACCTCTCAATTCATTCATTGAAGTTGGTGTTGGCCAGTTCAACACACTATCGACCTTAATAGCATCCATAGAGACTGAGCCTTTGGAAACGATGTGACCCAGGTATTCTATCTCAGTGGCACCAAAAAGTACATTTGCTTTTTTTGGCAAATAACTGATGCTCTCAAAGTAACAGAAGGACCTCCCTTAAATGGACCAAATAAGCATATCAGTCCACTGAATACACTAGGATGTCATCAAAAAAAACAAGTACTGATTTTCTGATAAGTGTTTTGAAGACTGCATTCATCAAAGACTGAAAACTCGAGGGTGCATTGATGAGGCCAAAAGGCATGACTGAAAACTCGTAATGGCCCTTATGCGTCCTAAATGCAATTTTGTGTATGTCCTGCTCCATTTTGATATGATGATAGCCAGATCTCAAGTCCAGCTTGATGTGAGCTTGCCTACGAACCAAATGGAGAACGAACAAGAAGCTATTAAGCTGCCCATTGGTCCAATAACGCGAGCTAGAGCTAAACGATTTAAAGTTGCTATTTTAGCATTGGTGGAACGGATTGAGGAAAATGAAAGCAAAGAGCTTAAAGACGAGCTGAATATTTTCAACTTCTTTGAAGTTGAAATTCGTTCTAGCTAATTAAATTGCTGCTGGATTTTAAACCATTTAAATAAGCATTTAATTAAGTCTTATTACAGCTTATTAATATGTTTTTATTTAATATAAGTGTTTAATATGTCTTAATTTAGTTACATTAAAGATGTCTTGATTTCATTTAGTTTGTCTAAATTATTACATGTCTTAAATCTGTTCAACCGAATTTGTGTCATGCTTTATTAATATTTAAGTTGTTTCAATGTTAAATTAGGATGTTCACATTATGTATTTACTTAGTTCAGCTTAATTTGATTGAAATTAATTAAGTTCATGTGTGTTTTTAGGTACAGCCGAATTTGAAGATTCATTGGGCAGATTCATGCATGAAGATTCAATGGATGTGAAGATGCATGCATGTTGGGTTCAATGCACCAAATGATACATGCATGGACTATATTAAAGATGGTGTGCTGATTGTTGAAGTTCTCTAAGTGACCATTCGGCCAAAAGAGATGATTTTCCATTCTCCAAAGCTGCCATTTATTTCCTTCACATTGCTGGGTACATTGTGGCTATTCGGTTCATGATGTTCACACCTTATGGTCATTCAAAACCGTCCATTCACACTTCCAAATGACTGTTCAAGTTGCTAATTAATGATGGTAATTTTTCAGCAAGAGTTGCTTCATTATTGACCTTATTAAACTCCATTGGCCGAATGTAGCTGCTGCCAATTTTCCAAGTTCGTTGAAGCTCTTCCTTGGTCTATATTCAGCCGAACATTGATTCAAGACCATTCATGGATCTTAGCTCAAAATTAGTTCAATGTTTACTTAGTTTTTAAGTATTGAACTTGACTATTCGGCTACCAGTCACTTAAGCTATAAATAGTTCTTGAATTTCTTGTAAAAGGACTTTTTGCCAAATTTCTGAATGAAATATAATTTTAGTGAGAAATTCACTCTCTTTATTCTCCAAAGCTCAAATTGACTTATCTTCAACGAGTGGCGTCAATCTGACTTTGTTCGAACTTATCACCCATTGGTGTGGCGTTCTTCATACCGTAGGTTCCTATTTTGCTAAATAGAGGGTCTCGGTTTTTATCCTATTTCCATTTCTTTCTTTGAAACCTTAAGCCCGGGTCCTTATTTGATAATAAGGGTTCGATCTTGTTTCATCGAATTACCCAGCAAACAACAACCCATCAAACTCCTTTGTTCCTAAAGCCATCCAACTTCAAACACCAAGACTTGAATTTGATTCAATTCCGACACTACCTAATTTCGATCGGGAAAGATTACGACTCGTCTTTACATCCGAAACGAGCTCGTATCAGTTGGTATCAGAGCTAGCTAAATTAGGTACGTAAATCGTAGCTTCGAAAAAAAAAAGTTAAAAAAAGTTTCGAAAAAAAAAATCCGAAAAAAAAAAAGAAGGAAAAAATTGCAAAAAAAAAATTGCATACGGTCTAGGTGCGTACGAAAAGAACGTAAAATATCCGTAAAAAAAAAAAAAAAGTCTGGAAACACTTCAACAAAAATTTTTCCGAAATCATATTATACACCCTTTTATACCCCTTTGAGTGAAATTTCACACTATTAAAAAAAAAAATTTTCAATTCGTGAATTCATTTTATACGCCACATCTTTAAACCTTTCTTTCTTTCGAGCCTACCCTAAACCATACGATTTTCCTTTGTTTAGCCTTTGAAGCCGACCCACAAGTGGGATAAGTCTAAGGTAGCTTTTTAGAATATCGAGAGTTGGATTTGAGAGGTAAAAGGCAAGAGAGTACATCAAGATAAAAGCCGAAAATAGAGTGAAACACGAGAGGAGTGAATTTTTTTCTTGTGAGCGAATTTGTGAGGTTTTTGTGGTGAGGAAATATTTTGTTCTTATTTTAAACATGTCTAGGAGTCCGGATCGTCGAGCAACAAGTGGAGGAGCTTCGAATGCTGCTGGTGGAGGAGTAAACCTTCAACCGAGGAGAAACGTTCCCGGAGGTGGAGTGCCCGATCTCCAAGTCCAAGCAATCGTACGAGAAATCTCTCGTCTGTTCCAACCTCAATTCGATTCTCTCAATGAACGAATGGAACAAATGGAGGAACAAAGCCAACGTGCGAACACCTCTCCTATTCCGAGAAGAGAGCGAGAACGTCCATGGCAACATGCAAATGATCTATATGAACAAAGTGATGATGAAAGTGATCGAGGTTCACGACAAAGTGCAAGGAGACGAGGTCATCGAGCACGAGAACAAAGAGATCGAGAGAGGCCCGATGATGATTTAAAGAATATTAAAATGGCGATTCCTGCTTTTCAAGGAAGATCGGATCCCGAGGCCTATCTTGAATGGGAGAAGAAGGTGGAATTAGTTTTCGAGTGCCACAATTACTCGGAAAGCAAAAAGGTGAAGTTAGCTGCTATAGAATTCTCCGACTATGCCATAATATGGTGGGATCAACTCACGTTGAGCCGAAGACGCAATGGAGAACGTCCCGTGTCTACATGGGCGGAAATGAAAGCAATAATGAGAAAGCGTTTTATTCCTGCTTACTATCACCGGGAGTTGTATCAAAAGCTCCAAAGCTTAACTCAAGGCCAACGAAGCGTGGAGGATTATTACAAAGAAATGGAAGTGGCCATGATCCGCGCCGATGTGGAGGAAGATCGAGAAGCCACCATGGCTCGATTTCTCGCCGGCCTTAACCGAGATATCGCAAATATCGTCGAACTACACCACTATGTTGAGGTTATTGATATGGTCCATATGGCCATAAAGGTCGAAAAACAACTAAAAAGAAAATGTACGTCACGAACTTTCTCTAACACTTCTTCTATGCCTAGGTGGGGCAAGGGACCAACAAACGTGACATACCAAGCCGAAACAAAGAAGTAAGTGGTGCCACCAAGTTCAACAAACCGATTGCCGAAACGAGTAAAGGAAAGATGGAAGCCCAACCAAGTCGATCTCGAGACATAAAATGTTTCAAATGCCTTGGAAGGGGCCACATCGCGAGCCAATGTCCAAATCGGAATGTGATGTTTGTTCGAGACGATGGCGAGATTGAATCTGAAAGTGAACAAGAGAAGGAGGCTATTGAACAAACCGAAGATGAAGAAGATGTTGAACAAGCCGAAAATGGAGAAATATTGGTGGTGAAGAGAAGCCTTACTTTGCAAGGTGCCGAAAACGATCAACAACGCGAAAACATTTTTCATACGCGATGTCAAGTGCAAGGTAAGATTTGTTGCGTTATAATTGATGGGGAAGTTGTACAAATGTGGCAAGTTCAATGATGGTGGAGAAACTCGGATTGGCCACCATTAAACATCCCCATCCGTATAAACTCCAATGGCTTAACGATGGTGGAGAATTGAAGGTAACGAAGCAAGTGTTGATTTCGTTTACAATTGGGAAGTATCAAGATGAAGTTATGTGTGACGTCGTACCAATGCATGCGGGGCATCTTCTTTTGGGGCGGCCTTGGCAATTCGACAAGCGAGCGATTCATGACGGATATACAAACCGATACTCTTTCAAACACATGGGACGAATGGTGATGTTAGCTCCATTATCACCGAAACAAGTGTATGAAGATCAACTCAAAATGAGGAGTTCGATTGAAAAATCAAAAGAAATCGAGAGAGAGCAAAAAAAATGAAAAGAATAAAGAAAAGAGTGAAGAAAAGAAGAAAAACAAAAAGATGAGTGATAAAAAAAGAGAGAGTGATTCAAAAGAAAAAGAAACGAGTGATGAAAATGAAAAAAAGAATTTGTTGGTAAAAGAGAGAGAAGTTCGAAAATCGATGTTATTGAAACAACCATTATTGGTTCTTTTGTACAATGAGAGCTTGCTTGGCACTAACGAATTTGATGATAAGTTGCCCTCTTCTATTTTGTCTGTGTTGCAGGAATTTCGAGACGTATTCCCGGAAGAAATCCCGAGTGGGTTACCACCTATTCGTGGAATCGAACACCAAATAGATCTTGTGCCGGGAGCCGCGATTCCAAACCGACCTGCTTACCGGAGCAATCCTGAAGAGACGAAAGAATTACAAAAGCAAGTAAATGAACTCCTTGAAAAGGGCTATGTGCGCGAAAGCCTTAGTCCATGCGCCGTGCCTGTTTTGCTTGTCCCGAAAAAGGATGGAACGTGGAGGATGTGCGTGGACTGCCGTGCTATAAACAAGATAACTATCAAGTATCGTCATCCTATACCACGATTGGATGATATGCTTGACGAGCTAAGTGGCGCAAGTCTGTTTTCAAAAATTGATCTTAAGAGTGGTTATCACCAAATACGGATGCGTGAGGGTGATGAATGGAAGACTGCGTTTAAAACGAAGCATGGGCTTTACGAATGGCTCGTTATGCCATTTGGCTTAACGAACGCCCCAAGCACGTTCATGAGGCTTATGAATCACGTTCTAAGACCTTTTATTGGTAGATTTTGCGTCGTATACTTCGATGATATATTAGTTTATAGTAAAAATTTAGATGATCATGTTTTACATTTGAAGGCTGTTTTGGAAGTATTGAGGAAAGAAACTTTGTATGCTAATTTAAAGAAATGTGAATTTTGCACTAACAAGGTTGTGTTTTTAGGTTTCGTTGTTAGTTCGGAGGGCCTTGAAGTCGATCAAGAGAAGGTCAAGGCGATCCAAGAATGGCCCCGTCCGACGAATGTCTCCCAAGTCCGAAGTTTCCATGGATTAGCAAGTTTTTACCGTCGATTCGTGCCAAACTTCAGCACCTTAGCCGCACCCTTGACTGGAGTTATTCGTAAGAATTCCAACTTCGTTTGGGGAGAGGAACAAGAAAAATCCTTTTTGAAAATTAAAGATTGTCTAACTCATGCACCGTTATTAGCTTTGCCTAATTTTGATAAAACCTTCGAGTTAGAATGTGATGCCTCAGGTTTAGGCATTGGAGCCGTGTTGATGCAAGATGGACGGCCTATTGCCTATTTTAGCGAGAAACTCAATGGTGCCGTCTTAAACTATCCGACTTATGACAAGGAGCTCTATTCGTTGATTCGAGCCTTAGAGACGTGGCAACACTATCTTTGGCCCAAAGAATTCGTCATACATACCGATCACGAATCCTTGAAGTACTTAAAGGGTCAACACAAGTTGAATAAGCGGCATGCTAAGTGGGTAGAATTTCTCGAATCTTTTCCATATGTTATTAAATATAAAAAAGGTAAGGAAAACGTAGTGGCTGATGCACTATCTCGAAGGTATGCGTTGTTAAATATTTTGGATGCTAAGTTAATGGGGTTTGTATTTCTTAAAGATTTATATGTCAACGATGCTGACTTTAGTGAATTCTTTAGGTTATGCGCAAAGGGAGCTTACGAGAAGTACTATCGACATGATGGGTACTTGTTCCGAGAAGGAAAGCTTTGTATACCCCAAGGTTCCGTACGAGAAGTGTTGATCGAAGAATCTCATAGTGGAGGATTAATGGGGCACTTCGGAGTTGCAAAGACGTTAGCCATGCTCAACGAACATTTCTTTTGGCCTAAGATGCGACGAGATGTCGAACGGTTTTGTAATCGATGCATTGCATGCAAACGGGCTAAGTCACGAATTAAGCCCCATGGTTTGTATAAGCCATTGCCTATTCCCGAAACCCCTTGGTCTGATATCTCAATGGATTTCGTGCTAGGTTTACCGAGGAGTAAAAATGGCCGAGATTCAATATTTGTGGTTGTAGATAGGTTCTCAAAAATGGCTCATTTTATAGCATGTCATAAAACTGATGATGCCGTGAATATTGCTAATTTATTTTTCAAAGAAGTGGTCAGGTTGCATGGCATGCCTAGGACGATTGTGTCCGACCGAGACGCGAAGTTTCTTAGCCATTTTTGGAGGACACTATGGGGGCGCCTTGGAACGAAGTTGCTGTTTTCAACCACTTGCCATCCGCAAACGGACGGTCAAACCGAAGTGGTCAATCGGATTTTGTCTACATTGCTTCGAGCTATCATCCGGAAAAATTTGAAGGCTTGGGAAGAATGTTTACCACATGTGGAGTTTGCGTATAATCGAGCTATTCACTTAGCTACCAAATTTTCTCCTTTTGAAATCGTTTATGGTTTCAATCCGTTAACACCATTTGATTTAATGCCATTGCCTTCTAACCAATTTGTGCATGTAGATGGAAAGCGTAAAGCTGATTTCGTCAAGCAATTGCACCAACGAGTTCGAGAAAACATTGAGGCAAGGACCAAGAACTATGAACAACATGCTAACAAAGGTCGTAAACGAGTTGTGTTCGAGCCGGGAGATTGGGTGTGGTTGCATATGCGCAAGGAAAGATTTCCTATGCAACGACGATCTAAACTACTTCCGAGAGGGGATGGACCGTTTCAAGTCCTTGAACGAATTAATGACAATTCTTATAAATTGGACTTGCCTGGTGAATATAATGTTAGCGCGACTTTTAACGTTTCTGATTTGTCTCCGTCTGATGCAGATTCCGATTTGAGGACAAATCGTTCTGAAGAGGAGGGGAATGATGTGAGCTTGCCTACGAACCAAATGGAGAACGAACAAGAAGCTATTAAGCTGCCCATTGGTCCAATAACGCGAGCTAGAGCTAAACGATTTAAAGTTGCTATTTTAGCATTGGTGGAACGGATTGAGGAAAATGAAAGCAAAGAGCTTAAAGACGAGCTGAATATTTTCAACTTCTTTGAAGTTGAAATTCGTTCTAGCTAATTAAATTGCTGCTGGATTTTAAACCATTTAAATAAGCATTTAATTAAGTCTTATTACAGCTTATTAATATGTTTTTATTTAATATAAGTGTTTAATATGTCTTAATTTAGTTACATTAAAGATGTCTTGATTTCATTTAGTTTGTCTAAATTATTACATGTCTTAAATCTGTTCAACCGAATTTGTGTCATGCTTTATTAATATTTAAGTTGTTTCAATGTTAAATTAGGATGTTCACATTATGTATTTACTTAGTTCAGCTTAATTTGATTGAAATTAATTAAGTTCATGTGTGTTTTTAGGTACAGCCGAATTTGAAGATTCATTGGGCAGATTCATGCATGAAGATTCAATGGATGTGAAGATGCATGCATGTTGGGTTCAATGCACCAAATGATACATGCATGGACTATATTAAAGATGGTGTGCTGATTGTTGAAGTTCTCTAAGTGACCATTCGGCCAAAAGAGATGATTTTCCATTCTCCAAAGCTGCCATTTATTTCCTTCACATTGCTGGGTACATTGTGGCTATTCGGTTCATGATGTTCACACCTTATGGTCATTCAAAACCGTCCATTCACACTTCCAAATGACTGTTCAAGTTGCTAATTAATGATGGTAATTTTTCAGCAAGAGTTGCTTCATTATTGACCTTATTAAACTCTATTGGCCGAATGTAGCTGCTGCCAATTTTCCAAGTTCGTTGAAGCTCTTCCTTGGTCTATATTCAGCCGAACATTGATTCAAGACCATTCATGGATCTTAGCTCAAAATTAGTTCAATGTTTACTTAGTTTTTAAGTATTGAACTTGACTATTCGGCTACCAGTCACTTAAGCTATAAATAGTTCTTGAATTTCTTGTAAAAGGACTTTTTGCCAAATTTCTGAATGAAATATAATTTTAGTGAGAAATTCACTCTCTTTATTCTCCAAAGCTCAAATTGACTTATCTTCAACGAGTGGCGTCAATCTGACTTTGTTCGAACTTATCACCCATTGGTGTGGCGTTCTTCATACCGTAGGTTCCTATTTTGCTAAATAGAGGGTCTCGGTTTTTATCCTATTTCCATTTCTTTCTTTGAAAACCTTAAGCCCGGGTCCTTATTTGATAATAAGGGTTCGATCTTGTTTCATCGAATTACCCAGCAAACAACAACCCATCAAACTCCTTTGTTCCTAAAGCCATCCAACTTCAAACACCAAGACTTGAATTTGATTCAATTCCGACACTACCTAATTTCGATCGGGAAAGATTACGACTCGTCTTTACATCCGAAACGAGCTCGTATCACAGCTTGGAGAAGAAGGTTGCTTGACCAAGCTCATCGAGTAGCTCTTCAATCACAAGGATAAGAAACTTATCCCTTATCCTTGATTATAAGTTGATTTAATTGCATGTAGTCTACACATAAACACCAGCTCCCACCGTTCTTTTTCACTATGACAATTGGTGAGGCAAAGGAACTGCAGTTGTTTCTAATTATTCTAGCCTGAAGCGTCTCTTGAATCATTCTTTCCATTTCATTCATTTAGAGTATGGAGTACCAGTAGGGCCTAACCTTGACCATAGCAGTTTCATCCTTAAGAGGAATGTAGTGGTTCTGCATCCTAGGAGGGCACAGCCCTTGAGGGACTTGAAAAATATCATCAAAGCCAACCAACAATTTGTGTAAGTCTATATCCAAGGTATTGGTAACAGTAAACAAGGAAGCTTGAGCACCAGTAGTTAAGAGCAAAGTATAGGGACCATGGCTAATGAAGGAGAATAACTTGCTCGATTGAGATCCAAACATAATTTGGATAGATCCTTGTGAAATACCTTGCAGCAGGGATTTAAATAGCGGTCCTCTACCGAAATAGCGGCCGTTATATAGCGGTAGCGGCACTGTCCGAAACCGCTACTGCGAAAACCGCTATTATATTTTACAATAAGTTGTGTGAATTTTTTTTTAAATTCACGACCGCGATACCCGCAATGACCGCAATAGCATCCGTTATGTCCGCAACCGCGATAAACGCAATGCGACCGAAAACGCGACCGCAACCGCAATTTAAATCTCTGCCTTGCAATGTACAATGTTGGCCTTGGTAAGTAAACTGCATGGTGAGAGTGGAGAAGCTCCAGAAAATATCTCCTAGAGACGAGCCATTGGACCCCTAGAAAGAGATCACACCCTTTTAGAGGTAAGAGCTTGAAGTTGGTGCTAAAATGACTGCCTCTAGATGTCCAGTTACTGCCCTACAGTGTCTTAGGGTGTGTAAAATACCACCATTAGCAACAATAACCTTCAACCTGGTTGTATGCCCGACTGGAAGACCAAGTTTCCTTACCAATTTGGTATCCAAAAAATTGTGGATACTTCCTGAATCAATTAGAATGATGACAGTAGCATTACCAATAGTAGCAACAACCCTCATTGTGTTGTTTCCTTGGGAGTCATGTAATGCATGCAAAGAAAGAACGGGAGCTGGAGGCTACTCTCCTTTAGGCTCAATATTGTCCAAATGCTCCTGACAATCCAAAAGTTCCTCAGGTTGTCGCCTTGTGGCTAAGGGTCTTCAAACTTCGATTGAAATCAAATTAATCAACCGAATCGGTCTAATTCAATTAATCGGTCGATTAACCGATCTAGTTTAGCCGGAGGTCAATTAAAGATTTTTTGAAATTTTGATTAATGGTAACTGAATTAACCGAACTTAATAAATAATATTATATATTATATGTATTAAGCTATTACTAATTCGGTTAATTCGGTCAAATGAATATTATTAATTTATTTTATTATATATTTTATACTTGTTTTAACAAAAAATATAAATTTCGATTCGGTTAATTTTTTTTTAAAAAATTTTGATTTGGTTAACGGTTAAAGGATTAAAAAACTCGGTTAATACTAGTTCGGTTCGGTTAACCAATCGATTAATAGTTTGAAAACCCCTACTTGTGGCTTCCCCATCCACATCATCTTAAGGATCCAATAAGAGTTGATACAACTGTGCCTTCATACATTTATGGCCAGGTCTGTACTTAGCTGCACACCAAAAGCATAACCCCTTCCTTCTATCCTCCATATCTGATTGTGTGAAAGCCTTAGTACCCGTCTGTACGCTAGCAACAGTAGAGGGTCCACCAAAAGATGTAGTGGAGCTGGGAAATACATTAGCTCGAGGAGTAGGAAATAATGATGGCAGTCTAGGGGATACTCCTATTCCTATTGGAGAAGACCTCTTATGATTGTTGGTCAAAATCCCCTCCACCTGTCTAGCCAGCAAAAACCCTTCAACTAAAGTCTTAGGTTTAAAGAGATGCAAATATTAACCTATTTCGACCTTCAAATTACTAGTAAATATGCTTAGTGCATAACTTTTAGGAAGGTGAAGTTCGTTTAGTAGGCTTACCAAATGGTCGTGGTACTGATCCACAGTCCCTTGGTGTTTCAAAGATACCAGCTCTGACATTAGATCTAGAAAAGATGTGGAGCCAAACTGTTCCCTAACCCTAGAGCATAAGCATCCCAAAACAGACAATGCAAATCTAGATCTTTGCCCTCTAAGTGTAGCATCACGGTTTTGACCTTAACATTGTCCAAGATCCTCTCTGCTTGAAAATGTTGTTTGAGTTTCAACCATCAGCCCTTGAAATCTATTCCATTAAATCTCGGACATTCCAATTTGTAAGGCCTCATGTGTGGATCCCCAACACCAACTCTCAAGGGAGTTCCCAAATACCCAGTTTTGGCATAGGTGATACTAAAAAGTTCTCCTTAGGACGAAAACTAGGAGAAGCCCCTCCAAGCACTCCCTTCCCTTTGTCCTGGAAAGAGCCATTGCCCATCACTGGCTATGGTTGACCCAGATACTGTTCAAAAAGAGCTTGCAACTCAATTTTGATCTCTCCCTTGACTTCATCTTTGAGTTCCTTGAAATGACCATCCAACCTAGTGTCCAACTATGCAAGTTCCACCTGAAGCAACTGACTTCTTGCTGCGTATGGCTCATTTCCTTCTGCATTTGCATGGTTACCCCTTCCCCAACCATGGAGATCGCGAGGCTCTGATACCTTTGATACGTGATACTTAATGATACAGAATCAACATTCCAATGGAAATTGTTTTGATGTGTCTAGAGGGTTTTCGAATGTAAAAATATTGAGCGAACCTAATGATCCTACTGAAAGCAGTGGATCATATTTGGAGAAATCAAGTGTAACTAATGTTAAAAGCAACTCATATAGACACGGAAGGTCTAAGAAATCAAGTGTGACTAGTGTTGAAAGCAAGGCATTTAGACATGGAAGGTCTAATTCAAATGTTGTCAGAAAACAACAGGGCAATAACACCTTGAAACCTCAGATTACACATGCTTCTTTTTTCTCTCGTCATTGCATTCATATTAAGTGCTCTTAGTGCATTATCTAATAAATCATCCATCCTATCTCACGTTGCCTCGTTTACAAAAGAATCCCAAGAAATCATGATTGGCAATACCTATGGTAAATTGTTTGTACTTTTTCAACAATTCTTGCACAATATGTCTAAGTCTCCATTTCCTTGCAATAAAAGAAAAAGAGCAACTAATATTTCTGCTTGGATTCTAGAGGAAAAAGTCTTGTGGAAGGGGGAATTAATGTGACTGCAGATTTGCAATGTGGTGATATTTTCCATTTATATTTTCTAAGGTTTGTTCTAGTGCACTTCTTGTTTCCATGCTTTCCAGATAAAGGTGTGGGAGAATTCTCTACAAAGTTGAGAAGATTAAAATGTAGAGCTAAGGATACTGAATTCGATGATATGGATATGGCTAAGAAATTAAAATCCATCATGCAAGGTGAATTTGTTTCACAACAAGAAAAGGGCTTTCTTAGTATCATGGTATCCATATGTACAACAAGATTTCCCATATCCAATGCTCTAGAATTGCTTAAGGATGAGGAGACATGCAGCCCTGAGCTTTTGAATGATGAAAATTTAACTAATTTGAACCAGATAAAGGAAATGCTTGAGTTTAGAAAGAATGTCAGCATAGCATCAAAGTTTGGTGAGTCACCTTAGGAAGCTATGGCCAGTTACATTGAGCATCTGTTGTCAAAACCTTCTGATGAAGGACAAGGCAACCACTTTCATCTTGAGTTGGTCAAGGTTGTTTCCATTGAAATTCAAAAGGCTAGTGATCAAGGTTTGAGCACAGAAGATGTTTATAGTCTTGTCAGATGCCAAGAGAAAGGAGACCCGAAATTAGCATTGTTGCACTTCAAAAATTTGGAAGAAATCAAAAGGTTTACTATTCTATAATGGTTAAAGCTGCTGATAACCTTGACCAGGAAATCTATGGAATAAAGTTGCATAGGCATACAAAGTTAGGAGAAGGAAAACATAAAAACCAGAATCATGCTTTAATTTTTACACGTGGAGAAGCTTTTCAAACTGTTGATACGATCCAAGACAATTACATGAAGAAGAGACTGAAAAGAGCTAATTGAGAAAATTATGCTGAAGAGGTGAAAGTTTTCTCACCAAAGTCAAGTTTTCCAAGCCGGGGAGAATGACACAAGAGCTTTTATTTATATTATAATATTTTATTATTTTAGTTTTATCTTATAATATTTATTTTAAAGCATTAGATATATTATAGACAGCTTAGTTATCTTTAGGGTCTAAAGCTAGGGCTAGGAATAACATTTTATTTGCAAGAAAGCCTAGTAACTTTACTTGCAAGAAAAGATAGTCTATAAACAAGTTGTAGTCTTTACAGCCATTATTATTGTTCTGATTATTTTATTTGACTTAATAGAAAAACTAGAGGTTTTCTATAACCCTAAGTTTTCTAGAGTTCCACCTTTCCAATTCGTTTGTTTAGCCCTAATTCTCTTATTTGCTGCTGTTCTCTTCCCTAATCCATATCACACATGATGAGCTTCCATTTCCTATAGCTTCTTTGAGGATGTTTTCAATCAAACCATTTTATTCCGTGTCATGTAGGATTCTTTTATAAACTAGGTTTCTTCATACATGGCAGGAATCTCTTTCCAGGTTTTAGCTATTCAAACTGAGGTTCTTGCATTTTCCACTTGGTTTCATGTCTCCATGCATGCATATGGTTGGTAATCTAATATATTCAATTAGCTGCAGCTGAAATATTCTTGCCAGCCTAATCAGCAGCTCTTAAAATGTCGTAATAACAAGAGTAAGAAAAATAAAATAAATATATAACGATTAATAAAAAAAAGAAAGAAATGTATACTATATATGCACATTGCTCCACAGAAAAATAAAAAGTTAAACCTATATAGGCATGCATGTCCTTATGAAATTAGAGAGCAGAATTAACAGCATTTTATCATGCTTATCGAACTTAATAATTTCAACCATAGACAGATATGAAGGTGTGGCATACTTCTCTGAATCACCATCTTGATTATCATGCACAAGTAAGTAATGCTTCAAAACCTTTGGGTCCATTGCACCATCACTGAGAAAGGAGGGCAATTTGTTGGTGTTAAAGAGGTCTATAAATCTATTTATGGGTTCCTCATCCCTTGAAGAAACAACCAAAAGGCCTACAAATCATTTTTGGAGAAGAAACAATCAACAAGAGAATATAATATCGTGTCTAGAATGAATAGTTTAAAGAAATCCATAAAGTGGAAAGGGCATGATTAGCAGAGCTTAAATGCAACAGGGGGAAAAGGATGGTATTGAATAAACTTCCAAAGCTTACATGCCACAGGATGATCAAAAGCTTCATGATCAGAAAAAGACAAGGTACGTACAAGCTCTTTATTGAAAAACTGAAACCATGTCGGTAAAATTTCAGACTCATGCCCTGCATAAAACATTCACCATATATAAATCAAAGCAACTAGTTAAGTTTTATTAATAACTACAAAAAATAAGGTCATGCTACAAAATCAGACAATCTCAATAGAATATTAAAAATGAAAAACTAGCCACAGGAAACAAAATGCTAATAAAAATGACAACAACAAACCATGCAAAATGATACCCATTAAAAGATTTCAAACTTGAAAGTAACTTACTTGAGAGAAGATCATTCACTTGAGGTAGATCTGAATATATTTCAGGGAAATCATCCTCTCCCGCCTTAGTAATAACTTGCTTTAGTCTTTCCTTTGCTACCTAGTCAATTGACATCTATTTCAGAAGCAAACCTCCAGAAAATGAAGCTAAAAATTCTCACATGATTGAAATTGCAGACCCACTATTAAGTGTAAAACATACAACTTTTAGACTTATCAGGGTATAATAAATCTCCCTCGATCCAATCAGTTAAAGTTTCCAGATTCTTACACTAATATACTCTATAAAAGCTCAAAAATCAATGAGAGATATATTCCAACTAAAATAGCTCAGTCTTCTAACTCGACTAATAGCTTACCGGTGCTGGCGATTACATTCCTATTACCAAATTCTCGTTATCACGTAAATCAAAATCATAGAAATTTGAATTCCGTGATCTTCACCTACGTATATATTATTAAGCTACAAAACCAGGAATCTCAAGAGAAATTACCTCGAGATTGGGTTGCCGAATATCCGAGGCGTAAAACAACCTAAATTTGAACTTGTGCAACCTGTAGGGTTGATCACTCGCCGTCCGTACAGGCACTGTCACCATAATTCAGATAAGTAAAAAAGAAAAGTACGTCACCTCAAAGTCAACGTACACATACACAAACACGTACAACTGTGGACATAAAAATAGAGAAAGTTTCGGATTACTCACCATCGATGTTGGTGAAGTCGCAGAAAGGGGAGAGCATTTGGACAAAGGAGAGGCCGTTCTTAAGGCAAGATTCTTCCACGAGTGGAGTGCAAAGCACCATAACCACCGGAGTGATCTCCTCCAACAGCATCTTTCCAAGCGAAGTATTCGCCGGATCCACCATGACTCTCCCTCTCCTCCGGTTGGTCGGATGCCCTAATACAGGCCGAGAGCGGCTTCTCTGAAGCTCGGGGTTGATTGAACCGGAGATATGACAAGTGAACCGCTCTTTGAAGAGGCAAAGAAATAAGGCAGAGTAGCTGCCTCTAGAGCGGCTTCTTCGATCGGATCTTTCTGTTGGATGTGGGTAGGAGAGGTTCAAGGTTTGGGTGGCCGGTGGTGAGGTGACGTCGAAGGAAGAAGTTGTGGGCTTTCTTGGTCGTGACAATGACCATGGGCCGTAAAACCACCGGCTCAAATATCAATAAGCATTCGATGGGCTGAATAGGATGACTTCTTCTTTCTTTTTATGGACTATATCCATGGGCTGCAAAACCACCTGCTCAAATATTTAAAAAGAGGGTAAACTATAAAATTGTCACCTAATTATCTAATTTTTTCTATTTTAATTATTTAATTATTTTTTTATTTAGTCAGTAAATTTTTTGAAATTAAATATTTTAGTTCTTCTAGCTTTTTAATGTTTATATATTTTATTAATTTGATTCTAAATATAAAAAATTCAACAAAATTAATTTTTAATGTTTACAAAATTTGTCATTTTAATTCAAGTTATAAAAAATTTAATAAATTTAATCCTCAATATTTACAAAATATTTTAATTTTAAAATTCTAAAAAAAATAATACATCGTAATTATATTTGCAATTCTCATCACATGCTGACCATAAATATAAATGTCAAAACAAGTATAGGACACAAAATATAACACACCATTCTAGCATCTTCACTCTCCTCCTGTATCTCTTGTACATCATTTCTTTCTCTTACATAAGTGTAAAATATCGACTAGAAATATCACAATGCACTAAAACTATAATTTTACTTTTTGATTGTATTCTACCTTTTCCACGGCCCTGTGATCAACATGGAGATTGAATTCTTGCAATAGAAAGCTATAAAAGACAACAAACAGGTAGAGAGTACTGCTACTTTGCTTTCATAGTCAGATTAGTAGTAGGATAATGACTAGGTAAATTTGATAGAACCTTGTCAAATAAATCAACAACGGCCGCTGCTGAAAGTATCCTATCATTTGTTGCAAGATAGAATTCTTGAGGCATTGTCACTTGTTTATTTTGCATTATAGAAGATTCTCAATTCTCCTTTGCTCTCAAATATCTACAGAAGCAATTAATTACATTTTCAATTATCAAGTAAACAGGGTTATCACATTCCAAAGCATAATTTAAATGATAGAGCACATTTTTGTTCAACAGCCTTGCCCTAATTTTAAATTTTAAAATTTTATAATTGAACTAAATTAACAAATTTTATAAATGTTGAAGGATAATTTTTTTTTAGAATTTAAATAAAAATAACAAATTTTGTAAAATTTCAGAGCTGATTTTTTTAAAATTTTTTATATTTAGGATCAAATTGTTATAATGTGTAAATATTAAAAGGCTAATTTTGTTATTATATCAATAAAATAAACCCACATTAGCTCAGAGTAGCATTTAATTTCGAAAAATTAAGTGACTACATCAAAAAATTAACACTTAGATAACTAAAATAGAGCGAATAACATAGTTAGGTAATCATTTTTGTAATTTGCCCTTAAATATTGGATTGGATAAAAAAGTTTTAATTCTATTTTTAAAAATGAATATAATGAAATTAGTGTGGTTAAAATATAGTCCAATTCGGTGGGGCAAAATACCAAAAAAAAGCCATTTTTTTAAATTTACCGAAATGGGCCCGGTATTTTATTATTTACCAGAATGGGCAATTTTTTCCTAAATCGCGTCCACATCAGCGCGCTTTGCAGATATGGCAACAAATCACGTCCTCAGAAGCACGATTTGTGTCCATGTCAGCAAAGCGCGCGACGTGGACTCGATTTCCTGGCACGTAGCGCGCCCCTGGGGACGCGATTTCACCGTGTTTCCTACCTTAGGGTTTTTAGGGTTTTTGGAGAAAAAAGTAAACAAATAACGGATTAGGGTTTAGGGTTTCGTAATTAAATTAATTAAAATTTATTCAAAATTAGATTATGTTTCGTGTTTATGAGTTTTTAAGATAAAATCAAAACAGGATGATTTATCAGAAGGATTTTTGAAGTCGCGCCCACGTGTACACGCTTTTGCTACAGTAGGTTCTGGAAAAATAATTTCGAGTTGACGTTTCTTAGCAAATAGTTTAAAAATTAAATTTAACGCTTAACATTTTCATTTGTTCCACCGATATGTGATGCTTATCAAGACGAGTCAATTCACCGGCTATTGCTAAAATCGTACAAATTTTTACGGTTTAAAAAAATTATTTAAAAAAATATTTTTTAAAAAAATTATTTAAAAATAGGGATTTAAGAGAAATTTAAGAGGAACTTGAGAGCAAATTGAAAATAAATATGGATTTGAGAGAAATTTTGAAGGAATTTGAGAGCAAATTGAGAGGAAATTTACAAGAAATTAAAAGGAAATTTGAGAGAGGATTAGTTTGTGAAAAAAAAAGGGTGGGGGTATTTATAGTTTTTTTTTGGACCGTTGGGGGGGCAACGGTCAAAAAATTGATCGTTGCACTGTTTACGCGCGGGGCAAATCGCGTCCACGTCAGCACGCTTTGCTGACGTGGACACAAATCGCGCTTTAGAGGACGCGATTCGTTGCCATGTTAGTAAAGCGCGCTTACGTAGCCGTGATTTCCTGGCACGTCCCCTGACATCGCACTGACGTGGACGCGATTTAGGGGAAAAGGGCCCATTCCGGTAAATAATAAAATATCGGGCCCATTTCGGTAAATTTAAAAAAAATAGGCTTTTAATGGTAAATTGCCTCAATTCCGTGTACTCTTTATATATTTAGAATTTAGTTCTTCTATTTTTACTTTCAAATATTTAGTATTTTTATTTGTTAAATTTCATAATTTAAGTCTGGTTGTTAATACCCTTAAATTCTTTCATTAAATTCGTTAATGCAACATCTTAAAATAAAATAAAATAGATACTCACTTAATAGTTACGTAACAATTTATAATGATTAGGATCTTGTTCTAATCCTTACCTTTCAATTTAAAATAAAAATCAGAAAATTTTTAATTGTGTCACAATTTTAACTTGTATTTTTTTTTTAATCTAACAAGAAGAGGAACTAAAATCTTTGACATAAAAGTTAGAAAATTAAATTCTAAATGTACAAAAAAAATAGCTTATTTTAATCGATTCATATTTAAAAAAATTATCCCACAAGCTAAGTAAAAAATTAGCGTTAATATAATTTTTTGCCCCTAAATTTGGCAACTAAGCTCAATTTGATACTCTCTCTTTTTTGTCCATTTTGCCACCTAAACTAGACAATATCTATTTTGGTTCATAAATTTGATATGATGTGATACAAACTTAAAGTGTTACATCATTACATTTTTACTTTTTTTAAGAAATAAATATTAAAATTATACATGAACTTTGATTTGACGTGTAATTTGATACACGAGTTTTGATTTGATACAATTATACATATGAAACTTTGATTATAGTTCAAATGTATATATAAAACATTAATTTTTATTTAATTGTAGCATTTAAAGAAATAAATATAACAATTTATTTTTATATTAGATATATAAAATTATTTGTATTGCAATATGTAAACTTAAAAAATGATATTATATCGATAATTGTATTAATAATTTATGAAATTGAATTAAATTAATATTTAATAAAATTATACAATCAATATTAATATATAATATTACATGTTAAATTATAATTCATGTATAATTTTGATATTTATAAGTGGAATAAAAATTGCATTAACCCAAAAGTTTACTAGCAAGATTAATGTGAGAAATGATAACCTAAAACATGATATTGTTCCAATCGCTTTACAAACCAATAAACCAACTCAACGGGTTTTTTACTAAATTATTAAAAAAAATAAAAAATAACCAAAATATTATAACTTTTTTTATTTACCAAAATATTATAATTTTTTTTATTTACCAAAATATACAAAAAAAAAAGAAAAAAACCCTGACCGATTTGACAACACCCTGGTCGTGCCAAAGTAATTGGTGGCACCAAAGGTGCCAAAGTCATTGGCGGCACCAATGTTATAATAGGGCTGGTCGGTGGGGGGAGAAGGAGAAGGAAAGAAAGAAAGAAAGAAAGAAAGAAATGAGAGGAAAGAAAGAAAAAAAGGAGAAGAGAAAAAAAAATAAAGAAGAAGAAGAGGAAAGGAGAAGAAAAAATAAAGAAAAAGAAGGAAAGAAAAGGAAAGGAGAAGAGAAAAAAAAAGAAGAAGAAGAAGGAAGGAAGGAAAAAAAAGAAAAAAAAGGTAATTTTTATTATAAATTTAATTTTTTTGTAATATTTGTGTGTTAAAAATTTATGTTATGTATATTATACGTATTTTATTATTTTATTTAGCATATATATTTTATGAAATATATTTAAAAATGAAAAAAATTCATGGTATGTACATTATATGTTGATTAGGGATTTTTTTTATGAAATTTACTTAGGATGTTGAAATTAGTTGTTTTAAGAAAATAGCATTAAAAGTAAAATGATAAAGAAATATGTTTAAGAAAACATAAAATACGAAAAGAAAAACGGAAATTGTATATTCACCGAAAATAATAAAATGCGAAAAAAATTGTATATGTAATAAATTTCAAACATAATGCATTGAAATAATGTAAAATTATAAAATTAAAAATTACGATATTTTTTAAAATAATAAAATGCGGATAAAAAATATGAACAAATGGCCGAAGTAATAGTGTATTAGTAAATTTTTTAAAAATTCAGAAATAATTAATACAAATAATTGAAACAAAATGTACTGAAATAATATAAAATAATAAAATACGAAAATAATATATTTTTATTGAAAGTAATAAAAATCGGAAAAAAAATACGAGCAAATGGCAGGGAAAAGGGTTTTTTCGGGTTTTTTCAGGTTTTTTACCAAAATATTACAAAAAAATACCAAAATATTGTAAACTTTTTTTTATTTACCAAAATAATAAAGGGAAAAAAAAGAGGGTGATGGAGGGGAATAAAAAGGCGGCACCAATGGAGAGGAATAAAAAGGAGGCACCAATATGTGGCTAATTGCCTTTTAAGCCTTCCTTATTTATTATTTTCTTTTATTCCCATTCAACACACTAAATTAATAAATTTTAAACATTATGCACTAAAATAATGTAAAATTATAAAAGACTAAGTTTATGATATTTTTTAAAATAATAAAATGCGGAGAAAAAATTACGAACAAATGGCGGAAGTAATAGTGTATTACTAACTTTTTTAAAAATTTAGAAATATTAATACAAAATATTTCAAATAAAATGTACTGAAATAATATAAAATAATAAAATACGAAAATAATATATTTTTATTGAAAGTAATAAAAATCGGGAAAATAATATGAGCAAAGCGCAGGGGTAAGGGTTATTTTCTTACACCAAATTAATTTAAATAACACACTAAATTAATAAATTTCAAACATTATGCACTGAAATAATGTAAAATTATAAAATTAGAAATTATAATATTTTTTAAAGGAATAAAATGTGGAGAAAAAAATACGAATAAATGGCCGAAGTAAGATTTTTTTACTAACTTTTTTTTCAACTTGCAGGCATCGCAATGGCTCAATTGATTCGAACCGATAGACACATATCTGATGCGGTTAATAACGCGGTATGATTTATTATTTGTTAATCACGAGTTCTACTTATTTAAAAAGGATATACACAGTATATACAAATAAATCTTGTTATCATAATATTTTTTCTGTAATTTAACACTATCAGGACTCGTTCCGAGTATTAAGGGACCGTGTGAGCGTTTTAAAGAAAGCTCCGGATGCACGATTGATGCCGTACTTGGAGCTAGCCGGATTTGGGTCAGTAGCATTAATTCGGTCCTCCGACTTGCGCTTTGATTTATTATCTGCGCTAGTAGAGCGGTGGCGCCCGGAAACCCACACTTTTCATTTTCCATGTGGGGAGTGCACGGTGACCTTGGAAGATGTTGCATTGCAGCTTGGGCTCCCAATTGACGGGAGTCCCGTAACGGGAGTATCTTCATTTACCGATCCGGCTGCACTTTGTTATCAGCTCCTATGAGACTCGCCAGGGGAAGGTGAGTCATATTTTTCCGGCATAAAATTTACATGGCTGAAAGCCAAAATTGGATAATTATCAGCGACTGCCACTGAAGGTGAGTTGATGTACGCTGCTCGAGCGTACATCATGCATATCGTAGGGGGAGTACTCATGCCTGATGCAAATAGCGACAATGTGCATTTGATGTACTTGCCCCTGTTAGCTGATTTGTCCACTGCTAGCTCGTATAGCTGGGGCTCCGCTGTTTTGATGCATATATTTCCACGTTCATTGACCTCGCCAATCGATGGTTTGCGACCATTGCATCCCTGACATGTTTGACAAATAGGTGTCCCGCCTGAATCTGGTCGACTTGCTACTGACCCATTCTTGGCATCAAAATAGCCAGCCTGTAGAAAGTAGCAGAAAATACCGATGCAATCGGAAGATGACCTGTTTTTAACAAGACAGCATTGATCCCCTCGACTAAGTTTGTGGTCATTTGGCCATAACGAAAGCCCTCGTCAAAACTTTGAGCCCACTGCTATGGCTCCATTGTGCCCAACCATTGTCAGAATGATGTGTTTGTCTGCCCCTCCATGTCACTCTCAAGTCGGATCATTCTTTGCCGAAAAATATGTGGCTCTAACTCGTACGCTTCATACGTATTAAGGAAAAATAAGTTCTAGTAAGTCGATATTACAACTTATATTGAAAATATAAGGTTATCATTTACCCATTGCCACGACTTGTCTCTTCCAGTCTGCATTCTTATAATCTTTGTGGAAGTTAGCTGCAATGTGACGGATACAGTAAACAGATCTCCACGATACACCGGAACGCCTAATAGCTGCAATTAAACCCTTCCCTCTATCGGAGATGATGCAAATGTTATCGTTCCTAATAACATACCTCCGCAGATTTGTGAGGAAGAATTCCCAAGACTCCATGTTCTCTTTATCTACGATAGCAAATGCTATCGGGAGCACGTTTCTGTTACCGTCTTGAGCAACCGCAAGAAGTAGGATCTGTGTATATTTTCCAGACAGCCAGGTTCCATCCACCTGCACAAGTGGCTTGCAGTGGGGAAATGCCCGCACACATGGATCGAACATCCAGAACATCCGATGAAAAATCCTTTTTGTCGGCTGTAACTGGTCATCCGGGCCGTAATATGACATTGTCTGCAACTCAATCACAGTCCTCGGTACGTACTTTCGCATAGCAGCTATCCAACCATGAAGCTCGTTATACGATGAATCGTAATCCCCATACAGTTGCTCCATCGCCATCTGTTTAGCTATCCATGCCTTTCGATATGAGGCTCGATACTGGAATCGTGCTTGCATTTTGGTAATCAGTATCGAAACTTTAATGGTCGGCATGTCCTTCACCATTGGCATGATACACGTACAAATAGTTTTCGAATCAAGTTTTCCATGATCTTCTGTCATACGTGTTGATGTGCATGTATGATGACCAACAAATTTTCGTATCTTCCACATCTGAGAACTTCTAATGAATGCAGCTCGTACCCGCCAATTGCAGCCTTCCGCTGCCTTCCAACACTCCCCAACATATATTGTCGGAGTAAACACGGAGACTTTATAATCCACCAATATGTTCATGATGTACCGTTTAATGGCATATACGCACTCTTCTTTACACCTGAATCTCTGGCCTATGAATAACTCCTCATCATCAGATGTTACGGCCAGCCTATGAGAATGAACTATTTCAGGGTACTCAGGAAACTTAGCTACATACGCTGCGTCGGGGTCTATGAGCGACATGTGTGGCCCAAGATTATTGTGTATCAAAATACGCCGCATCTGCTCCCCGACCGAAGAAGCGTTAATGCCTTCATCGTTGTTGACATCTTCATCGTCAATATCATCAGGTACATCGTCCACATCGGGATCACCGTCACTATCGACCTCTTCATCCCAATGATCGCCACCACCTTCTTCTTCGCCAGCACCTTCTTCTTCACCACCAACCATATCAACATCGGGTGTAATATTCAGGTCGATACCGATCCCATCCATAGTCGATTCACTATCAACGTATGATATTTGAGCCACCATCCACGGTTCTTCAGTTCCGTCTTCTTCATTAGATGCATTGACATCTTCATTTTGCTCCATACCGACTAACTCAACAAATAAGTGAATCGGTGCATTCTTCTCACTCCCATTCCCACAGTAGAGATCGACCATTGTCTCCACGTCTTCGTCATCTACAAGTTCCATTTCAACGAATTTGACTGGATTTGTCGAAACTGCAAACTTGTAGAAATTTTTTGATATCCTTCTCCCATAACGTCTAAGAATTTTTGCATTAATCCTTACCTTCATTGCATCGAACGAGACATTTCTATTAAATCTCATTGCTATTTGTTGCCGACATTCAAATACACATCCAACACTTGTTGTCAAGATGACTCCATCGAAATAAACGCATACAAGAAACTTAGCATCCATCTTCAATATTTAATCTATCAAAAAATAAACAAAATCTCATAAAAAATCTCGAACGGTAAATAAATTACTTAAAAAAATTTAATGTTTCAATATGCAATTTTGTACATGAAAACCGTTTAACCACTAATCCTAATAACTAACACAATAATAATATTAATAATTTTATACTCTAAATAATACATACTAAAATTATTAATTAGGGTTTTACTAGAAATAATAACTAACTAACTATAATAATAGTACTAGTTTTTTACTAACTAGTTTATTTTGGTAAATAAAAATAATAACTAACCATAATAATAATACTAGTTTTTTACTAACAATAATACTACTAAGTAACATCTTAATACCTTAATAACATAATAATAATAATAATAATAATAATAATAATAATAATAATAATAATAATAATAATAATAATAATAATAATAATACTAACTAAAACCATCAATTTGAGTTTTATTAATTTTAATAACTAAACTAAACCAAAAAATAATACAAAATATACAAAACAATAACAACAAGATAATCAATTATTTTTAAAAAATACATTTTTTTTCTCTTCTCTTTCTCTTTTTTTTTTCGCAGCACCTCTTCTTCTTTTTCTTCTTATTTTTCTCCCTTCAGCTGGACAGAGTATAATACGAATAGTGCCGCCAATCAATATGGCATCATTGGGGCCGCCAATCTCCTTGGCACCATGGTGCCGCCAATCACTTTGGTACGTTTGGTGTCGACAATCATCTTGGCACGATCAGAGTGTTGTCAAATCGGTGCAGATTTTTTTTCTATTTTTTATTTTTTGGTATATTTTGATAAATAAAAAAATTATAATATTTGAGTAAATAAAAAAATTTATAATATTTTGGTTATTTTTTATTTTTTATTAATAATTTAGTAAACCCCCCCCCCCCCCCAACTCAACTCACCGCCCCACTTCCCACAGTGCGATCCATCCATTACCATGTGCATAAAGTAAGAGCTCCAATTTTCTTCGGTCCACCGTGTATAAATGTCTCTGCGCTTGCTTAGCATTAATAAAAAGCTCACTTCGGTTCTTTTCAATCGCCCCTTCCCCGCCCCTACGCTGATCTTTCCTTTTTCTCCACTCCAGATTTCATCTTTCGCTATGTCTTATCGCCCTAACTACCAAGGTGGCCGTCGAGGCGGGGGTCCCAACTCCGGCCGCGGAGGTGGATGCCGAGGAGGCGACGGCGGAGGACGCGGAGGACGAGGCGGTGAACAGCGCTGGTGGGACCCGGTTTGGCGCGCTGAGCGCCTCCGTCAAAAGGCCGCTGAGGTATCTAAAAACTGCAAAATTTTGTTTTTGGCTTTTTTGAAATTACGTAACTAAGGTTTAAGCCGCTGATTAAGTTTATGCCTCATTATGCAATTAGCTTCTGTTTTAGGATGTTTCTGATTGACGTTTGAAATACAAAGGTAAATACTGGCAATTTTGAATGATTTTAATAAATAAAATTTTCTAAATACCAAACTTCACGAGTTTTCTTTGTCCGAGTACTAGTCTGTCAATTATAAATTTTTTGCTAATTTTTATAGTACCATGTTAACTTTTCATCATTTGCTTTACAATAAGTACATCTTTGTAAGCAGTAAAAAATTGGTTAATAAAAGTAACAAAAATGGAAGTTTGTTAGTATTTTTATGTACTTGTGCTTGTGTTTAGATGGAAGTTCTGGATGAGGCTGAGTGGTGGTATAAGATGAATCAAATGAAAAAAGGACAGGAGCAAGAGATGATCATTAAACGAAATTTCAGCCGTTCCGACCAGCAAGTTCTCTCTGATATGGCTTACGAATTAGGTCTTTACTTGTATGTTTCTGTAATTACTTCTCAATTACACTATATTAGTTAAAGTGCTGTTTTTCCCAATAATTTTGTTGAATTAATGGTTGCTTTCCGTTTTTAATATGTTATTAATTTTAAACTTAATTTTACCTTGATTTTTCACTTGTGGGAAGAAAGTCATGCGTATAATAAAGGGAAGGCTCTTGTGGTTAGTAAAGTTCCATTGCCAAATTATCGTGCAGATCTTGATGAACATCATGGATCAACACAAAAACAGGTTAGATCCGAGTACCATCTATGTTCTTAATGTTATTGTATACTTACTGAGTATGTTCATATAAGTTCTAATTTTCCAACTTTTGTACAGATTCAAATGTCTACAGAAACTGAGAGGCGAGTGGGAAATCTCTTGGATGTCTCAAGGGACACAAAGTCGGGTGATGATTCAGGAGTGGCATCTAGTAGGGGAGCCACAAAACCATTGCCTGATGTAAAAAGAATTGATTCAGATTCTACAATTGAAACAGATTCTTCCAAGGAAAAATTCAGTGCTGAACTCAAGAAAAAGCAGGAAAACTTGAACGTATGCATGCAAATCAAGACATTATTAATATTATACTATCTTTGTTAACATCCATTTCTTCCTATGGTTCAGGTTGCTCTGCTTAAATATTTCTCATGTTATTTAATCAATTGCAGGCAAGTAACAGTGTGAAGGCGATGCTGTCTTTCAGAGAAAAACTACCAGCATTCAAAGGGAAAGCTGAGTTTCTGAAAGCTGTTGCTCAAAATCAGGTCTAATACTTGTTAAACAGTTTCTCCTGATTTCAGATAGCATCATTCTTTTCTTATATGTCACTAGCTTGCTGATGATGCATTTTATTCTGCAAAACAAGAGAAAAGAGGTTGTTAACTAGACTAGTTGCTTGTATAAAAGTGTAATCAATTTTACATAAATCTGGAACCTTTAATAAAAATATTCATCGTGCATACTATGCTCAAGCCTTTTTGCCATAATTGTGCATTTCTTTTTTAATGGAAAGAAAAGAAGAGTCTTCCTCATGCTTGATGCTCCAAATTGATTGGTGCATATATTTTTTTTTAGCCTTTTCTCTTTAAGGTTTAGTACAAGGTATCATGAAGTCATCTATCAGTTGTTTTGGTATGTTACATTTGTATGCTAAAATCATAGCTCTCTATACACATGTTTGTGTATTTGAAGGGTAAGCTGAAAAATTTGCATTTAAATTTCAAATAGAGCTAAATGCTTGAACTTATCATTATAAGAGTAGAGAACAGAATTCTGTAACCAAGATGGGCTAGTAAAAAGCTCTAGCTCTAGCTCAAGCTCAGTTGAAATCTTGATGATTGAACTCAAATCAAGCTATGCTCAAGTATTACTCAAAAAATACCTAAACCACTTAGTGTGACTATTTTTTTTTAATCCAACCACTTAATGTGACTTGATTAAGCTTTGTTGTTGTACAATGAACATTAAAATTGCAATTATAAGATGAACTATTGTGCTCTATCGTTATCTGCATATTAAATATACCATTTATTACAAAAAAAATTAACTAGGCTTGCAATTTTTTTATCTCAACTACACAAGTATTAGAATGCTCTAACTCAACTTGATTCACTACTTGAACTATTCAAGCTTGAGTTTGATTCAATGATGAACTAGCTGAGTTCAATCACTCAATAAGTCAGCTTCATGTGCTCACGAGTATCTTTACCTGCATACACCCAAAGGAACTATAAGAAGATAACATGAAAAGCTTAGTCAATGATGAATTTGATCAGGCCAAAAAAAATATGATGGATTTGAGAACTCCACAGTCTGGATTTTGGATTCTTTCATAGTCAATATTGTTTTCTTTGTGTCTCCTCTGTCCTTTGTCTATTTTTATTTTCCAAGCTTGGTTTGCATCATTCAATAGAAGTTTATTTACTCCTTTGGGTTTCGGAGACTGACCTACATACATATGATCAATAAGAAAGTTCTATTTATTTCTTTCCTTGTAGTTTGCAGTGCTTAAAAAGTATTCTGAGTTATGTTATTTTCTCAATGATACAGGTTCTAGTGGTTTCAGGAGAAACAGGTTGTGGTAAAACAACACAGCTTCCTCAATTTATTTTAGAAGAGGAGATATCATCTCTGAGGGGTGCTAATTGTAACATAATATGTACTCAGCCACGTCGCATATCTGCGATATCTGTTGCAGCCAGAATATCCTCAGAAAGGGGAGAGAATGTTGGTGAAACTGTTGGTTATCAGATTCGCCTGGAGTCAAAGCGATCTGCTCAGACACGGCTGTTGTTTTGCACAACTGG
Source organism: Gossypium hirsutum (assembly GCF_007990345.1). Taxonomy (NCBI): domain Eukaryota; kingdom Viridiplantae; phylum Streptophyta; class Magnoliopsida; order Malvales; family Malvaceae; genus Gossypium; species Gossypium hirsutum. The sequence goes on from NC_053440.1 coordinate 32,181,454, forward strand.
AGTGTTACTCAGACAGTTGGTACAGTTCAATCCTCTTTTGTTGTCAAGTTTGTATCTCTTTGTGTTAGTTTTTTTGTATGTTATTCTCTTCTGAAGCTTTAGAGATACCTTGCATTTTAAAGTTTTTGGGCTAGAGTTCTGATTGTTATAGTTTGGTTGTGTTTTTAGCTATCTCGTCACTCCCGGGAATTTTTATGGTGTATGGCTATCCTGTCACTGGCGTTACTAAAAGTTTTATTGGTTACTTCAGTGAAATGCATCTTGCTTTTGTTTGCTTAATGATGTTTCTTGATGTGATTAAACCGCATTATGAAAAATTTTCTCAGTAGCTTCAGTAAATTTTCATAGGGTGCTTAAAAGGCCCTAGAGCATTTGTTTGCTTCATGTGAAGGCCCTAGAGCATTTGTTTACTTCATGTGATTTTTTTCTCCAGTCAGCTAACTTTTTTCCCATGATATGACATCTTTTTTCTTTTATCCCTATATTCTTCTGAAACTGCAGGTTCAGGACCCATATTTAAATGGTGTGAGTCATTTGCTAGTGGATGAAATTCATGAAAGAGGCATGAATGAGGACTTCCTGTTAATAATTTTACGTGACCTTCTTCCTCGGCGTCCAGACTTGCGTCTTATTTTGATGAGTGCAACCATCAATGCTGATTTGTTCTCTAAATATTTTGGAAATGCTCCAACTATTCACATACCGGTATAGTCAGTGGTGAAGTTCCACTGTTAGAAATGAGTTCTTTCTGTTTTGTTCATTGCATGTTATTTTATACATCATTACTTTTGTTTATGCAGGGGTTGACCTTTCCAGTGGCTGAGTTATTTCTCGAGGATGTGCTGCAGAAAACTCGTTATAATATCAAATCAGAATTTGACAATTATCAAGGCAATTCACGAAGGAGGAGGAAAGTGCTTGATTTCAAGAAAGATAATTTAACTGCACTATTTGAGGCATGTATTCAACGATGGGTCATTCCTAGTTATGCTGCCACTAAAGTGGGCCATAGGCATTTATAAGTGTCATCATTCTGCCATTTTTTTCCTTGACATTTTTAGTTAATATTAGAAACAATTGAACTAACCTACTAATAGTCATAAGCTTACCATTTTGAGTCATTATTAAGGGTCCAACCAAACCAGGTTACTAAGGGTCTGAAACCACTTTACCCCTTGGGTCTTGGCAGATTTACTGATTGTATATCTATTATTTGCATTCCTCTTTATGCTTACTAGACTTCTGTGGTAAATGTGCTTCCTGTAAGTGAACATTTTAGCTTCATTTCAGATTGGTTGCTCTTTCTCTTTCCATTTTCTCATTGTTATTAATTCATTTCCTGTTATTAGCACTTTAGCATTTATTAATTAGGGATTTAGTGCTTTCATCTGGATAATCTAAATAGGTATCTTCTATCTATAAATAGAACCTACTTGAAGATTAGGAAGTTTGTTCTTCAATTCTGTTAGGTACTCCTGACATTTTGGCATTTTCTTATGTAGGATGTTGACATTGATTCTGAATATAAGAATTACAGTGCATCTACAAGACATTCACTTGAAGCATGGTCAGGTTCACAGATTGATTTGGGTCTGGTATGTAATTTACAGCGTTTTCTAAGTACAGGACTTGCCGCCTTTTTCCAGCTTGGAAGGAAATTCTATTTAATGCAATGGATGTTTGTTTTCTTATTGTTTTTCTTTTGCGCCTGCCACTTTCATGTTTATAGTGAAATAGATTATCTTTTTGTTCTCTCAACATTTTAAACTATATTAATTTCTCTCTGTATCTAATCATATTTACAATTGTTGGAAATTTCTAGGTGGAGGCCACACTTGAGCATATTTGCCGCCATGAAGCTGATGGAGCTATTCTTGTATTCCTCACAGGCTGGGATGACATTTCTAAGGTCCTTGACAAGATTAAAGTGAACAGCTTTCTTGGGGATCTTAGCAAGTTTCTGGTTCTTCCCTTACATGGTTCTATGCCTACCATTAATCAACGAGAAATATTTGACTGTCCTCCACCTAACAAGCGGTAAGCATTTCTATGTTATTATTATTATTTTTAATTTCTTGATGGTGTATGGTACCCTTTTCTATTAGCGGCTAGCATAATTGTTTATTATTATTATTATTATTATTATTATTATTTTAAGGTGTATGTTTTAATTGATAAGTAAGATGAGAAATAAATTTTGTGCCATTATGATATCACCTGTTGCTAATGTTCTTATCATAGAAGTATGGCTATAATGACCAAAATCATCCTGTAAATAATGACCAAAATCACCCTGTAAAGAACTAAGCATGAATATGCTTATTCTGGACATTACCTATAACAAGGATTCTTCTCATCTGGTGAATATTGACACTTTTTGTTTGTGGTCCTTTTGACTTTAAACACTTTTATTTTCCCTGTGCTCACTTTAGTGTTAGGTTACATCATTGCTTGAATAGGTTAAACCTCTCATGGTTAGATGGATTGAAGAGCAAAGATGATGCATTATATTTCTAGTTTGGATTCTTACGAATTCATGTAACTTCTTTGTAAGATAATATTTTATGAAACTGTGTATATCTTATCATGTTTTTTACTGTCAGAATAGAAATTCTGGAATTTCATCTGGCATTGAAGATGGATTTTGTTTGTCAAGTGCAAAGTAGTTATTTCTTGGCCTAAGTGCTGTTTTTGCTATGCTCCTTGTCTTCCTGTTCCTTTTTTGCAACATATGGGACCATAGATTTTTCTTTGCTGTATATTTCCAACTGGGTGCTATGCTCACTGCTTTTGCATATATATATTTATCATTTGTTTTGGTTCTATTTTATATCCTCTTGAATTCTAAATCTGCTTTTCATATTTCAGAAAAATTGTTTTGGCGACAAATATTGCTGAAAGTAGCATCACCATAGATGATGTTGTGTATGTTATAGACTGTGGAAAGGCAAAGGAAACAAGTTATGATGCTCTTAACAAGCTGGCATGTCTTTTACCTTCATGGATTTCAAAGGCTTCAGCACATCAGGTATTTGTTTATTTTCAAGGTGGTGTGGGTTGGGTGATTCCCTATATCTGTTAATGTTTTGGCTAGTTTCACGCGTTACCAGGAGTCATTTTTCCTTTGACATGGTATGATCATCTCAGAGACGAGGCCGTGCTGGTCGTGTGCAACCTGGAGTTTGCTATAGGCTGTACCCAAAATTGATCCATGATGCAATGCTTGAGTATCAATTACCTGAAATTCTCCGAACACCATTGCAAGAGCTATGTCTACATATCAAAAGCTTGCAGCTTGGATCTGTGGGATCATTTTTGGCAAAGGCACTTCAGCCTCCAGATCCTCTTTCTGTTGAAAATGCAATTGAGCTTCTTAAAACAATTGGAGCTTTGGGTGATGCAGAGGAGCTTACTCCTCTTGGTATCATTTTTTCTCTTTCTTCATTGTTGTTCTCTACACATTTTAGTAAGATACTATTTGTTACCTGAACTGGTATTTTGCAGGTCGTCATCTTTGCACTCTACCTTTGGACCCAAATATAGGAAAGATGCTTCTAATGGGGGCTATTTTTCAATGCCTGAATCCTGCTTTGACAATTGCAGCTGCTCTTGCTCATCGCGACCCATTTGTCCTTCCAATAAATAGGAAAGAGGAAGCTGATGCAGCAAAAAGATCCTTTGCTGGTGTTTCTTGCAGGTTAGGCTGCTATGCTAAGTTATCCTTTCTCTGTGACTTGCAAATTGAGATTAATTATGATTTTGTTACCAACGGAAAATATTAACTTTTTCATATGCAGTGACCATATAGCACTTGTTAAAGCTTTTGAAGGATATAAAGATGCAAAGCGTAATGGAAGAGAGAGAGCATTTTGTTGGGAAAATTTTCTATCCCCAGTGACCTTGCAGATGATGGAGGATATGAGAAATCAGTTTATAGATCTGTTATCAGACATAGGCTTTGTAGACAAATCACCGGGTGCTAGCGTAAGCTCTGTCTTATCTAATTTTCTTGCCATGCATGAACATTTTCTTCAACACCCCTCCCCCAGGGGGCACATCATTTTTTAAGTTTAGCTATTGCTATACATCCCATTTTTAAGAACTCATGGCCATCCTTGATTTATGAGGTTTTCATTCACTGTACATATGCTGCTGGTTTTATCATAGTCTTTGCCATTATTTTTTATCATCAGAATGGTCACTGTCTGATTGTACTTATAATTAATTCCCGTGTGTATTTTTAAACAGGCTTACAACCAATACAGCCATGATTTGGAGATGGTATGTGCAGTCCTTTGTGCTGGGCTTTACCCAAATGTTGTGCAATGCAAAAGAAGAGGAAAACGTACAGCATTCTACACTAAAGAAGTCGGAAAAGTTGACATTCATCCTGCATCTGTTAACGCGGGGGTTCATCTCTTTCCATTGCCTTATATGGTTTACAGTGAAAAGGTCAAAACAACCAGCATTTTTGTCCGAGACTCAACAAATATTTCTGATTACGCTTTACTTCTGTTTGGTGGTAATCTTATTCCTAGCAAAACGGGAGAGGGTATTGAGATGCTTGGGGGGTACCTTCATTTTTCTGCGTCGAAGAGTGTACTGGACTTGATACGGGTAATTCCTCTTATGCTTTTCTTTCGCATAAAAAATGGATTTTTATCCTTTGGATAGTTTAAGCGACAGATGAAGAGCAAAAACACTTAAAACATTATATATTTTTCTTTGTTTATGTTATTTATTATTATTATTAACATTTTTATGCAGAAACTGCGTGGGGAACTTGACAAGCTTTTGAACAGAAAGGTTGAAGAACCTGGATTTGATATATCTGTTGAAGGAAAGGGAGTAGTGTCTGCTGTGGTTGAGTTATTGCACAGCCAAAATGTACGGTACTGAATTCGTATTCTTTTAAGTTCTTTATGGTAGGATGGATTGCTCTTCATTTTGTGAGATAATATAAGCAAAATGCAACTTTTTAGGGGTGATTTAATCTATTCGACATTCCTGTTAGGATGTTGAAAGCTTTTTTCGTAGCAAATTAAGGTAAAAATGGGAAGGCATGATCCTAAGTTTGTTTGACTTATCCCATTGTTCACCATTTGGAGACTTAATGATACCTTAGGCAGCAATTATTTTAATTATTTCATTTATGTCAAAAGGGTTCCAGTCTTTACCATCATTTATGTTCCAATTGTAGTTCTAATCGTTCAAAATGATTGACACTGTAGTTTACTCGTCACCTTGTGGATTTACATTTACGCTTAGCTCCTTTAGCTTTGAAGCTAAGAAAATCTTCAATCAACAATGCGATGTCCACTTATCGCATATAGCTTTGTGGTTTACATTTCAAGCTTGCTGTTCAAATATTTGTCTGGAAGGGAACCTAGTGTTGATATGTTTTCTTCTCCATTTCCGCTTACCATGGCCTGCTTTCTTGCCTTTTGGCATCCAAATGTCGCCTGGGCCTGCTGAAACTTTGGGAGAGCTTGTCAAATCAATCTGAGAAGAAAGGGAGAATTAGCCCTAAAAAAGCAGGATTTTCGTCACACGTCCAAATCGGACTCAGTTTTTGGGTGAAGGCATTGCGAGTTCTCCAAAGCTGGTGATAATGCTGTTGATGATCCATCCCCTCAGTACTATAATTGAGCTTGTGGTATTGGATGGACGATGGGAACAGGGAAAAGACAATCACAATTTTCTTGCAAGCTTTCACTTAATAAATGACTCAGAATTGTACAGTGCAGTCTGCAAGTGGCATTATAGAATAGTCCCAGCATGATCAGCTTAGATAAGTTCAATGGCTCCATCCGAAACTGCGGCCTTACCTTCATAAACAATGTTAATAATATCCAGATAGAAACTGGTTTATGTTAAGAGAATGAGTAATGCGAAGCAAATACAACAAAAGCAGCTCTGGCCTTACGTGAATGTCCATAGATGATATCTACACCAAAAGGCAGCTTTTCCGCACTGCATAAACAGAATGAGGAATTGAACTCAACATAATCTTGAAAATTTTCTATGATCTACTTCTAGAATTTATTAAGGACGACTCCAGTTTTCGCAACATTTTTTCCTTTTTTGGCCGGTCGTCCACTTTTATGTGCATGATGTTTTTTATCGCCAATTGCTCGTCCGTTATGAACATGAACAAACTGACTAACCGACTGAACTTATTGTTTTCTGCTCAGATGTCTGAATTACACATTAAACTTATAATCATTCGATCTTTCATCTATCCTGTTATTGATATGTCATCAGTACAGGCTTCACCACTATCATCCCCACCTAGTTGCAATCCTGAAGGTCGATGAGCATGTGGAAAATATGGCTCATCTATTTTGGTTAAACGCGAAAAATAAGTAAGTGATATTTGTCGGTTATGATATTGGTCAATGACTTAACTAGGTTACTCTAATAGGATTGGAAACCTAGAGACAAAGAGATTTGGATGCTCATGAGATAATTGGAACAAGAATTGTTCACTAAATAAAAAGTTACATAGGATGCAATTAGCAATTGTTGCTTACCTAAATAACTACAATCTTCGGAGAAAAGTCAGAGTTGATTTAAGAGGAAGTGAAATATAGACCTTTACCCACTAGAAAATTTTAGAGAAATGATTTTTTGAAATTAATATTCGAGGGTTATAAATTTTGAATGAAATAGTAGGAGTGCCTTTTAATAAAGTCCTTTTTAAATGTTCATAATAAACTTGGTAAATTCACTCATAAACATGTTTTTATTATTGTAGATTTATTATGGCAGACAACACAAACTCTTTATCATTGCGATCTATCCCTGAGAAGGACAAGTTGAATGACTTGAACTTTCTTGACTAGTTCCGTAACTTGAGGATTGCCCTCAAACAAGAGCGGAAATTATATATCATTGAAGAACCCGTCCCTAATGAACTAGCAAGCAATGCCTCTAGAGCTAACAATGATGCTTATAAGAAGCATCTTGATGATATGTTAGACATTGGATGTCTAATGCTTGCCACCATGACTTCTGAGCTTCAAAAGCAACATGAGGATATGGTTGCTTATGATATGATCTAGCACCTCAAGGAATTATATGAGGGGCAAACACGTTAAGAGAGGTACGAAACCTCTAAAGCTCTATTTCTATACAAGATGGTGGAGAGGACTTTTGTGGGAACTCATGTTCTTAAAATGATAGGCTACATTGAAAGCCTTGAAAAACTTAAATTCCCTCTAGGTGAGGAATTGGCCACCGATGTTATCCTGTAATCGTTGATGAATAGTTTTTGCCAATTTGTCCTAAATTTTAAAATGAATGAAATTAACAAAAATTTTCCACGATTATTTACAATGTTATGAGCTGCTGAGAGTAACATGAAAAAGGATGGACCTAAGCCCATTCTGATGATTCGCAAGGACAAGGGCAAAGAAAAACTTAATGCAAATGCAAAGCCTAAGGACAATGGTAAGGTCAAACCTAACAAAGAAAAGACTTCATTGAAACCTAAAGGAGGAATTGCTAAGGAAGGAAAATGTTTCCATTGCGGTAAGACTGAACATTGGAAAATGAACTGCCCTACCTATCTTGAAGAGGTCAAGAAGGCAAAGGAAAGCGGAAGTCCATTTCAGGTATTTATGTTATTGATATTAATTTATCAACGTCTACTTTTTGGGTATTAAATACCAATTGTGGTTCTCATATTTGTACCTATGTACAACGACTACAAAGGAGTAGGAATCTAGCTAAAGGAGATGTGGACTTGCAAGTTGGAAATGGAACAAGAGTTGTTGCATTAGCTATAGGAACACATATTTTATCATTGCCTAGTAGACTTGATTTAAATTTGGAGGATTGCTATTTTGTGCCCAGTTTGACTAGAAACATTATTTCAATTTCTTATTTAGACAAAATTGGTTTTGAGATAATTATTAAGAATAATTGTTGTTCATTTTATCCCAATAATGTTTTCTATGGTTCGACACAATTAGTAAATGACCTCTATATTGTAGATCAAGATATGCTCATTTATAACATAAATACTAAAAGATCAAGAATAAATGACTCTAATCAAACTTATCTTTGGCATTTTCGTTAGGGCCACATAAGTGAGAAGAGTATATCAAAACTCTAAAGATGGATTTTCGGATTCTTTTATTTTCGAACAAATTGATATATGTGAGTCTTGCTTGATGGGTAAAATGACTAAAACCCCTTTTAATAGTAAAAGTAAGCGAGCTAGTAATTTATTAGGCTTAATACATAGTGATGTATATGGACTAATGAATACACAAGCCATGGCAGGTTTTCAATACTCTATTACTTTCACTGATGACTTCAGTAGATATGTGTATATATATATCTTATTTTCATAAATCTAAAGCCCTTAAAAAGTTTAAGAAATTTAAAAATGAAGTACAAAACCAACTAGGCATGTAACACCCCAAAATTGAGCTTAAAAGTTTTGAGGGTATCTTAGGAATTTTAGCTTATATGTGCTTGGAATTTCGCAAGGTTGGTAATCGATAATGTTTTCGACAATGGCTATTAGGAAATTAAGTCAATTTTTGAAAATGAGTTTTAAATACCTCTAATTTTGAAAATAGGACTGATCTATAAAAGAGTTAAAACTGAGAGTTTTTATGAAACGATTTACCCAGAATTTTAAAATCAACCTAAAACCCCCTTTCTTCAAATTGTTCATGATAGAACTCCCCACAAAAGCTTTTGTCATCCCTTTTGTTTTCTCTTGCTATTTCATTCTATTTTGATTTCCAAATCCTAATTACTCTTAATTTCCAACATTCTTTGAACCATAAATCTCCATTGAAACCAAGGAAAACACTCAAAAACCTTACTAATTTCATTATCTTCTTCAAGAGTGGGTTTTCTCGAATTTGCGTCAAAGCTCGTATTTCTTCCATTGAAGGTAATCATTCGTCCTTCTAATAGTTTTAAATGATATCTAGTCTCTTAAACTGAATTGTTAGCCCTTAAAACGTATGTTTTAAATAAAAGTTGAAAAGTTGGTTGTTAATGGTGAATTTTAGGATTTTGGATTAAAATATGTTTCTGTAACACCCCTAACCCGTATCCATTGCTAGGATAGGGTTACAGAGTATTACCGTAAAACTATAACATCAAAAAATTCATTTCAAAACATTTCATGAATCATATCATATTCCAATCAAACACATGCATATTGTCCCTTATTCGAGCCTTTGAGGCCTCAGAAACACTTTAGAAACGGGACTAAATCGGAAACATTTAAAACTTCATGGAAAAGATAGAAAAATTCATACTGTCACACGGCTGAAACACATGCCCGTGTCTTAGGCCGTGTGGGCATTCGAAGTAGGGACACACGACCGTGTCCCAGCCCGTGTTAGTGCCCGTGTAACTGTTTGACTTGGGTCACACAGCCAAGCCACAGGCTTGTGTGATAGGCCGTGTAACTTTTGAAATGTAACCATTAAAACTTACAGGGACACATGTCCGTGTCGCATGGCCGTGTGTCGCACACGACTGAGACACACACTCATGTATTAGGCTGTGTGGACAAGAAATAGGCCAATTTCAAGCCATTCCTTTCACCCATTTCAACCTCATACCTACAAGACATTTGCACATATAATCAAGCTTTCAAACATACCAAAGCATGCATATTAAGACCAATTCATGGCCTCCATTTCAACCTATTTTTGTAATAATTTCAAATCAAATCCTTGTACTTTTATTATTTCAACAATTTAGCCCCTAGTCGGTAAATTCATCAATAATAACTTAACAAAATACTTTTAAATACCAACTAACAATTCAAATTCATCATTTAACATCTAAAATCATAAGGTTCATCAATGGCAACATTTAATGGTTCATCAATGGCAACATTCAATATCTTTAACAATTTCAAAATCGAAGGTACAGGTTAGCTGGACCTAGTTCCAACGATCTCAAAAACATAAAAATTATTAAAAACATATGAAAATGGATTACCATGCATGAAATGAAACATGGCCGAACCTAGCTTCTCCATAGCCATGACTTTTGGTTGAAACAAAAATAAGAAAGGAAGATGACAACCATTATCTTTTCCTTATGTTTTATTTAATTTAATTAATTATCAAATTACCATTTTAACCTTGGTTAATAAATAAATAAAACACCAATTTCATGCCCACAATTTTCCACTAACTCCTTGCATAATTTAATTATCATTTAAGTTCATTTTCTTTTATTCAATAAAGCACTTAATCACTCAAATCAAATAGTGATCAAATTTTACATCTTTTATGATTTAGTTATTTTTAATTAATTAACTATCGAAATGTTCAAATTTCTTAACGAAAATTTAATACCACTTTAATGGCACTTTGTAAATATTTATAAAATATTTATGACTCGGTTTATAGAAACGAGGTCCCAATGCTTCATTTTCTAAAACCAAGTGACCTTAGGGTCTTACCACTTGAGCTTAATTAATAATTTGAATAGCATAAATTATCAAATAAAAAACCTTTTTAAAACCATATTTGACTCATAAATATTAAATAATAATATTTACAAACTTACTAGTCAGATTTGTGATCTTGAAACCACTATTTTTGACACCATTGAAAAATGGGCTGTTACAATTTTAAAGTGTTTTTAACTTGTTTTAACATTATTAGAAGGTTTCTAAAGTTACTTTAAAGTTTCGTTAAAAATTTCTTGAGTTTTAATGAATTTCCGTCATAATGGCCAAAACTTATCGAAAAATTTCGATACCTTGAAATGTGTAGTTTTGTGTAGTTTAAAGGTTAAGAACTAGTCATAGATGAATATGTAGACGAACAGAATTATTTTTGCGTGAAAATATTAAATGTAGGCTAAGATATTCAAATTTAAAGTTTTCTAGGTCGAAGGTTTTGGTTAAAAGAGAACATAGTTTAAACTATTGTTTTTTATTGTTTAAGGTGAGTTAATGATTGATTGTTGATTGTATGTTTGTGTGGTTTGTCTTGTTGAAGTGTTGAAGTCAATAGGACCTTCAACGAGTAGAAACAAAGGCAAAGAAAAGCTTGTCTGAGCTTTCGACTTTTTGGCAAAAGCATATTTCTGGTGAGTGTTTTGGAATCGTTGCTCGTAGATGGCTCATTGTATAATTGGGAATTTAGAGGTAGCTTAATCCCATGCTCTAAATTTCGAGAGTAAGTGTTCTCACACCTATGATTAAATATGATATATGTGTGCTTGTGCAATCGTAAAAATATGAACATATATGAGATGCTATGTCATGTGCCACAAGCTTGTGATGACTGTTGTGAAAGAGAATATGTGGGTATGTTATTCATGCCGTGTGGCAGTAAATATGTGGGTATGTTTTCATACCATATGATAGTGATTATAATGTGCTAGCAATGTGAATATACAATGAATATGTGCAAAAAATTGGTAAGTAATAATTTGATAATAATGTGGATATTTTGGCCTTGTGATGTTATGAGACCGTTGGATATAGTATGCATGTCATAGGATTGTGAGTACTCACATTTGAAATGTGATTTTGGGGCATTGAGGCCCAGTGACAATTTTTCAGAGAGATAAGGGAGTGTGAGCTAAGCTCCATTCACTCGGATATGTGTGTTTTGTAATGCCCCAAAATTCAAGTCTTAAATTTTTGCATGTTTTGACACAAATTGCTTGTTTGCTTAAGTGGTTAAGTAATTTGGGTGTGTTTGGGAGTGTTTGACGAGCCTGGGTTAAAGTCTTGGCTTTTACAGAATTTTTAGTTTTGCTCTTAAATGAATCTGGACATAGGCAGGTAGGCCTTATAAATAGTAGTGTTGGATCTAGTCACAAAATGAGCCTGTGGTATAGTGGCAAGGTGGCCTGTGAAGTTCTCTTAAGGTCTAAGGTTCGAGTCTTGTGCTGCACTAAAGAGTGTTTATTTTTATTACCTGTGCAGTGAGGTGGTGGAGTTTGACTAAAATGCTGTGGAATTTGAATGGAGGAGTGTATCATAGAAAGAACAGTGGGATTGTGATCGGGTGGAGAAAATCAATGAGGGATATGGGGAGAGATTTTAAGAGAAAATAAAAGAGTTGTTTAGTGATGAGAGTTGTGCCGTTTGGGGTAATTGAGGCATTGAGAATTCGGCTGGGGGAGGGTGTTCTGCCGAATTTAGTCTCTTAACACTAAAGGTATTTAGTTTTGGTTCTTTTGTGAAGTTTCTCTCTCAGTTTGTTTTTATTTCGGTGAGTTTCGGGGTTCATGTTTTAGTTTGGGTGCCAAATTTTACCAAGTTCTGGAAGTTTCTTCTCAGGTTTGTTCACTTTTCGATTTTGTTTTCTCTTTCCCTTTTCTTTCTGTTTGTCGAATATTCCTCCCTTCTCCTCTCTCACTTTGCTACTGAATCCTCCTTTCGCCTTTCTCCTTTTCATCTCTCTTTTGGCCGAATCCCTTTCCTCTCCTCCTCTTTTTCTTTATCAGGTTATCCCTCTCTTTCTTTCTGTTCTAATTTTATTTTACCTTTTATTATTTTCTTCTCTTTTTGACTGAGAGCAATCTCTCTATTTTGAGTGTGGTTCAGCCGATTATCACCTTTTGCTCTATTCCTCTGTGCCGATCTTCTCTTTGTTGTTTTTACTGTCTCGGTGTTGCAAGTATTCCTAGTTATCAGTAAAGTTTGAACACTGTTCATTTTTTGTTTAAAACCAGTTCTTTTTCTTTCTTTTTCATTAAAATCGAATACTCCTCTTGGCCACTATTTTGGCCTAGTTAGTTGATAAAGATCTGTGTTGTGGTACAGGTAATCGTTAAATGGGTGACCATTTTCGGTTGAGAGTCTTGTAGGAGTTAAGTCACCCCCTATCAAGCAAGGTAAGGATGGTGTGTGGTTTAAGTGTTGTTAAGAGGGTGTCTTGCTTTAAGGGCTGACTTGTGATTTGATTAAATCTAGGTTGGTGTGCGTGGAGGCTTACACGTTTCTCGTAATCAGGTGAGTAATCACACCCTCTCTCAATTGTAAATCGGCAAAAGCTGAAAAGCCAGAATAAACCGCACTGAGACCATATGGGTGTGCGAACGCTCGTGTGGTAAACCAAGCCCACGATACACGGTGTTAGATTGTAGGGGCCTCCATGAGCGTTTTCGCGGGCTTAGGCCGTAATGGGCAGAAAATGACTGAAATACCCTCGAAAGGTAAAATGTCTGAAATACCCTCAAAGGGTAAAATGACTGAAATACCCTCGAAGGATAAAATGACCGAAACACCCTCGAAGGGTAAAATAATTGAAATACCCTCGAAGGGTAAAATGATTGAAATACCCTCGATGGGTAAAATGATCGAAATACCCTCGAAGGGTAAAATGATCGAAATACCCTCGAAGGGTAAAATGACCAAAATACCCTTGAAGGGTAAAATGACCGAAATACCCTCGAAAGGTAAATTGATCAAAATACCCCTGAAGGGTAAAATAATTGTTATACCCTTAGGAGTTGAAATATGTGTATGATCGATTTACTTTATGATATATATATGACATACTGCATACACGTATGATTTATGACATGACATACTGCATGGGGATGGGATTCTGATATAGAGGAAGTATACTGTACTGGTGGCTTTGCCACATATACTGTTACTGGCCGCTTCGTTGCATCACTATTACTGGCAGCTTTGCTGCGATTTTGGTGTGTTGGCTGGGTGGGTCGATTTTATCCTCACATGGTGTGTTGGTGGTATGGAGTGGTGTGTTGGCTGAATTGGGATGGGTTGCATTACTATATTGTACTGTTACTGTATTGGGCTAAGGCCCACACTGTACTGTCACTGAATAGGGTCCAAGCCCAGACTGCTACTGTATGTTGTTTACTGTTTGATTGATAGGGGATTACACACTGAGTTTCGTAAACTCACCCTCTCCTCTTAATTGTATAGGTAACCCTTAGCCATAGACGATTTGGTGCTGCGAGGGACTCGGAGGTGGCCACACTACTGCTGCTGCTAGATTTGCCTTTATTTTGATTTTATTAATTTGCTGGGTTTTGTTTTTGTAATAAAGCCTTTAAGTTGGTTTTAAATTTTTAATTGGGCTTTGCTTATTTATTTTAAACTGCTAGTTTAGGAGAAGACGAAATTTTAAATTAATTGCTGCTTTAAAAAAACACAGGTTTTAATAATAGAATTTAAAGAGCTTCCGCGATTTTTAGATCAACCTATTAAAATAATTTCAAACAATAAGATAAACGTTTTGACTGGATGAATCGTTAACTAATAGCAAGAAGTTAATAATGAACTTAAAAATAATTTTTTACCAATGAGACCTAGTTTTTCAAAAAACACTTTGATGTGGCATGCCAGATTCAGCCATTATGTCTAGGCTGAGTTTGGGGTGTTACATCTTTGGTGTGTTGGAGAATGTTAGCTATATGCTTCACTTATGGGACATGATCAACTCTATGAGTCATTTTGGTGTGCTAGAGATCCGTGTATCCGATGTGTGGTGATAGAATATATTTCATAACCTCAAGAGCAAAACTATCTTATAATGTGACCGAATGTGATTAAATATGGTTTATATGTACTATGATATGTTCTTAAATAATCATGTGGTTAATATGATAAATGCATAATAGTATAAATGGAAGATGAATAAACGTGTGAAATATGATATTAGAGTTAAATATGAATGAATATGTGACATGTGTGCTTAGTCAATGCATAATGACTTGTTTGCGTAGTGGTTGTTCTGAGCATTCACTGAGCTTGTTAAGCTCACCCACTCATTTTTGACCATTGCAAATAAGTAGTGCCGGTGTGAGTGGTGTGGTCTCGAGGGGTGATCCAAGCCAAGTACTTTAGCTGCTACTAGTAGGTGTAGTTTGATTATTTTCGTTTTGGGAATTAAAGGCAATGTGGTAGATGTTATGTTGGTTTTGCTATGATTTTTGGTTGTTTGCATGCTTATTGTGCTTAGAAATTTTGTAGACTTTAAATACGGTGTTTGGGACTGTTATTTGAGACATTTCAGTGTTTATTTATTGAGACAATTGATGTATGATATTTAGAACCTATTTGGAATGATCTAAGTGATGATATATGCTATGTTTTTAAGGTCTGGAATAGAGGTATCAATATTCGAGTTTTAAAATCGATACCTCTGTAATTTTCAAAGTGCAAGAAGTCAATTTCGCTAGTTGGTATCGATATTTTGCCACGAGTATCGATACCCAAGGTAAAATTATCGATTACTTTTTTAGTGGTACCGATATTTTCTGAAAGTTAGGATTTTAAGACGAGAAACAGTAAGCTAATTTGGTATCGATTTTCTAAGCCGTATTGATACCATTTGAGAGAATTATCGATACCACTCTACCAATATCAATGCCTACATAGTAGTTTTGGGATATTTTGCTAAATGGTCCAAACGTGTATCTTTGTGGAATATCCTAAGGAAACTAAAGGATATTATTTCTTCAATCCTACCGAGAACAAAGTGTTTGTTGCTCGAACAAGAGTCTTCCTTGAGAGAGAATATGTCTCCAGAAAAAGGAAGTGGTAGACAAAATGAACTCAGAGAAATTTGAGAACAATAGCAAATTACTGAACCAAAGATTGAACAACCGCAGGTTCCATAAGTTTTTGAGAAACAATCAACTATTTTGGAAACATAAATACAATAAAGATCTTTAAGAGAACGCCATGTACCCAAAATATATGGATTTCTCATTATAGCACATGGTGATATTATACTTATGGATCAAGATGAGCCTAGAACTTATCAGGAAGTGGTGGCGAGCCTAGATTTTGAGAAATGGCTTGAGACCATGAGGCCTGAGATGGATTCCTTGTTAGAAAACCAAGTATGGATCTTGGTTGACCCACCTGAAAGGGTTAAACCAATAGGGTGCAAGTGGGTTTTTAAAAAGAAAATCAACTTGGATGGTAATATACAAACATACAAAGGGTGATTAGTCGCTAAAGGTTTTCGACAAGTTCATTTTATAGATTATGACGGAACCTTTTCTCCTGTTGCTATGTTAAAATCCATCCGAATCTTACTTACAATAGTTGAATTTCATGATTATGAAATCTAACAAATGGATGTCAAAACAACTTTACTTAATGGGAAACTGGAAGAGAATGTATAAATGACACAACCTAAAGGTTTTATCAATCCGAAAGATGTTGAAAATATATGCAAGCTACAGAGATCCATTTATGGATTGAAGCAAACTTCTCAAAGTTGGAATCTTCATTTTAGTGATACGATCAAAGAGTTTGGTTTTATCAAAAATGAAAATGAGCCTTGTGTTTATAAGAAAGTTAGTGGGAGCACTGTAGCATTCTTGGTATTGTATGTAAATGACATACTTATCATAAGAAGTGACATACCTACCCTACAGTCTTTTTAGACTTGGCTAAGAAGTTGCTTTTCGATGAAGGACTTGGGTGAGGCTATATACGTATTAGGAGTTAAAATCTATAGAGATAGATCGAGATGACTCTTAGGATTGAGCAAAAGTACATACATAGATAAAGTACTGAAAATATTCAGCATAGAAGAATCTAAGAGAGGATTCTTACCTATGAGACATGGTATTTCACTCTCGAAGGAAATGTGTCCTTCAACTACATAAGAGAGAGAACGTATGAGTAAGATTCCATATGCTTCGGTTTTTGGGTCTATCATGTATGTCATGCTATGTTCTCGTTCAGATGTATCGTATGCTTTAAGCATAACGAGTCAATACCAAATAAATCCCCGTGAAGGTCATTGGGTTGCAATTAAAAATGTCCTTAAGTACTTGAGAATGACTAATGATGCATTCCTTATATATGAAGGTGAGGAAAATCTAAGTATAAAAGGTTAGACTGATGTTAGCTATCAGACTGAAACTTCTTCTTCTAATCTAGGGATTCGACCACCTTCACCTTTACTAAATTGGCATGATTTTTGTCCCGTTTTTAAATGTTTCTATGTTTTTGGGATCGTTGTAGCATAATCTAGCTAGCTTGGGGACTAATTTGTGAAACTGTTAAACTGTTAAGGTTTTTCCATTATTGAATATACCTTATTTTTGATGTTTGATGTTAGAAAATGGATGGTTGTTGTTAGATAAACAACTTTTGTAAAGAGATTTTTGATAAAATTGTCAAATAGGGATTAAATTGAAAAATAACAACTTTTACATGGTGAAATTGTGAAATAAATGAAATATTGGGCTTGCTTAATATTCGACAATAGTAGGCTGTGGTGGAATTTCATGAATTTTCATTTTTATGAGCTAAGGACTAAATTGTGAAAAAAAATTAAAAGTATAGGGGAAAAATGGTAATTTTTCCAAAATATGATTTTGGGCTAAATTGAATGAACTATATATTAAATTAAGTTAAATTTATCTGTGTAGATCAAGACAGACCTCGCATGGCTTTAGATCGGGGCAAAGAGAAAGTATTAGATTAATCGGCTGCGTATTTACCTATACTCGTCGAGATAAGTTCATGTAATTAAATTGTGTATAGATGTTTTTAATTAAATTATACATGTGTTATGAAATGTCATATATATATACCGACTGCATATCCAACGACGTACGAAAATTACCGAGCCCTGTTTGAACCTTAAGAATACGTAGGATACAAATAACATGTCATTAGGGTTTACATGATTTGGGTGTTGGTCTCGAACATTCTACCGATGGTTGTGGTCCGGCATGTGTTGCGGATACTCCACAGCTCGTGTAAGCAATATCGTGTAGCTACGTTTCGACCCACAGCTCGTGATAGCACCGATTACAGCTCGTAAAAGCATCTAGATTACAGCCTGTGAGCATACTGATTTACAGTTTGTGTGAGCATACATGTACAGGATTTGACGGATTATAGTTATATGATTTAGCACACTATGTGTGAGCTATCCCGAGTATCTAACAGTATTCTAAATGGTTCAACGGGAAATTGATACGAACTCACCCAATAGCTCCATCAAATCTGTTGGCGGGCCAATCGAGTTACCACCTGGTCCAATTACTCAAGCTCGAGCCAAGAAGTTTATAGAAGCAATTTCGGCCTTAGTTGAACAAGTTTGGGAAGAAACTTCAACTGGACTCATTGATCAAGCTTGGGAGTGCTCGTCAAGTGCCCCATGCCATCTACTTCAATCCGAATTCCAATTTAGCTAGCTAATTTAGCTGCTGAATAAGACTTAAACATTCTTAGTTATTTCATTCATATTAATTATGTTTTAATTCCATACAACATTATTACATGTCCGATTATTTTTGTTTCAAGTCATATTAATTATGTTTTAATTCCATACATTATTATTTCATGTTTGATTGTTTTTATTATTTTAAGTCCATTAATTCTGTCCTAGTTTGTATAGTGTTAATACATGTCTCAGTCAGACATCTTAATTATGTCTTAGATTCTTGCAAATTAAATTGGGTTTTTAGATTGTCTTAATGATGTACTTAACTGAGTTTAATTTATCTTAACAGGTTATTCAATCATTCGACTGGACATTCATGCACTATTCCAGATTCATTGACGCTCATTTATAGAGAAGTATGCACTCGATTGTACAGGAATCTCAAAGCTGCTTGGTACACTCTTTTGAGTGTCCTTTCGGGAAACACTGAGACATTCATAGATTTTTGTTGAGCTGATCAGCCAGCACATTAATGGACCATTCGATACTTGGTGTTCACACCCAAAGAACTGTTCAAATTCGAGTGTTCACACCAAAGGCCATTCAGTTGCCACAAGATACATTCATCAGTTGATTATCTATTCGGTGAACCATGAAGCATTAACTCTAGCTCATAACAACATTGACCAACCAAATTAATGTTTCTTTCAGTTCAACTATTATGTCTTCTTCAATGGTTGTTCTGGAATACCAATTGACAAAGCTTCCAAGATTGTTCGGGAACTCCAATTGTCAAGTTTACCGTTGAAGCCATTCAAAGATTCATTCAGTTGAATTAA
This sequence comes from Gossypium hirsutum, assembly GCF_007990345.1. Classification (NCBI taxonomy): domain Eukaryota; kingdom Viridiplantae; phylum Streptophyta; class Magnoliopsida; order Malvales; family Malvaceae; genus Gossypium; species Gossypium hirsutum. The sequence continues at coordinate 32,200,418 of NC_053440.1, forward strand.
GTCAACTCCAGTTTCATTTAAGCTGTAATTATTTTGTGACTAGTTGGCTGGTATTAGCAGCCTATAAATAGCTTGCTTGTAACCTGTTTTAAGAACTTTTTTGATCCTTGAATGAGTTATAGCATATTTGTGAGTTGTTCAACTCTCGTTGTTCTTGGTTATTCAAATTGGCTTATCTAAAAACTCACTAGTGGCGTCAATCTGTTTCTTTTGTCAAACTTATCACTCTTTAAGTGTGGCGTTCACCCATTTATACCGACTGGTTCCAATCTTCCTAGATAGAGGGTCACGGTCCTATCCATCTATCCATTGATCACCTTAATAGCCTTATAAGATTCGGGTCTCTATTCTTTAGTAGAGGTTATTTCTTCCGCTGTTAAGTTCAATTTCCATATTTCTATTATTTTATCTTCTGTTGTTATCCTTGTTTTAAACTGCCAACCCTTTTGAAAATAGCCAATTTGTTTATCAAGTCTTTGTTACTTAATTTTACGATCGGGCAAGAAACAACTCGATTTCGTCAACGAAAACGAGTTCATATCAACAATATTCTGATATGAATAGTTATGTGTTCGATACAGATTATTACAGGCATGCATATGAATTACATGAAAATGTTGTTACATGTTATATGGAAAATGGAATTGGATGATACATGTAAATGAAATTAATCATTTGATGTGCTCATCCATTATTATTGGTTTATATATGTATTTACATGGCTAACATGGTTGTTGTGTATACGAACTTACTAAGCTTAAATGCTTACTCTGTGTTATTTTTCGTGTCTTATAGAGAATCAGAAGCTTGTTCGGGTTGGAAGCTTGTCAGTGCTATATCACACTATCCATCGGCTATTTTGGTACATTCGGTTGTTTTAATTTTAGTTATAATGGCATGTATAGGTATTTTGGTTAGTGTTGGCCATGTGTTTTGGTTGTTGAAATGGTCATTTGTTTTGGCTTGTGATTTGGCACTTTGATGATGAGATGAACTTAGTATATGGCATGTGAATATTAGCTTTCTAATGGTTGTTGTTTGGAATTGATGTGTAATGGCACTTTGTTTGAATGGCTTATATGGTTTTAGATGCTAGTAGTTGAATGGCATAATTGGTACTGATTGATAGTTTGTGGTAAGTTAATTCAATAGCTTGAATTAATGTAATCTTGATTGCAATTTAGTTGATTATTTTGGCCAAATGGATTACATGATTGTACATGTTCATATTTTGTCATTTGAGGTGCCTAAGGGTATATTGGTTGTATGACATTATACCTTATGAATATGACTTGATTAGGCATGATTTTGGTGCTTTGCTATGGCTTGTTCATATATGCATTTTTGGTTGTAGGTACATGACAAGTTGGGTGAGAAAAATGGCTTGTAAAATGACCTATTTTTGTCCACACGGGTAGAGAGATAAGCGTGTGTCTCAATCGTGTGTGACACATGGCCAGGCACTCGGGCATGTGCGGTTATTTCGAAGGGTACACGGCCTAGCACACGGGTGTGTGACTTGGCCATGTGAACAAGCCAGTGAGTTACACGGGAACAGAAACTGGCTGGGACACGGCCGTGTGTTCCTACTTCGAATGCCCACCAGCTGTTTGACCCCTGCAGTGTTGAAAATTTTCATTATTTTTTGAAAATTCTCTAAGTTTTTGATTTAGTCCTGACTTGTTTCTGACGAATATTGAGGGCCTTAAGGGACAATATGTATGTTTTGACTTGGGTTTAATATGTTTATTATTGTATGAAATTTTTGAAATTTTTGTCCGTTTGTATTGTATACTCCGGTAATACTCCACAACCCTATTCCGGTGACAGATATGGATTAGGGTTGATCCATTTATTGGTATCAGCACTACGGTTTAGTCGATTCTTGGGCTTAACGTAGTGTGTACGAGTCTAGCTATACATGCCATTATATAACCTATGATAGTGTGATATCTTCTGACCGTTTTAAAACTTGTTTCATATAGCAATGACATCCAACCGAGCTAACGCTGATGAAGTTGAGAGTAACGCTGAATCCTTTATTCACGAAGTAGCATCGAGCGGTACAAGGCACGTACCTGACAGTCGAGGAGGAGAGGCTAAGGAAGCTTTCTTCTAGATGATGAACTAATGGTTTACTGAGTTCGTACATACGAACCTAGCTGCTCAACAACCTCCACCCCTCTTGCTCCTCATTCAGTTCCTGTTATTCCTCAAGGTTTTGAACCTATACGAGTTAGTAAGCCACCTATTGATAAGATTCGTAAATAATGAGATGAAGTCTGAGCTACTGCTGAAGATGATCTTGAGATAGCAAAATTTTGGTTAGAGAATACAATTAGAGTTTTCGATGAATTGTCTTGTTCACCGACTGAATGTGTTAAGTGTGCAGTATCTTTGTTGAAAGATTCGGCTTATCAGTGGTGGAATAAATTGATTTCTGTTGTGCCAAGAGAGTGGATCACCTGGGAATTCTTTCAAACCAAGTTCTTAAAGAAATACATTAGTCAAATATTTCTGGATAAAAAACGTAAATAATTTCTTGAGCTCAAACAGGGCCGTGTGACTGTGTCAGAGTATGAGCGAGAATTTGTTAGATTGAGTAAATATGCTCGTGAATGTATCCCGACTGAGACTACTATGTGTAAAAGATTCAAAGAAGGGTTAAATGATGATATAAAGCTTCTAGTTGGAATTCGTGAGCTAAAAGAATTTTTTGTCTTAGTTGATCGAGCGCACAAAGTCGAAAAGTTGGGTAAAGAGAAAATACATGCTGATTTTGAAGCTAGAGACTCGAGAAAGAGATCGACTGGAAAGTTATATCAGTCAGCATCTAAGAGATCAAAAAAATATCATAACTATTCTACAGCTTCAGTGGGGTACTCCAGTAGAGACAGAGGCAACCGATGTTTGAGTTCTAAACCCCAGGCTACATCCATAACAAGTGTGGGTAGTGTCAGAGATGTTTGGCCCGAGTGCAAGCAGTGTAAAAGACCACATTATGGTGAGTGCCAACTGAAGAATGGAGTGTGTTTCAGGTATGGTTCCATAGACCACTATTTCAGAGATTGCTTAGAGAAATTTGAGAAAGAGAAAGTTCAGACTACGAGGTCGAGCAGTACCGTTGTGAGAGGTAGACCAGCTCGTAATCCCAAGAATATGAGTGGTAGTCGTGGTGTGACAAAAGACTTTGCTGTGAGATCCAAGGCACAGTCACTAACTAGGGCTTTTCCTATACGCACACGAGAGGACGCTTCTGCGCTAGATGTTATTATCGGTACTTTCTCCATTTTTGATACTGATGTTACTGCTTTGATTAATCCGGGATCAACCCATTCATATGTTTGCACGAATTTAGTATCTAGTAGGAATTTACTTGTTGTATCCACGGAATTCATGGTTAAAGTATCGAACCCCCTAGGTTAGTATGTGCTAGTTGATAAAGTTTGCAAAAATTGTCCTTTGATGACTTGGGGTTACAGTTTTCTGACTGATTTTGATGCTATTACCGTTTGAGGAATTTGATGTGATTTTGGGCATAGATTGGCTAACTTTACATGATGCGGTTGTAAATTGTAGACGAAAGCTTGTTATACTGAAATGTCAGAATGGTGAGATGCTTCATATTGAATCAGATATCCGAGTGGGTTGCCTATTGTGATATCAGCTATGTCAACGCAGAAATATGTGAAAAAAGGTTGCAATGCTTACCTTGCTTATGTGTTGGATACTAAAGTGTCTGAATCAAAGCTCGAATCAATGCCAGTGGTTTGTGAGTATCTTGATGTGTTTCAAGAAGAGTTACTTGGATTACCGCCGGTCAGAAAGGTTGAGTTTGCTATTGAACTAAGACCGGGGACATCAGCGATATCTATAGCACCTTACAGAGTGGCTCTTGCCGAGTTAAAAGAGTTGAAAGCACAATTGTAAAAGTTGACAGATAGGGGTTTTGCTCGACCTAGTTTTTCACCTTGGGGTGCACCGGTTCTGTTTGTTAAGAAAAAAGATAGATCGATGAGATTGTGTATTGATTACCATCAGCTTAACAAAGTTACAATAAAGAACAAGTATCCATTGCCTTAAATTGACGATATGTTTGATCATTTGAAAGGTGCCATAGTATTCTCTAAGATTGATCTTTTTTCTGGCTACTATCAGTTACGAGTTAAAGATTTAGACGTGCCAAAAATTGCATTCAGAACCAGGTACGGACATTATGAATTTCTTGTGATGCCGTTTGGTTTAACTAATGCACCTGCAGTATTTATGGATTTGATGAATAGAATCTTCAGACTGTATTTAGACAGATTTCTTGTGGTATTTATTGACGACATTAAGATATATTCGCAAGATGAGTCCAAGCATGCTGAACATTTGAGGATTGTGTTGCAAACCCTGCGAGATAAACAACTTTTTGCTAAATTTAAAAAATGTGAGTTTTGGTTTCGAGAAGTTGATTTTTTGGGACATATAGTATCAGCTGAATGCATTAGAGTTGATCCGAGTAAAATTTCAGCAGTTGTTGACTAGAAACCACCGAGAGAAGTTAGAGGTTTTTTGGGATTAGCTGGTTATTACCAAAGATTCGTCAAATGGTTCTCAATGATAGCTACACCAATGACACGACTATTACAAAAAAATGTGAAATTTGAATGGTCTGAGAAATGTGAACAAAGTTTTAATCAGTTGAAAGCGCTGTTGACCGAGGCGCCAGTTTTGTTTCAGCGTGAATCGGGTAAAGAATTTGTGATTTACAGTGATTCATCTTTAAATGGTTTAGGCTATGTTTTGATGCAAGAAGGCAAAGTAATAGTTTATGCTTCCAGGTAGTTAAAGCCTCATGGAAAGAATTATTCGACACATGACCTGGAGTTGGTAGCTATTATGGATGTGTTAAAAATTTGGCGACACCATTTGTTCGATGAAAACTGCCATATATTTACTAATCACAAAAGTTTGAAGTATCTAATGTCGCAGAAACATTTGAATTTGAGACAGTATAGATGTCTCGAGCTGTTAATAGATTATGAGTTGATCATTGATTATCATCTGAGAAAAGCAAACGTAGTTGCTGATGCTTTGAGTAGAAAGTCTTTATTTTTTCTACGAGCAATGAACATGTGTTTGTCATTATCTAATGATGATTCAATCTTAGCTAAGTTGAAAGCTATACCAATGTTTTTACTGCAAATCATTGAAGCGAAGAAATGTGATGTTGAGTTGCTAGCTAAGCAGGCACAGCGTGAGACGGCTTCTTAGTCAGAATTTTAGATAGGACCCGATGATTGCTTATTTTTTCGAGGTAGAATTTGTGTACCAAAGAATCCAGAGCTTGTTCGGAGAATATGTCACGAAGCTCATAGTGGTAGCTTGTCTGTTCATTCGGGAAGTAATAAGATGTACCATGACTTGAAATAGATGTACTGGTGGCCAGGAATAAAATATGGGATTTTTGACTTTGCATCGAGATGTTTAGTATTTCAGCACGTTAAAGCTGAACATTAAGTACCTTCTGGATTATTACAGCCAATGATGATATCAGATCAGAAATGGGATCGAGTTACTATGGATTTTGTATCGGGTTTACCCCTATCTTTGAGAAAGAAAGATGTCATTTGGTTGTTGGTTATCATTTGACAAAGTCAGCACATTTTATTCCGTTAAGTACAGATTTCTCCCTTGAGAGATTACCTGAGTTATATGTTTCTGAGATTGTCAGATTACACGGGTTTCCAGTTTCCATTATCTTGGATAGAGATCCGTGATTACATCATGATTTTGGAGAAAGTTACAAGAAGCTCTGGGTACGAGGTTGCATTTTATCACTGTATTTCATCCTCAGAATGATGGTCAGTGTGAGTGAGTAATTTAAATTCTCGAGGATATGCTTCGTTGCTGTGTATTAGGGTTTGAAGGTAACTGGAAGAAATATTTACCGTTGGTTGAATCTGCATATAACAATAGTTTTCAATCGAGCATAAAGATTGCACCGTATGAGGCTCTGTATGGTCGTAAATGCCGAACTCTATTATATTGGACCGAGGTCAGTGAAAAAAGATACACGAGGTTGATTTGATTAGTGAGGCTGAAGAAAAAGTAAAAGTGATCATAGATAGTTTGAAAACAACTTCAGACCATCAGAAATTGTATGCGGATCTTAAACGAAAAGACATAGAATTCCAAGCGGACGACAGAGTATTCTTGAAAGTATCGCCCTGGAAGAAAGTTCTTCGGTTCGATCGCAAAGGAAAACTGAGTCCGCCTTTTCTCAGGCCGTATGAGGTTACTGAAAGAATCAGACCTATTACGTATCGTTTAGCTTTACCGATAGAACTAGAATAAATTCATAATTTCTTTCAAGTGTCTATGTTCTGACGTTATCGATCTGACCCTTCACATGTTATCTCACCGATGGATGTCGAGATTTAGCCTGATATGTTGTACAGTGAGGAAGCAATCAGAACTCTTGCATGAGAGGTGAAAGAATTGAGAAACAAAAAAATAACTTTAGTAAAAGTTCTCTAGCAATGACACAGAATAGAAGAAGCCACCTGGGAACTCGTGGAAGCTATAAGAAAGCAATATCTGAACCTCTTTTCTGGTAAGATTTTCGGGGACGAAAATACCTTTAGGGGAAGGAGAGTTGTAATAACCCGTTTTGCAGTCAAAAAAATTATTTTATTTTTATTTTATTACCTAACAAATGATAGTAATACCGTATAAATATTTCGTTAATAAATTTACTGTTTTATATGCTCAATTTGATAAAAAGAACTAAGTCGCGTAGAGTGCAAAAGTTGAGCTCTAATAGGTATTAAATAGTTGTAAATAAGATAGTGGAATATTATGACTTGCATTTTGTGTAATTTTTAAAGTTTTTAAGGGTTAATTAAGTAAATTGGTAATGAAATGGTAATTAAAAATAGGTAAAATGCTTTCATCTTCTTCGTTTCATCAAAAGACCACTGATATTCTAAGCTAGGGATTTCACCACCTTCACCTTTGCTAAGTTGGTATGATTTTTGTCCTGTTTTTAAATATTTTTATGTTTCGGGATCGTTGTATCTTAATTTAGCTAGCTCGGGGACTAATTTGTGAAATTGTTAAACAGTTTAGGTTTTTCCATTACTCAATATACATGAGTTTTGATGTTAGAAAATGGATGGTTGTTGTTAGATAAACAACTGTTGTAAAGAGATTTTTGATGAAATTATAAAATAGGGATTAAATTGAAAAATAGAAATTTTTACATCGTAAAATTGTGAAATAAATGAAATATAGGGATTGCTAGGGACCTAATTGATATTCACCTATATTGTTTTGTTGCAAAATTTTATGAATTTCCATTTCTATAAGTTAAGGACTAAATTTCGAAGAAATTAAAAGTATAAGGGCGAAATGGTAATTTTGCAAAATATGATTTTGTGCTAAATTGAATGAATTATATATTAAATTGTGTTAAATTTATCTGTATAGGTCAAGATAGACCTCGTACGGCTTTAGATCGGGGCAAAGAGAAAGTCTCAGATTAATCCGCTCTATATCTACATATACTCGTCGAGGTAAGTTCATGTAATAAAATTGTGTATATATGGTTTTAATTGAATTATACATGTGTTATGAAATGTAGTATATATATACTGACTGCATATCTAACAACATACGACAATTACCGAGCCCTGTCTAAACCTTAAGAATACGTAGCGTACAAATGACATGTCATTAGGGTTTACATGATTTGGGTGTTGGTCTCGAACGTTCTACCTATGGTTAAGGTCCAACATGTGTTCCAGATACTCCATAGCTCATGTGAGCAATATCTTGTAGCTACGTTCTGACCCACAGCTCGTGAAAGCATACTGATTACAGCTCGTGAGAGCATACCGATTATTGCTCGTGTGAGCATGTTGCTTTACAGCTCGTGTGAGCATACATTTACAGGATTTGACGGATTACAGTTATATGATTTAGCACACTATGTGTGAGCCATCCCGGGTATCTAACATTATTCTAAATGGTTCAACAGGCAATATTCTGGTACGAATTGTTAGTGTTCGATACAAATTATTACATTCATACATATGAATTAAATGAAAATGTTGTTACATGTTATATGGAAAATGTTGATACTAGGTCTAGTATCCAAAAGTTTTGATTCTTTCTAAAAATTTCAAAAGAATTTTCTATTCGTGATTGACTGGGTGGACTATATAGAGGCCGAGACATGCTAGATTAACATCATGCAAAGTATTTCAACCAACAATGTTATTCGCCAATTTCAATTTGAAAAGATATATCTTCAACCCTATTCCAACTTGATTCATTCCTTGTACATGGATTTGTGGTTGACGATCGTCAGAATAATTCTTTTGCTATGCCATGGGGCGTATCATCAATCCAGCAATATATACATTCAGTTCCCTTTAGTGGAACCTTAAAGGTGTCTATTTTAACCAGAATCTATCCTAATAAATGATCTACAAAATTTAGGTGAAATATAAATTAGAATCATGTACAAATATTATTTGATCAGTCAATCTAGTTGATTTGTAACCAGATCACGTTAGAAAACCCAATTAGCGCATTTTTCAGACAAACCGAGCGTACTATACTTTGGACGGTAACTCACTCTAGGCTTACTCTTTGCTTGGCACACTCATTTCTTAAATAGCATAATAACCTAAGATAAATTCTTTAATTACTTATATGGCAGAGAGTTTATGCCAACTCTTATTCACCAAAAGACTGCAAATGGGTAGACTACACTATTCCAAATAGATAACATCACATCTACACGTCTTCTAATCAGGTCCACCAGGTTTGGGGTGTTACAACTCTCTCCCTTTTGAAGAAACTTTTGTCCTCGAAATTTTTCTAACTTGAGAATTTTCACTATAAAGAATTTGTAGATAACTCTCTACGCCAGACATATAGCATTGATTGGCGGATGGCCCACAAACTTAAGATGACTACTCTTCAAAGATGTATATTTTAGGGATCCCCTACTGGTGAAAATTCTAATAGTTTGCTCCAATTGGCGATTCAAAACTTGGCGGGTGCTCTCGTGATTTCAAACGTTATTTAGCTTACTCTTTGAAAAATGTTGAATTTATATTAGGGAACCTTAATAGTTACCATGAATTAAAACTTCTTGCACACATTTGGTTCTCTATAAAACTGAAACTTAAACACCTCTTTCAAACACCTTGATAAAATACCGAAACCGTAATTTCTTTTCTATCTAAGCTTTTTACTTCCTTCATCTTCAGTTCTCCTCTTTCTCAAAGGAAATATTTGTTATTCTTTTCTTTCTATTTCATTAAAATAAAATTGTTAGGACCACCGCACGAGGGAGGGGCTAAGACTAGAGTAACCAAAACGTCAATTTCCAAAGTCCAACCATCTCCGGACATAAAGGTCCCGATGGCACATCTCCATGTGCAGAGCCTCAGCTGTAGGATTGTAACATTACCCAAGGTGAATTATATCAGTACTTAGGAACTCGAGGAATTCTCCATCCAAACTTTGCTTATGATTTTCAACAACCAGAAGGGTGTCGCCTGAGCGATAATACCAGAGGTTTTACCCTTCCTTTAATCTTGTTGGAGGCCAGCTTCCAGTTGATACTCCATCCTTTCTTCTATGCGGTGCTCAATTGGTACGACATCACACCAGGATAGTTATCAACCCTATCCTGGTGGAAGTTGGTAGCTATGTTTATTAATTACTTCATGCATATGAGCCATCGATGCTGGGTGTCTTCCAAAAATTTTACCAATTGAAGATAAAAAGGCAAGGAGCCTTAATTGGCAATGCCCACTTTAGTATGTGCCCAGGTTACAAGCTCGTAATGTAACACCCATAACCTATATCAGTCACCAGATTAGGATTATAGAGTATTATCGTACAACTCAGAATAATCAATAACAAACAACATCAAATCTACCAAATTAATTAACAATTTCATAAATAATATAGATTGAGGTAGAACATAAATTTACAGGTCTTAAATCGAGCTTACGAGGCCTTAAAAATATTTTAGAAATAATCAGGGACCAATTCAAAACAAATCTGAAAATTTAGGGAAAATCTAAAAATTTTCAATACAGTGGTCACACGACCGTGTGTCTAGGCCGTGTGACAGAGTCCAGACCGTGTGGCTCCAGACATGGTTGTGTAACTATCCACACGGCCGAGTGACTAGCCTACGCGCCTGTGTGCTCACCCGTGTGTCTGCCCGTGCAACTCACTGACTTAGGTCACAGAGCTGTGTGAACCTTGCACCGAACACGTTTAGGCTACACACTCGTGTAGGTTTCCCGTGTGTGACACACGGTCCCGTGACAACGCCTTTCCCAGGTCATGTGTTCCCAAAAAATGACTCAAAACTTGGCCATTTCACATCCAATAGCTTACGTACCTAAACATATTCAATAGCACATGTTCTAAAGACTTTAAAGAGCTTTCAAAATCACTCAAAAATTTGGAAACCATGAACCTAAAGTCTAACCAATGTGTTATCAATGACAACACAATTTAATCACTTAGCATTTAACTAGCTTAGCTACATTATACAAGCCACATCACATACTCAAAACAAATTACTTTCAATTCAAACATACCATACCTAAATCATATCAATCTTACCATTTCATGCTTGCACACTTTTGCTTAAACTTGGTATTAAACAATGCATACCACATTTAGTTACTCATATCATCAGATCAAATGCACAAAACACACATTATAAGTACTTAGGAACATTTACAAACATAACCAAATACTCCTATTACATGTCATATTAGCTAAATGTAATTTAAAATCTACCAAAAGATCCTTAGATAGTGTGATTCTTCAACTTGATTCGATCTCCCGATTTCCATCAAATATATTGAATTAAACCCAATAATTCAATTACAAGATAAGTAAATAAAGTTCCTGACATTCATAGTTTACAATAGGTAAGTAATACTCAAACAACAATCAAATCCATTTCCACATTTCAACAATATTCAAATATCAATAAAACATTGCCCGATCAATGGTATACAGAAATGAGTACACGGTTAACCATCCAAAACACACTAAATGCTCATACGATCCAAACCAACTGATAAAACACCTCGGCACTAGGTGCCTAGCTCGTGGGTTATCATTCTCCCCCGTAACACACCAGGAAAACATTATAATATAACACGATAGTCTGCAACAAAGACAGTACCTTGGTATATTTAGAGAACAAAAAATATACAGAAGTCATCATCACATCTCATACCAATCCTGTACTGCAGGTAGAATAACCTATTGGCATGCCAATTGTACTTTATCCTACGTTCATCCAGCTCAAGGCATTTCATCAGTGATCAGGCGATAATAACTCATTAATTCTATTTCCATTTACAAGAACTAATTCATTAATCAACATTCAATAACTGAGTCTATATAACAAGCATTTAAAATTGTATTTCAATTAAACTGAACGAACTTTCTAGACTAAACTGCAGCGATGTCAAAAGTACATGGACTATTCTATAACTTTCTCTTTTCCATGATTATCAACTCGTTCTTGATCTAAGATAATAATTTCATTTAATTAACTAATTCTAAAATTAAATTATTTCATACAATTAAGTCCTTTTTGACATTTTTACAAAATTACCCTCAATATTTTACTTTTATGCAATTTAGTCCCTAACTCTAAAACACGCAATTAAACCATTTTCATCCTAAACCTAGCTTAGCCAAACCGTGTAGGAGTTACAGACCATATTTTCTATTAATTCAATCAAGTACAAGCAATTTTACTATTTTTACATCTCAGTCCTTGAACGTTAAAATCATCAAAAAAATGTTTTACAAAATAGTCTTAATTCACAACCAAGCTTAATAATCTAACATAAAAATTCAAAAACAACTCGAACTTATCAATGACATAATACACAACATTTGATAGGTTTTCAAATTAGTGCTCGGGTTAGCTAGGTTAAGCTAATACGAGCTTAGAAACATAAAAATTACTAAAAACGAGCTAGAATTCACTTACCAGCTCAAGCTTCAAGGTTGAAAAGATGAAACCCTAATTTCCTTTAGTTTCGGTCGTGGAGAAGATAGGTAAAGAAGATGATGCAAAAATATCATCTTTAGTTTCTTTAATTTAATTTATATACCTTGTTTTTTTTGTAATTATTAAGACTTTTTAAATTATACTTTAATTAACCTAACATTAAGCTTAATTAGGCTTTATTCACATGGATAATAACACTTTAATTCACTAACTTAACACACATTGGTCCAATTATTCATTTAGTCCTTTTAATTAATAGAACTCAACTTTTACAGCTTTTAGGATTCAGTCTTTTTTACTTAATTAACTATCCAAAGGATAAAATTTCCTAACCAAATTCTAATACAACACTAATGAGCTCGTAAATAATAAAGAATTAATATTTATGGAATGAAACGTCAGAGTTGTGGTCCCAAAAAACTGGACATGATTTTGAATCTACACTTAAGCAAGGATAAATACGTAAAAGTTATCTACAAATCGAGAATGGATTTGGCTGTCCAACACGATGGTCCCTTCCTCAGGAAAGTGTTTATGCACAATGTCAACTAGCCGACTTCCAAGTTTCCTGGAAGCAATACAAATGAATGAGAAAAGGGCGTGTGTTGGAGTTGGTGAAGTTGTTTCAGTTAAAAATATATTTCAATATTTCTTACAAGATTTGAGCCCAAACAGTCATCGGGAAAATGACTCCATAAATTGATTGGATGATTTTAGTATCCTTTAAACTTTAGTGGCCTGACCTCATAATGCAAGTAGGGATCTGGCACAGGTTTTGACAAGGCTATAAGGGAACCTCCTTTATTCTTTTACAAAATTTTTGGATTACGTGCACGCAGTTAGAATATTTCACATCCTGGTATTCATTCTTCTTCCTCATTAAGTCGGGCTAATTTTTATGTTGATGGTGTAGTGTCTTCTTTGAATTGTCATAATACCTTTGTTCCAGCCTCAAACATGAACATCATAGCAATCATAGCAAGTCTGGAAAGTCTACACAACTAGTGATGAAGCTTTAAGAAAGTATCAAAAGGACATCATAAAGAATCTAACTGAGGCTTTGCCTAAGCTAAGGTTTAACTTGGTTCTTCATGCACAAGTGGCTATTGGCCCTGTGGATCTGAGTCAAGTAGACTTCAACTTCCTTCAAAACATCTCTACCAAGTCTTTAAGCTTGAATGTCTATTACCTTGAAAGCGAAGACTGGGAAAATTTTCAAAAGAAATGGAAGCAATCAACTTGCTTCTTCATTCCCACTACGCTTGAAGTAGAAGATGAAGAAGAGGATTTATAAGGCTCTATTGATTTTGAGAAAGCCCCTAAGGAATACCCCCAAACATAAAACGTCCCCACTGAAACCACTAACCAACATGGTTAAGCGTTTTGTTATAAGTACCTATAATTTCACTGCATGAAGGTAATTTCAGCATATATTGTTTTTATATGGTGTTGTGATGAAGGATAGGTTGGGCTTTCATGGAGAGTCACTTTGGTAGATAATGCGGCATTCCATAGCTTAGGTTTGGCGATTAAACTGGGTATGGAGTGTTACATTTATTGGTATTAGAGCTCGCCAGGTTTGGTAAGGTTTACCAAGTTAGCTAGCTAGGTAGGCTTACTAGGCTAGCTAGTTCAACAGGATCATCAAGTTTGTATGATAATTGAAGTGTTATGCATGACTGTTGGTTGCTTAGGGTAGGGTTGGGAAATAAACATTGCCTTTGTCCAAATGCTTCTCTTTCAGAAAAATGATTTGGATCATCCTCCGCTACTCACCTTTTTAAGTAAGTTTCATTCACCTATGTATTCCAGCGAGCTGTGTTTGCCCATGTGTCTGGTGAATTAAGTTTGTAAATATGTTTGTTATGCCTAGGATGAGAAACTGTAAGTACTTAAGATTGTGTCTTATGTTCACTAGAGTAAGTAAGATACCTCCTAGAAGAGTTAATGTAAACTATGTTAATGGAATTGCAAACCCTCCAGAGGGTGACAAGACTTCAACAAAACCGTTTCCATGGTACAAGCTATACTTGGAGTGTTTCAATGATATGTTGGTGTGAACCAAGCTCTTGCCTGCTGAGGGTAGCCACTGGAGCATTTACGAGCTCTGGGTGGTAAGGAGTTTAGTGAGGTAAGAGGAGCTAATACTACCAAGGCTGAATATTGGGTTGAGGGAGTTGAGAAAATCCTTGAGCAAATTGCGTGCACAGAGGAAGAGAGTTGGGAATAGAATGTCCTTGCTAACTGGTGAAGCCCATCACTGGTGGAATACTGTGAAGCAATAGACTACTATGAATAGATTGACTTGGGATTTCTTCCTGGTAACATTTAAGAAGCAATTCATGGGGGAGCAGTACATGGAAGCTCGCAGGTGAGAATTCATTAATTTAGTGCAATGCGAACTGACTGTAGCTGAGTATAAAGCATAATTTGTAAGATTGAGCATGTACATAGTTGAAATGGTTTCGCAAGAAAGGGATAAAAGTATTTTGGATTGTATTGTGATATCCAAATCTATCTGGTACCGCATGACACATCAAGCTTTGATGAGTTGGTTGACAAAGCTAAGGCAACTAAGGAAACAAGAGAGAAGCAATTGTTCGTGAAGTTCAACAAATGTGAATTTTGGCTAAAAGATGTAGTATTCTTGGGTCATGTGGTCTTGGAAGAAGGAGTTTACGTGGACCCAAAGAAGATTGAGGCAATATAGGAGTGGAGATCGCCAAGAAGTGTTACAGAGGTGCAAAGCTTTTTGGGGCTCGCAGGTTACTATCGCATGTTTGTGGAAGGGTTTGCCACTAGAGCGACACTCTTAAAAAAGCTAATGCAAAAAGATGAGGAGTTCGCATGGACAAAAGAAAGACAGAAAAGCTTCAAGAAACTTAAGGCGATACTTACTAAAGCAGCAGAGTTGGTGCAACCAAAACTTGGGAAACACTTTGTAGTCTACAATGAATCTTCGCAAATTGGACTTGGTTGCATGCTATACAGGAATGAAAGGTGATGGTTTATTCCTCCAGGCAACTAAACCTTCATGAGTGAAACTACCTAACACATGATTTGGAGTTAGTAGCAGTGGTGTTCAGACTCAAGATTTGGCGACACTACTTGTAAGGCAAACAGTGTACCATGTACACAAACCATAAGAGCCTTAGGTACTTACTCACATAGAAAGAACTGAACTTACGATAAAATGAGGTGGATAGAACTACTAAAATACTATGACTGTATGATAGAATATCATTCAGGAAAGGCAAACATGGTTGCAGATGCCTTAAGTAAAAAATCAGTAAGTGAGCTATGAGCTCTATTCATACGTTTGAGTGTGATAGAAGATGGGGATTGCTCGTAGAACTACAGGTGAAACCTACACATTTACAACAAATAAATGAAAAGCATGCCTCAGATGAAGATTTGGTGAAGAAGGTTCAACAAGTGAAACACGGAGTGTAAGGGGTGTAACAGCCCAAAATTTACCCTAGTCGGGAAGTGGTTTCGGGACCACAAAACCGAGTCATAAAAATAATTAATTTCCATATTCTATGCTTATTATGTGTGTACATGAGTATGTGGAAGTTTCATTCTCCAATTTTGCCAATTGTATGAGAAATTATTAAATAGGGATCGATATGAGACATGGTGAAAATATGATAGGCTAATTTAAAATGGTCTATTAATGCATGTTGTGAAAATGATGGGTTTGCATGTCAAATTACCCAAAATTTGAGCTAGTGGTTGGCCATGCTATGAGTGGAAACATGTTGGGAACATGTTGGCCTAGTGAGGTATGTAGGAAAAAAATAAAATAAGGAGTATGGGTAACAAAGAAAGGAAAAACAAAAAAATGAGTGGTTGTTTCCCCCCCATTGCCGTGAGATAAAGAAAGGAAAAGAAAAACTTGTTCATCCTTTTTCATCCTCTTTTGACCGAAAATTCTAAGGGAGGAGGAAGGAGTTCTTGCTTCATGTTTGGTTTGGAAGAGAATTAGGAGGAAGTTTGGCCATGCATGTAACTAGATTGAGGTATGTTTGATATTATTCTTTGAGATTCATGTATATTTTAAGTTGTAAGTTTGAAATCTACCTAGCCATGGTTCAAACTTTGTTAAATGATGGAGATGATATTCGGCCATGCATGTTACATTCTTGGTTGGTATTTTGATGTTTGATATTGTGGTGATGAGGCATGAAGATGAGTTAAGATTCGGCCTAGGTGGAGTTTGTGTTAATGCCATTGCATGCTAAATATGAAGCTTGTTAATGATGCATGTGATGGTGGATTGATGATTCTTGAATCTATTTTTTTTTAGCATTTTTGAGTGAGCACATATGTGCATTGGTTGCTAGATGGGGAAGAATCGGCTAGCAAGTTGTGTGCTAAGGCCGAATATAATTTTTGTAGGTTAATGAGTAATGCATGTGCTAAATTGATGGAAAGGGAGAGGATGCTTTACTAGTGTATAAATGATATAAAGATTTTAGAAATTATTTTTGGTTAGGTGTATGAATGATTAGGTATATTCGGCCATATGAGTAAATATATAGATGATGTTAAATTTGATTATGTATAATGGGCCATATAGGGTACACATTGTGATATTAACTTTGATTCTCCATAATTGATCAAGTGGGTGATTAGTAAGGGTGATTGCCGAATATACTAACATACATATGCATGTGTAATTGGATTGTAAATATTTAGCAAGGCGGTTAAACTAGTTGATTTATTGATTAAGCTCAAGGAGTTAAAGGAGGAGAATCGAGCAAAGGCAAAGAAAAGATCATCGAGTAGCCGAGTTGGAACCATCTTACCCAACACAAGTAAGTCATTAAGCATATCTTTGGTATTGATTTAAAGGATCGTAATACCTATACCATTGTGTTTAATGAGATGAAATGTATACAAATGTATATGTAAGTAGAGATGAAATTTGTCGAATGTAAAAAGGAAGTGAAGCCTATTGAGTGGCTGGTTTTCGGCACTAAGTGTGCGGGCAATAAGTGTTCACGGTCATGAGATTGGCACTAAGTGTGCGGGTTTAAATTGTACAGCACTAAGTGTGTGAGTTTAAAGTACATGGCACTAAGTGTGCGTGGTTGATTATTAAGCACTATGTGTGCGAACCCAATATATATTTTCTATAAATTATTTACATTAAGGGTGCGACCTTACCGAGTCGATTTTGGACAGCGGAAAAGGTAAGTGTGCGAACTTGAAATGCATGGCACTAAGTGTGTGAGTTTAAAGTACATGGCACTAAGTGTGCGTGGTTGATTATTAAGCACTATGTGTGCGAACCCAATATATATTTTCTATAAATTATTTACATTAAGGGTGCGACCTTATCGAGTCGATTTTGGACAGCGGAAAAGGTAAGTGTGCGAACTTGAAATGCATGGCACTAAGTGTGCGCGGTTGATTATTAAGCACTATGTGTGCGAACCCAATATATATTTTCTATAAATTATTTACATGAAGGGTGCGACTTTACCGAGTCAATTTTGGACAGCGGAAAAGGTAAGTACCTCGAGTTCATGGCTAATAGGCGCTATGTTTATATTTGGAGTTGAGCTTGGTAAGTTTTGAACCTATGTGACGATTATAGTTGAAGTCACGTACATAAGGTTCATTGTGGAATAGGTGAAAGTTCGTTTAATTGTATGATTATAACGAAAATAAAATGATGTATGAAAGGCCAATGTAGGACTTGGTATGAGATTGAACCATAGGGTTTAAGGAACTATGGTATAGTTTGGTATGGATGGAGTACTTAACCTCATTTCATTGTTTCCTGTTGTGATAATTTTATTAATGGATGGTTGTGGAATGCTTATGGCTTACTGAGTTATATACTCATTTGGTGTTTGCTTGTCACCTATTCTAGGTTTCTTGGACTCGTCTCTTTTTGCGTGATCGTGCCGTCGTCGAAGTCATCACACCGGCTAGCAAGTTTCTGTACTTTCTTCTTAGTCGGCTTAGGAGAACATTTCGGCATGTATAGGCTATTATGTTGTGTTTGAACTTTGGTATGTAAACTTTTAGCCATGCGAAAATGGCATAAATGTTCGGTTGGGTTTGGTTTCATAACGTTAGGTCGTAAATCTTGATAATTCGACCTTTTTATGCCATATGTCATGGTTGATTATTTTGGTGTTAAAATTCATGATATGGCAATAGTGTAGTAGGGGGATGTTTGACAATGATTAGCCTTTGGCATGGCTAGTCATGATCATAATTTGTGATATGTATGACGAATTACTAGTTAGATCAAGGAGAAATCACGAAATGGGCATAGTTGCTTTCGTAACAGATGCTGGCAGCAGCAGTGACGTGAGATTGAAAAATCACTAAAAATAGTAGGAGTGGAATTAATTGATGAATAAATTATGTATTCGAAGCTCGATGAGTCTATTTTCATATAGAAGCAACGAAAAGATCATATGGACAGTATGTTAAGAGATATTCAGGTTCTCGTGAGACAGGGCCAGAACGGTTTCTGGATTCCCTGTTCCGACTTTGGAAATTCATTATAAATTAACCAGAGATAATTAGGAGTCATACCATATATGTATAGATTCCTCTCTGAGTCTAGTTTCTATAGAAACAAACGGAATCAGTATTGAAGCTCTGTGCAGGGAGATATCCAAGTCGTAATGCACAAAGGTCAGTGTAGTCGATCCCTGTAACATGGGAGACTTTGACTAATAAACTGTACTAATTGGCCCGACCAAAAATTCTAGAAAAAAATATGTAGATGGGAATATGAGTCTAGTTTCAGGGAAAAATCACGAAACTGATTTTCGAGTTGTGAAACTCAAGATATGATTTTTTAAAGCGACTAGTACGCAGATTGGCAGTGTCTGGGAAATTTTTTTATAAGGGGTTTAAAGTCTGTTAACACCTCGTGTTCGACTCCGGTGTCGGTCTCGGGTTCGGGGTGTTACAAGGGGACTTCCCACTAAACAAATAAGGGACACTTTTGTACCATGACCTTCACAAACTATATTGGTGGCCTAGGTTGAAGTGAGTTGTCACAGACTTTGTAGTGAAGTGCCTTGTTTGTCACAGGGTGAAAGCTGAACATCAGTATCCTTTAGAACTGCTACAACCACTCAAATTCCAAAGTGAAAGTGGGAAAGGATCACCATGTATTTTGTAATAGGCTTGCCACTAACCTCGATAAAGAAAGATACGATATGCATGATTATTGATTGTCTTACTAAGAGTTCACACTACTTACACTTTGCATAAGTTAACAGAGTTATACATCGTAGAAATAGTACGATTACATGGTGTTCTAGTTTCCATTACCTCTGATTGAGATCCATGATTCACATCGAGATTTTTGAAAAGTTTGCAATAAGCCTTAGGTTCAAAACTGAATTTTAGTACTCCCTATAATCCACAAACAAATGGTCAATTAGAGAGGGTGATACAAGTATTGGAGGACATGCTGCGAAGCTGCATATTGGAGTTAGTAAAAAGCTGGAAATGATATTTACCCCTGATATAGTTCGCATATAACAATAGTAACCAAGCAAGTATCCAAATGACACCCTTCGAGGTATTGTATGGAAGGAGGTGTCAAACACCTTTCTGTTAGGCAAAATTAGATGAAAAGCGAATAGTTGGGCCAAAGCCAGTTCATCAAATAGAGGATGGAGTAAATATGATATGTGAACAGTTGAAAGTTTCTTCAAACAGACAGAAGTGTTACACTGATTTTAAAGAGTAAGACATAGAGTACCAAGTAGGCGAGCAAGTGTTCTTGAAGGTCTCACCATGGAATAAGGTCCTAAGATTTGGACAAAAGGGGAAACTAAGTCTGTGGTACATCGGTCATTATGAGGTGGTTGAAAGGATTGGTCGAGTAGCCTAACGACTTAAGTTTCCACAAGGACTGGAGTGAATCCGTGATGTCTTCTATGTGGTCATGTTAAGGAAATATTACGCGGACCCTTCCCTTGTTGTTTCAGAAGATGAAATTGAGGCGTGACCTGGTCTTAGTTATGATGAAGATCCCCTGGAAATCTTAGCTCTCGAAGAAAAGGTTCTACGAAATAAGAAGATACCTCTAGTTAAAGTGTTATGGCTAAATCACAAGACCAGTGAAGCCACTTGGGAAACAGAGGAAGCAATGAGACTAGGGGGAACTATAGTTTGCCAAAGGGTTTGGCAAGTAGGTATTCATCAGTAGGGTTGGCAAATAGGGGTTCGCTAGAGGAAATAACAAGCTTGTATACGTGAATAGTTTAGCGAGCAGGTGTACGACCAACAAGTCTAGCAAGTTGAAGTACGCTACTGGGTGTGGCGAGTAGGAGCTCACTAGAAGGCTTGGCGAACTAGTGTTCGCTAGTGGGCTCGGCAAGCTGTAAACTCAATACTGGGCTAAAAGTCGTAAGTAGAATGGTCAAAGTAGAGTTACACCTTAGTTATTGAAAGTTAAATTATTTTTCCCTCTAAAACACCATTCATGCATGTAATTGATTCCTACTTCCATTACAGCTAGAGTATCCTAAAAACATTAGGACACTTAGAGCCTATAAATTAAGCCCTTGTCATTAAGGAAATTCTATATTATGTTCTCTTAGATTTACTGTTGATCGTTATGTCATCAAAGAGCTCAGCAATTATTCTTTAGAAATCAAGGTAAGGTCCTATTTTCTAAGTAATGTTAGAATTGTTCGCAAAACAAGAAAATATGTTATCTAAATAGTCCAGTATGTGAGAAACCTAAAATCGCTTATGTTTATGTATGTGCTTGAATGTGCTCTTTGTGACTTGTGCATGTTTGTTGCAAACCTAATAGAACCATCTCTAAGTAGAGTCAAAGGAAAATCAAAGCTTGTTTCAGTTCCAGCAAATTGGTGAGGGTTCAGGGATTGCCACATGTATTTACGAACCATAATGCTAATAAGAAGCTTAGGGTTTTGACTTAAGTTTTGAGAATAAGTCTTCTCTATTACTTTACTATGTTAAGGCATTTAAAAATTTGTTTTTGGAACAAGTGACATGCAAGCTCTATAAGAATATATGTTTTGTACGCTCCTTACAAATTGCGAGCTCTATGTTGAGTAAATTTTTTAAAATAATCTTCTAAATCTAATGGATATAATGGCATGTTATAGGATTGTGAGTACTCACGCACATGTTTTATGTTTTGGGTATTGACGCCCTAGGACAGTTTAGAGAGATACGGGAATGTCGAGCTGGGCTCCATTTAATGGGACATGTTGGTATGTTGGAGAGTGTTTAACCTTGTGCTACACTTATGGGACATGGTAAGGATTCATTGAGTCATTCTGAGGCATGATAAGGAGATCCTATTATCTAACAAAAATGAACAAGTTACTAAGAATATGTTTAAAAAGTTACTATGTTTTCACTAAGCTATTTGACTGTAAGTGTTAGCGAACCAGACTTCACAAAAGTAAGGTGAATCTTAGTTCGCAGCCCTATAATCTTGCCCATGTTTTTGCTTAACATATGTTTTATGCTTATTGTGTGGTTATTATTTTTGCTTGTATATTCGTTGAGTTTGCAAGGACTCACACACTCCTCTTTGACCACTACAGATAGGTAAGTGCATAAGGAGTAGCGGTGGAGCGAGTGATCTAGGTGAGGCAGAAATTCTAAAAAGGTGACATGAGAAGTCTGGGAAAAAGGGAATGTGGGATAATCTATTTTGGGCTTAGAGATATAGATCTTGTGACCTCGCTAATTGATTTAGAACTTAGAAAATTCCCTTATATTTCCTTGTGTTTTCTTTGTGTTTGATTTGCGAACCGTAACATTTGATAAAAAAAACATTTGATATTTAAATATTTGATTATAATCCAATTTTTCTTTGATGTTCTGTAAAATCTCATATCTTCATGACTTTTCCCATGGTTTTATTTGTGAACCGATGATACTTTAAGCAATAAAATGTAAAGGCCAATTGATTATCTATTTGGAGATAGCGAAAAAGTTATATTTGAAAACCCTAACATAAGGCAAACTACTTCTTGTGAATCTTTAATAGGTTTTGACAATACAATATAGTAGAAAACTCTACGAACCAAGCTCGCGAAATCTGAGCACTAAAGGGGAATTCGCGAACCTTCCCTTTTTTAAGACCTTGTTATATTACAAACCTTGTTCGCAAAATTAAGCTTGTCTAGAAAGACATAAGAATCTTTGAGTATGAAAGCACTTAGAAAAATCATTATGCGAACCCTTCAAGTATGCGAAGTCTTGTTTATGTGTGAGTTATGATTAGATTAACTTGGTTTAGCGTTTTATTGTAAGTACCTATAATTTAGCCACATGAAAGTAACTTAAGCATATATTTTATGGTTTATACGCTGGTGTGATGGAGGATAGGTTGGGTTTTAATGGAGAGTCACATTGGTGGCTAATGTGGTGTTCCATAGCTTAGGTTCGACGATTGGATTGGGTATGGGCTGTTACATCCTATTTAATGTGTCAGTGTTACTTCACATATTGATTGATTCCAAATCATTCTAGTCGACATAGACCTTAATTCTTCCTAGAACCCAAGATACTTCTCAACAGAATATTTACACGGAACCCACTGTCTATGAATTTCCTCATCAACAACACTTAACAATTTTCCCCAGAATAACTATTCAAGGATACTATTCCTTAGCGGATATTTACTAACTGATCTTACATTTTGTGGATTCCTATACTGAGTTTGATAATCGTCAAACCAACAATCGGATTATACCCTGATTCAGACCTAAAAAAACTCATACTAATGATGAAACATTCAAAATCATTCAGAAGAATTCCAAACATCTATGTTACGAAACATAAGAACGCCCAATTTGATAATAAACTCAGATTCCAAATAAATGAGACCCGAAAATATTTATACATGGAGGGTACCAGATAACTCAGATTTTAACCCTACATATCGTAGTCAATCATAAACCAACTAACACTTATACCTTTCATAATTATGAATACACCTCTACCCTATACTAACAGATTATTATGGCAGATTCCCTCTTTATAATACTGATACATACTTCCTTTTAGGAATCTCATTCAATTCCATTACAAGGCTAACCAAACCAAATTATCATTAGACGTATTAGATCCTTATCGTAGAATTATCTATCAAAGAGATCTTAGAACTGACCCAGATCTTACCACAACAGCGAATAACCAGATTCTGCCACATAGGTATTTCATAATTCACCATAAACGCAACACATAATATGCTATAAAGGCATTTATATAATATGCCATAAAGGCACTTTCAAAATACGCCACAAAGGCACTTACAGAATAAGCCAAAAGGGCCTTATAGATAACCTACCTATAAAGGCTCTGTTTGGTTGCCACCAAGGCACCACATGAACTATCCTGTTTGCATTATGGATTTGCTTAAACTCACTATCGCGTGAGGTTTTCCCATCATTACCCTTGGATACGTAGAAACCCTAGTGGATAAACGTGGCTCATCCGCCCATTCTAGAACATGCCACGGGCATGGCCATTCCTCAAAATTGTCGTACCGAAATTCTTTTTACTACCCCGACGGACCTCATCGAATACTATCACAGTGTCAAAATTCACATCCCATAGTTTTCTGACATTCCATTAGCCCCCAATTCTCCAACATTTTCAATCATGCATCATACTTCTAACATAAATACACATTCATGTAGGATATACTTATATTCATAATCGAGTCATGCCTCTTTAGATGCTTAACAAACATCAACAAAATCAGGCATCACAATATACATTCCATATACACATATATGGTTGCTATACAGGATCAGATGCACACATATAGGCAACACCTCACACACTAATGCTTACATAGTTATTATATGAAGATCACACATATACGCTCAGCTGTCACTAAAGAATTCATGCATAATTACTAGAACATCAACCATATGAAAAGCTTCCTAAAATGACGTGTAGGAGTCGAGACTAAGGACTCACCTGATACTCACCTATACCGTAGCTTAAAATTTTAAACTCAAACACCTATCTCGAACCAGCAGCAGCAACAACTGCTTAAAGAACTTGGAACCATCATTAGAACCGATTTATAGCCAAATCGTTAACATCCCAATTATTGACGACCCCATGTAGGGCCTCTTATTCATAACCTACTATTCATATGCTTTTTAACAGCCTTATTCTTTCAAAAACTTAAAATGTAGAGCTATCAAACTTACCAAGAGGTGGAACATCCATTGATTACTTTAAAAGCCTTAGCTTCCAGCTTAATAAAGAAGAAGAGAATATATTATTTTAAGAAAAATAACCAAAAAGAAATGTTGGAGGAAGAAAAAACCCCGGACAAACCCTTCTCGCCATATATATACATCCAGTTCCCTTAAGTGGAACTTGACAAGTGTCGATTTTAACTACAATCTACCCTAGTAAATGGTCTACAAAATCTGAGTGAAATATAAATAAGAATCTTGTACAAATATTATTTGACCAGCCAATCCAGTTGACTTCAAACCAGATCACGTTACAAAACTCAATTAGCACAGTGCTCACACAAACCAGGCGTACTATACTTTCGGCGGTAACTTACACCAGGCTTACTCTTTGCTTGTCACACTCATTTCTTAAATAGCAGAATAACCTAGATAAAATCTTTAATTACATACCCAGTGGATACTTTATGCCAACTCTTATTCACCAAAAGACTTCAAATAGGTGGACTACACTATGCCAAACAGATAACTTCACATCCACATGTCTTCTAATCTGGTTTGCCAGGTTTGGGTGTGACAAAAAGTGTTATGGCATCGTCATGGTACAGAAGAGGCTATGTGGGAGCGAAAAGAAACCATGAAATCATAGTACCCTAACCTATTCTTAGGTAATAATTTCAAGCATGAAATTTATTAATGGAGGAGAGTTGTAACAACCCGTTTTTCAATGGTATTGAAAACGGTGGGTTATGAACCTCATTTCCAATGTTCGAGTTCACAAATATTATTATTTAATATTTACGAGTTTATTATAAAGGTTAATTGAAATTTGGTTCCTTCATTTTTTAATTGGATTGTTAATTGTGGTGCAAGGACTAAATTGTAAAATTGGTAAAAGTTAATCGCTATAGATTTCTAATTAATCCAAGGACCAATAGAGAAATTAGACCCTTTTTATTTGTGACAAATGGGAGACAACTAGTATGCACCAACTTTGTTAATTGTCCTTAAGGTTAGTTAATTAAATTTATTTAAATTAATTAAGTTCAATTAGATTCAATTAAAGTATGTAAGTTAGAAAATGAAAAGAAAAATATTTTCTCTTCATCATATTCTTCAAACTCTAAGAAAGAAATAAAAACCCTATTTTTTGAAGCTCAACTTTTGGCCCATTATTATTGAGATTTGAACCAAATCGAGGATAATCAGGGGAAAGCCAAAATTACCGATTAGTTATTGCAAATCAACTTGTCTGTTGATTCGATCAAGTAAGTTGATATGGTGTGTTGTATTTAAATTTTTATGTATTTAAAATTATGAATATATGCGTTTAATTAAAATTTGGATTATTTATGATTTGGTACAAAATGTGAGATTTGGACCCAATTATAAAAAAATGAATATGAACTTATATGCTGGAATTACCCTGATGAACTTAATAAAGGCATTGTACACATGGACACAGGTTGAATATCAATGAGTACTGAGATCCAGCATTTGTTGAGGACTCGAAGATACATGTGAGACAAGTTTAGCTCGGATGAGTAACCTGATGTTGTTTTAAAGGTTTAGCCTGGATGGGTAACCTGACATGTATATTTACAACTTTGGCCAAACTATTTTGTGTCGATATAAATGTTTAGTCTGGATGGGTAACCTAACATGAATATATGTTCAGCTCGAACGAGCAACAGATGTGGTTAGTACTAGTGTATTCAAGTTCATTTCCTGAGTTCCATCGGGTAATACTGTTAATATGGAATGAGAAAACGAGATGACACAAAATGCATTTGATGTTCAAATATGGTATTAGTGAATAATTCGGATATAAAGCTTTGGTTTACATGTGTGATATGGCCCAGATCATGTAGACATTCGAAGTATGGTCACACGGCTGTGTCTTAGTCCGTGTGTTCACCCGTGTGGGTATTCGAAATAGGGCCACATAGCCATCTCGCAAGTTGTGTGCCAAACCGTGTGTGTATTCAATAATGGGTCACATGGTCGTGTCGTAGGTCGTGTGCCAGACCTTGTTACATACTGACTTGAGACATACGGCCATGTTGCAGGCCATGTCTCAGACCGTGTGAATCCTGCACCTAAAACATTAAAGACACACGGCTATGTAGGGTGACCATGTATGGCACATGGTCATGTGACAACCTATGTCTTAGGTCGTGTGCTCCAATTTTATCCCCTAAAACAAGCCATCTCAAAAGCTATTCTTGCACACCAAGAAACACCATTTCCATATATATTCATATCATCAAAACACACTCCAAACACACTTAAAACATAACAAATCAATCATCCTATAATTTTTAACCAATATGCCATTCAATGGCACTACAATTCACACACCAAAACCATTCAAGAACAAAATTGCAATACACAACTTAAATCGTATAACATGGATACTAATAGACCATTTCATCTCAATCCATACCATCACAACTTACCACTTTAGATAGGCATCACCAAAATCACCATATCCAAATGAGTTTAAACATATACAAGCCAAACCAAAACCATATATACAACTAGGTACAAGTAAAGCCGAAACACACCATATGATCAAACTAATCTAAAGTACCTATTACATCAAAGTCTTATACATGCCATTTAAAACTGTTTGTCAAAATAGCCAAAAACTACCAAAATGGTCAATGGATAGTGTGATAGAGCTTCGAAAAAATTCCAACCGGTTGAGCTTTCCAAAGAACTACAAGATAGAGAAAACAACTTCGTAAGAAATAGTACTTAGTAAACTCGTATATGAGAAACTCAAACTTACCAAATAAATAATTACATGATTAAACTATTCAAGCATTGTTTATTTCCCATATGCACATTTCTTCCTAATCACACTGCTTCATAAGTTAGTAACTATACACATATATAAGAACATATTAATCACAACATGAAATATATCATGCACAATATTTTAATATATAAATCATCAATCACACATTCAATCATCTTTCTTTTCAATTCAAATGTACATAACCATTCCATATCACATAACAAACCTATACTTAATAATTCATTCCATGATATTCTTTTCAAATACATTTTTTTAATTTGTTATCCTTTTTTAATAACATCCTTTTAAACCCTTTCATTTGATATCCTTTTCGGATAACATCCTTTTCAACCTTTTCATTGATTTGGAAATACCGAATGTAATGCCATGGTATCGTTCAACCATGGTCTTTTTCCTTTTCAAGTATAATATCATGATATATTTCAATCATAGCCCTTTCCTTTTCTCAAATCAAGGCAATCTTAAACATCAATATATAGATACATATATAAAGATATCAATTAATCTTATAAATTCAAATGTAATATTTTAAAATGAAATGTAAACCTCGATTCATACGGTGGTAAAAGTAGAGTCGATGATTAATCCGACACCTTTGCCTTTCCTCGATTCAAGTCTAGTTGATTCGATTCTTGATCTAAATAGTAATTTAACTCAATTAATTAATTCAAATAGCTTAACTTCTTATATTCTAATTTATAACCCATTTTAATATGAAATTATGAATTTACCCCTAACGTTTTAACTTTTATGCAAATTAGTCCCTAAATCCGAAACTTAAATTTATCCATAACTAATAAAAATTTCATACTAGCTGATTTTCATATGGTTCCCTAACAATCTATATTTATCAAAATTTCACATTAACAGATATGATTTTACTCTTTTAAAAAATTAATCCCTAATGCTCAAAATCACTAAAAATCTCTTAACAAAATAAGCTTATTCCTCAATCAAACTTAATATTCCATCAACCAAATTCACAAACACATGTAAGTCATTCATGGAAAATCCCTAGACATTTAACAGTTTACAAATTGACCCCCGGGCTAGCTAGATTAAGCTAATACGAGCTTAAAAACATAAAAATCACTAAAAATGGATCAAAAATTCATACCATGTAGTCACTAAAGCTTTGCCGAAACTTTCTTCCTTCTCTAATGGTGAATTCGGTTTTGGAAAAGCAAATTAGGAAAGATGATAGTTTTTTTTATCTTTGTTTTTTTTTAAATTTAATTACTAAATTACAATTATAACCTTTAAAATCATCAAATTTTACACAAAAACCAATACACCAACATCCACTAACTTAAAATATGGTATTATTACCATCTAAGTCCTTTAGTATATTTTCTAACCGTTTAACCTCTTTAACAAATAGAAACCCACTTTTGTAACCTTTACGATTTAGTCCTTTTTACTAAATTAACTAACTAAACATTAAAATTTCTTAAAGAAAATTTAATACGACCCCAATAAATACTCATAAACATTAAATAAATATTAGAATACTAACTCACTAGTCAAGATCATGGTCTTGACACCACTATTTTCGACATCACTGACAATGGGTTGTTATAGTTTGTGACGTCCCAATATCGAGTGCTTGGACGTTGTAACATGACAAATTGTTTGGTGGTGTGATGATGTGGAGGAGATGACATCACGACGTCAGTCTTGAATTTTCAAAACTTTACAATTTGGTCCTTGATATGCAACGAATTACACTATTATTTACATCATTTTTACACATAACTTTAGCTTGTTTAATATTTAAATAAAAACATATTAATATATATTTAGGTTTTCAAGCTTAAAGTAGTAATTTATACTTTTTAGTAGTTTTTATTACATTTTATATATCTAAATAAGGTTACATGATCTTATAGGACAATTCGGGAGCTAAAGATTCATATTCGGGCCAAAACTGATGCCTATGTTGTGACACCAAGACATCAATGTCAAAACATCGAAGATAGAAGCAAAAACAAAGCCTTGGACCGAAATTACCTTCAATGTCACGATACCAAATTCGATGTTGCAACACTACATTCCTGTGTTGCAACACCGCCTTTGCGCAGCCCAAAAAGTCCCTGGACAAGATAATTGCATTTTTGAGGGAAATTAGGAGTATTTGTTCTAGTCAAACTCTAAGGACTTCAAGAATAATTTTGGAACTTTAATATTCCAAGTTTATCCTATATAAAGGCCATTATAATCAGTTTAAACAAACAATTTTAGGGAAATAGAAATTATTATTAGGTTTTTTATTTCATTCTTAATTTTACTTAGGGTATGTTTGTTTCATTGAAAATGGTTTCCGGAAAATGATTTCTGGAAAATGATTTACTTTTCCAAAAAATTTAATATTATTCGGTGTTTGGATAAATTTGTGTAAAATATCTGTTGTTTGACAAATTTCTTAAAAATATTTCATAAAAGTTGTTTTCAGTGAAACAAACATAAGATTTTCTTATCTTTTCATTGTTTAATTGAGTTTATTTTATGTGTATGACTTTATATTTTACATTGTTTTTGCATATATTAAAAATATTTTGTTAAATTCAGGTTCATTACAACGTCATTTTTTAGTTACATGACTACCAAGTGAGTATTTTTTATTTAAAAATGTGACATCAAAAAACTTGACAAAAAAAATTAACAATGTCAACAGTTGTACTTGATTTTCAAATTTGAAAAGTACAGAGATTAAATTCTTGAAAATAAAAGTACGAAGACTAAATTACAAATTTGTAAATAGTACATAGACTTATGACATATTTTAACCTTTATACTACAAAATATTTATTATTAAAATATTAATATTGAATGTTTTCAATAATATGTGAAGAATATTATTTAAAATCATTATTTTTAAAATTTATTATTAAAATAAAATTGAAACGTTAAATAATTTATTAAAATAATACATTATATTAATTATCTTAATAATTTATTATATAACTAAATATAAATAATTAAATATTTATGTTTAATAATATTGAAAACTATAATATTTTATATTAGTTTATTAATAATTTTAAATATTTTAAATATAAAAATAAAGTTTATTATCAATATAATAATATTAAGCTTGATTTAAGTTAATTTTTATATAAAAATAAAAATACTTATAGAGGAGCTCTTTTCATTTTCTGTAAAACCTTTTACATGTAAACAAACGGACCCTTAGTTTATTTTATGTTCTTGTAATCTGAAGATCCTATTCGAAAGTGAGACTTTCGCGAGGGGAGATTGTTTCGGAGCCACACTTTCATTAATAAATCCATGAGCATCTCTTTTCCTTTATTCTATTCTTTATATCTATTTTTTTAACATTGTTTAATTGGATGTTTGTGTAAAGATTAGAATCAATTTATGCTTTATACATATCTCACATGTTTCAACTGTTCTAATCTTATTAATTGATTGATTGATTGATAGAGTTTATTTGGATTGGTTAGATTTGGTTGAGTGTTATTAAACCCTAGGATTGACGACCCTAAGGAGTCATCTAGGTAGGAATTAACCCAAAATCGGTATTGCCTACCAAGCATCACTTAGCAGATCAATGGTTAGGGAAGGAAGAACTTAAACCCTAGGTTTGACGACCCTAGGAAGTCGTTTAAGTGAGAATTAACCCGAAATCGGCATTGCCTATCCATGAAAACCTTACCCTACCCAGGTCTTACTGCATCATCGAGAGGTAAGTAGTCTTGCCATCTAGTTAGGTTAGTAGAAGGTTTAGAATCCCTACTAGGTTAGTTAGAAACCAACCATTTAGAACTCTACATCAATAATTAATTAGGTAAAACAACTAGATCTAGGTTAAAAGAACTTGCGCAGTTGAAACAACGAATAGGAAAAGCTAATACATGAACCTAGGAGTAGATTTAGGTTTAGTTAAATTTATTTAGTTTATTATTAGTATTATCATCTTGCTTCTTGATTAACACTACTAATTCATGACTCGATATGATTAGTAATTATTTTTGGTAATTGGCTTAATAGCAGTTTTCCCTAAACTACAATCCTTTGGTACGATCCTCGGAACACTTACCAATTGTTTTATTCTAAACAAGCTATATTACAACCTGACCCATATACTTGCGGACACCACCTCAATTCGATATATTTTGTAGTATTCACACTCTGGGCGGTCAGTCCTATTTCGTGCTTAGGTTAACAAAAGAGCTTTTGTACGCTCGGTTAAGGCTCGAACTTAATTATGTATCATAATGAGAATGCGCTTAAGACATGATTGAATGTTTGATTGATTTATTTATGGTTTATTTGATAGTAGTTGCTCCAACAACAACTGTAGCACCTTGTAGATCGAGCCCGGTGATAGGGTTGAGCGAGGGGTGTTACAGATTGAGTATGAAAGATATTTGTTATGTAATTTATTGTGAAATGTGAATCTCATATGCTTTGAAATATTGAATACCCTATTAACAGTCTCGGATAAATTCAAGTATAGTTGGCATGCTATAGGATTAGAGTATGAGATTTTACTTTAGTTTATACCGATGATGCATGGAACACATTATACTTTGGACATACTAAGGAGGTGCTAGGCACATTTATACATTTTCTTCGGTTTATACCGATGAGGCGCAGAGTGCATTATTCTTTGGATGTATCGATGCGGCACTAAGTGCCAAATATATTGGTGTGATGGTTTGTTGATTCGTATATCCGTATTAAGTCTGTGTTCAATTAATAGGGATTATGAAACATGCACTTTACTTACTGGCATTGGATATTGAATTGTGTAATTGCATATTGATGCTTAAGCAATAAAAGATGGTATGTGAAAGATAATGTGCTCTGGTTAATACGAGCCTCGAGGGTAGATATAGTTATAAAATGAATCAGTAAGTTTGAGAATGTAATGAGAAAGTGAAATGTTTCTTGTGTTATGCTATAATGTGGATATAGTTGAGATATAACGATAAATGAATTAAATGTTGGTATATGATATGATAATAAGGATATGGTATGATTTTGAATACATGAGATAAGATTAGAAAATATGATTTAGCTAATAGTTGAACTTATATCAAATCTATTTGGTCTATTGCTTATATTTGATTATTGTTTAAATCATGTTAGCACCGTTGAGCCCTATTGCTCCACGTACGGTTTTGTTTATTTATGTGAGTAGGTATCCTTAGATCTTGAGGTCTCAAGGTGATCGACAACATCCAGGACTCAACTCTCGGATCAATACGCTTGTAGCAAATGGCATGTACTTAATGTCTGAAGTTGGTACTGAGGTTCAATTTGTTATTTTGGTACTTTTGGCAAGAAATGTTTACATTTTGATTGTGACCATATACGCTTGGTAGTATATATGTACTAATCTAGTGGTTAGATTTTATGCTTGCTTATTTGGTTATTTTATGCTACGAATTAAGATATTTCTTGCATGTCAAGTGAAAAAGTATGATGCATGAATCTAAAATAAATAGATATATACTTCTAATAATGTATTTATAGGTGTTTGATATGCCAAGGATGATAAATTGGTATTTGTGTTAATGCGTATAATATGATGAGATAAGTTTTTAGGTCATAATAGACCAAATGAGATTGAAACTTAATAGGCTTGTAAGAAATGATGCAAAATCGAGAAAATTGTCTTTATAGTCGCGGCATTCCCTTATTGAAGTCATGCCATCAAGTTATTGCTTTCAAATTCACGACATACCTTGGCAAAGTCATGACACTAAGAGTTATTTGCCCTCATTGTCACGACATACATCCTTTAATGTAGCGATAAGACCCTTGTATTTAACCGTATTTGTGTTTTGCTCCCTCATTTGTTACCGATGATTCATAAGAGATTTTGTAAGCTTACTTAGAACCCAAATATGAATTAATAATGTTTTTAGAAGTTTTAAAACTCATTTATTTCATTGAAGGTGTGATTAAATTAAATTTGTTCATATGATTCTTCTTTTGGATATTGAATAAGACCGTATTTGCTTCGACAACGAATGTAATATCTCACCTCTCGAATCTGACAATCGAATTGGGTGTAGGGTGTTACAAGCACACCCTAGATTATAACACTAGGGTTGCCACCCTCTTTTGTAATATGGGGGGATTTGGGCCTCTCCTATATTGGATCCAATTATATTTGCTTTCTAAACTTTTTGACCCATCACTTTATAATTTAATCCAAACTAATACATATTTTTCTATTTCCCAAAATAAATATTATTTATAGATTAATTTAATAAGATAAATTAATTTTTCAATTAAATAATTTTCTCAACACAATGTTAATTTCGTTAAAGTCACAACAATTTTATTGTAAAAGAATCTATAAAGAAATATATTTAATTTCTATATTAAACAGATTCATAATGACTAATTAATTTAATTCCATTTTTTAACTTCAATTATTTAATTAATAATTCAAAAATCTTAAATTAATTCTTTATTCATTTTTATACTTAGTGAGAAAATATATTAATTTGTGAATGTAACCAATTTCTCTAACTTCTTCATTTTCATTCATTTTTATTCATTTGATTATACATAAAATTCATTTATGGTTTCAATTAGCTAACGAAGAGACTGATTGGACATATATAATTAACACTCAAATAATTTATAATTAAGGTTTAGCTTTTCGCCTGAAACTTATTTAGTCATGAAAACTATCGTGATTGAGCTCTCCCTAATTACATATCATTACGAAAGCTACTTAATAAGTGTTCGTCCAATTACCTTGTCATAAGTGTGTTACTCTCATAGGATATCATTAATCTCTTTGGGATAAATTTGTTCTCCCAATATGATCCTATTTTATCTCATGGTAACGATTACTTCTTCATTCATGAAAAGTCAATTACTATCAAATAGTAATCAAGTCATTTATCACAAAGGCAAACGACATATGCCCACATTTATTTGTCATCTATCATGTAAAGCCGATGGGAAGATATCATCTACCCATTAGTTGGGCTATGAACTCTACTATTATGAATGATGCTACACACAACATAAGTCATATCCTTAACGCACTAGCTTTCAGTTCCTTATCTATTTGAACCCAAGCTTTTACTTGCATTAAAGTATGCGAGTCATGCATACATAGTCCATCATCCACTTAAGATTAAGGTATGTCACACTACGAATGTCACAAGTGAATAAATCCATTAATGGATCTAGGATCTATTCGAATTGTGTCATGTCCAATGTACTGCCAATTCAGTCAATCACATCTATGTCTGTAACACCTTTAACTCGTCTCCATTACCGAGTTAAGGTTATAGAGCATTACCGTACAATCAGAAATATTTAAACATCATAACATTCAATAATTTAAAAATATCATAAACCATTCATTCTCATACATTTCATCCCTAAATCAAGCCCTCAATGACCTAGAAATAGCTTAGAAGTAATTCGAGACTAATTTGAAACAAAATGGAAAGTTTAAGGAAAAGACGCAAAAATTGCAAAATAGAGGTCACAAAGCCATGCGGCCAGGTCGTGTGACATAACCCCAGGCTATGTAAGTTTCGAACTAGTGACACACGGTCGTGTCACACGCCCGCGTGCCAGGCCATGTGCTTGGTCGTGTAATTCACTGCCTTGAACCTTAAGAAATTCTCAAAAGACACACGGTCATGTACCTCACACGGCTGAGTCACACACCCATGTCCCAAGCCATGTGAACCCAAAATTTACTTAAAATCAAACCATTTCAAAAACATTTCATGCATAAACATTCAATCCAATTATACACACTATCAAGGGACCAAAACATCATCCAAGCACACATATAATTGCCATTATCAAGACCCTATGTAATAGCCCAAATTTGGGGCTAGTCGGAATAGTGGTTTCGGGACGACAAATTCGACGAGAAAAAAATTATTTTCATTATATTTTTATGGTCTATGATTTCACAAAATGATTTCTTGAAAATTTTGTTCAAAAATTTTGATGTTTGGGCACTCAATTTAATCAAAAGGATTAAATTGTAAAAAAATGCGAAAGTTGAGTTCTATATGTTAGAGGTGTTCAATTGTTATGAAATTTTAAATTAGAGGTCTTTATATGGTAATTAGACCATTGGTTAAGTTGGTGGACAAAAATGTGTATGGTTAGGCATGTTTCCAAAGTTTTTCATTAAGGGCATTTTGGTCATTTAGTTATTAAAATGAATTAAAAATAAAATTAAAAGCCAATTTTTGTCCATCTTCAACCTCTAGGCCGAAAATTGCATGGAGAAACCATTGCTAGGGTTTTTCAAGCTTCCAAGCTCGATTGGTTTGTGTTTAAAAATTTACCTATGAATGATATGTATGTATTTTGATGTTTTATGTAAGAATATGAATGTTTGGAGTGTGATAAACGATTTGTACTAAGTAATTTTCGATGAAAATCCCTAAAAGGATTAATTTGTAAAAGTTATAAAATATGTCACAAGTGTTTGAATAAGTTAGTATTGTGGACTGCTATAGTTATGAAAATGGTTCAGCTAGGCCTAAAATGCAAAGAAATTGAATAAAAATTATTTTACGAGCCTATGGGCAAAATTGTAATTTTGTGAAACTTTAGGGGAAAAATGTAATTTTTCCAAAGTATGATTTTTGGACTGGAATGAATAGTGTGGATGTTATATAAGTTAAATGTATTGTTATAAATCAAGAAAGATGAGAAATTGAAATTGATCGATAAAAAGAAAAGTGAGAAAAAGTGAAAAATTCTCGAATGAACCTTTGGAATAAAAAGGGATACGAATGAAGTGACAGAAATGATCACATGTGTGGCACGGATTGTGTGTAGGCCACTATGTAAAAGTGAAAGTGATGGTCACTTGTGTAGTACTATGTGCAGGCTACTATGCGTACCGGATAGTTTCGATCACGTGTGTAGTACTATGTGCAGGATACTATGGGTATCGGATGGTAATGGTCACATGTGTAGTACTATGTGCATGCTACTATGCAAACCGAACATCATTGATTAGTAAGGTGGTTGCTATGTGTTGATTCCACCGGACATCTAAGGTGGTTGCAATGTGCTGAATCCACTGAGTATCTGTTATTATTCCGAAGTGTTCATCGAGAAATTGACTAAGTGTAATTGAATAGTGAATATAGGTGTGGAATTGAATTGAATATCGACTTAGAAATGGAAAAGTGAATTTTGAATTGAATTGTGATTGAAAGTGAAAAAGTGAAATTATGGAAGAGTACATTTAGCAATAAAATAATTTAGACAGCAACAGTTGTGTGACTTTGAAAAATAACCAAAAATGGTGGATATTTAACTAGAGGCTAAATAATATATGAAATTGAAGCTGAATGAGTCTATTTTTACATAAAAGAAACAGAGCAAGCAAAAGAGTTATATATTTTGAGATATTTGAAGTTTAGTTAGACAGAGTCAGAATGAGTTTAGAATCCCCTGTTCTGACTTTGGAAATTGTCAAAAATTGTAAAAAAATAATTATGGGATAAAGTTTATATGTTTAGAATCTTCAGTGAATCTATTTTCAAGAGAAACAAATGGAAACAATATCTGAATTCTGTAAAATGAGATAATTAGTTTTTAGTGAAGAGAGGTCAGAACTGTTGAGCAGTGAAACAGGGGAAAATTTAAAGAATAAACTGTACTATTTGGCTAAACCAAAAAATTTTGAAAATTTTATGGTAAGAAGATATGTGAATCTAGTTTCGAGAAAAATTAACGGTTCTTAATTTAGAGCTCTGTATCTCTGGGTAAAAATAATTTAGTGACTCTGACGCGGAGAGACAGTTTTAAGTATACATGTAAGTGAATAGTGAAACTATATAAAATGTTATTTCTAAGAGTGTTATGTACATTAAGGATGTTGAATGGAGAGGAGGAGGAGGAAAATTGGAAGAACATATGAATGATTTGTGTATAATTGGCCATATGCTCGATTATAATCAATAAACGATCGAAAAGAAATGATGTTTATAATTGTACATTATTAGTTATGGTTAAAGTTCATGTGAGAAAATAAAGTTTCATAGTATGTGTATGTGGTATACTTGGTATATGATTTGGTATGTAGCAATGTCAAAAATGGTTTATGAATTAACTCATGTTGATAAGTTTGATACATAAATAAATGTGGTACTTATCCATGCTTATAATGCTTATACTATATGTTTATTTGGTTAGCATGTTTGGTGTGTATGCTTAGACTTTGGCCAAGTTGTGGCTGGATTACGCCACATTAAATTTATAAAATTATGCATTGAGATGGTAAGATGGAAATATGCTTGTGATCATAAAAGGGTGGTAAGGTTTAAACTTTGTAATCTTTATTAAAATGGTTTGTCATGTGGTTAGTCTTCAAAAAGAACTAGCTTGCGACTATGGTTGAGTGTAATGTTTATATCTTGTGTGATATGCATAGGAAATGGGAGTGGAAAGGAAATGAAATACTAAGTTCATGCTTGAAGTGTAAAATGACGCAAAAGGAGGA
This sequence comes from Gossypium hirsutum, assembly GCF_007990345.1. Taxonomy (NCBI): domain Eukaryota; kingdom Viridiplantae; phylum Streptophyta; class Magnoliopsida; order Malvales; family Malvaceae; genus Gossypium; species Gossypium hirsutum. Next base: position 32,237,989 of record NC_053440.1, read on the forward strand.
CGTTAAGTTAAACGATAAATATGTATTAGTATTAAACTTAATGAAATTGAACTGTACGTGAATTAAATGGAAATTGCAAATGATATGATTTGAATTAAATGAATTATTGTGGTATTGAAATGTATATTGGATTGAGAAATTGAATTGAATCGTGAACATGAGAATCATGAATTAAATGAAATGGAAATGAAGTGTTGAATTGCATGAGTATGTATTGGGCCTCAGAAGCCCTATTTGTTACAAATATAGTATTTTGAAGTTATAACGTGAAGATTTATAAAAGCATGTTAAAAATTTGAAGAGTTCAAATTTGAATGAAATTTTATAACTTGGTTTAACATGTTTATAATTTTATGTGTTCTGGTAATGCCTCGTACCCTATTTCGGTGTTGAATACGGGTAAGGGGTGTTACACCCTAATTCAACTAACCAATATGTCATTCAAAGGCACCACAATTAGCATCCAAACATCACTTGCCTAAACATGTTCACATGCCTCATTTCATGCATATAAATCCTTGCTAAAATGACATAGGTAGAATAAGTTTATATATTGATAGTTTATTATTTGTGAATATAAGCCAAGCCTTAATGTGATGGTTGGTTGAAAAGGCATATAACCTAGCTTTAGAAATGACCTATTTTGTGTAATGATTTACAGTTGCATAGTGAAACAATGCTAGTATTTGTACATATGAATGACCGCACTCAAGCATGCGTATGTGGGGGCTTAGAAATATGCAATTAATTATGGAAGTGAAGTGTGATATCTGCAAACAAAAATTTCAAATTGTAATATAGATTGTATAACAAAATACCAGAAGTATTCCGAGGATCGTACCCAAGGGAGGTTTGTCTAAAATAAATTAACAGTAATGATGAACACACTAACCTATGTCTAAATAGCTACTAATTTACTAATCAAATTACGACTAACACCAAAATTGAAAATTTGTATAAAAAGACAAAATTGCATAAAAGATGAAATACCAACTTAACAATCAGACTAAGTAGGCAGAAGGGTGATTGACTTTCGTGTTCATGATAGTCTAGGTTAGGTGTGTTACTGTAATAGCCCATTTTTAGTGAAATCGAAACAGTAGTTTCGGGGCCACAAATTCGAAGTTAGAAAAAAATTATTTTATTATTAATTTATAGTCTACAGTATGATAGAAATACCGTATAAAAATTAAGAAATTTTACCGTTTACATACTTAATTTGATAAAAGGGACTAAATTGCGTAAACTGCAAAAGTTGAGTTCTAATAGCTAAAGGTATTAAATAGCTATAGAATTTTAAATTGGAGGTCCTTATATAGTAATTATCCATTAAAGTTGTTAATGGATAAACATGAATAGTCATAATTGGAAATTGAATGAAATATTAAGGTTAATTTTGGAAATTAGTGATTAAAGTTATAATAAATTAAATAAAATAAACTATTATCATCCATTCTCATCATCTTCCACCAAAAAAAAAAAGAAAGAAAGAAAACCTAGCCATGAAGCTCGAAATTTAAGCAAGCTGATTTTGCTCAATTAGATATGAATTTTTGTCCCGTTTTTGATGAATTCTATGTTTCCGAGATTGTAGTAGCTTAATCTAGCTAGCTTGGGGATTAATTTGCAAAACTATTAGAGTATTAGGGTTTTGTCATTGATGAACATACTTAGGTTTTGAAGTTTGATGATAGAAAATGAATGGTTGTTATTAGATAAACAACTTTTGTAAAGAGAATTTTGATGAAATCATCAATTGGTGGATAAATTGAAAAAGGTGATAAATTTATGGTAAAATTTGTGAAATTATGAAATATATGGGCTGTTATTACTATGTATAAAAATCAGCTAGGCTTGAGTAAGGATTAAATTGTATGAATTTCATTTTTCGAGCTTAGGGACTAAATTATAAAGGAATTAAAAGTATAGAGAAAAATGGTAATTTTGCCAAAATTCCATGTTGGATTAAATTGAATGAGAATTATATTGAAATGAGTTAAATTTATTTGTATAGATCTTGCCAGACCTTGTACAGAGTTAGATCGAGGTAAAGAGAAAATGTTGGATTAGTCGCCTCCGTGTTTACGTATACTCGTCGAGGTAAGTTCGTGTAATTAAATTGAGTATTTATATGTTTTAATTGAATCATATGTATGTGATTTGTATAATTGCTATGTATAAATATCAATTGCATATCCGATGATTACCAAGTCCCGTTTGAACCTTAGGAATTCGTAGTATACAAATGACATGTCATTAGGGTTACCGATTTGATTGGGGTCCTACACGTGTTGCGGACACACCACAGCTCGTATAAGCTTCCCAATTTGCAGCTTGTATAAGTTTCCCGATTTGCAGCTCGTGTGAGCTTACCAATTCACAGCTCGTGAGAACATACCAATTCATAGCTAGCATGAGCATACATGTACATGAATTGACGAATTACAGTTCAGTACACCTCATGTGTACTACCCGTGTATCTAACGATATTTTAAACGATTCAACGGGCAGTGTTCTGTTATGAGACAATATGAGTTCGATACGAACTATTATAGGTATATACATGAAATACATGGAAATGATATTGCATGATATATTGAAACATGAAATGGATGATACATGTATATGAAACTTGCTTAGTGGTTATGTTCATCCATGTTTATTGGCTATTATATGTGTTTTACATGGCTAACATGTTGAGGATATGTGTTTAGGCTTTTGGCCAAATTGGTTTGGATATGTTTTGTATGCTTACCTTAAATGTGATTAAATTGTAAGTTAATTTCCTTGTTATACGAACTTACTAAAATTAAATGCTTATTTCATGTTATTTTCCGTGTTTTATAGTAATTCGAAAGCTCGTTCGGGTTGGAAGCTTGTCGGAGCTATTTCACACTATCCATCGGCTTTTTTGGTACTTTCAGTAAATTAATTTCGGTTATAATGGCATGTATAGGTTAACTTGGCTAATGTTGGCATATAAGTGTTTTGTTGAGATTAGCCACTTAAGTGGCTTATGTTTGGTATATTTTGATGTATATATATGTGGTCTTATCATATTGATGTTTGTTAGAATGGTATATTTTGTACCATTTGGGATTATGTATATATGTATTTGGTTATTTAGGTAAGTTTGGATACTTGGTTGACATGCTTTTAAGTTGTCATTTGAGGTGTCTAAGAGAATATTGGTTGTATGTGGTGATATTTTATGTTTAAGACTTGATTTTGGCTTGTTTTGAATTCCTTGTTATGGCTTGTTGATGTGCAAAAATGTTGAGTTAGGTTGGTGTCAAATTGGGTGAGAAATGTGGCTTGGAAATTGGTCTATTTTCATCCACATGGGCAGAGACACAGGCGTGTGTCTCAGCCGTGTGTAGGTGACACGGTCGTGTGTCCCCTGTATCTTCTTAAGAATGCAAGTCAATATGTTCACACGACTTAGCACACGGGCATGTGACTCGGTCGTGTGTCCCTATTTCGAATGGCCACACAGCTTGGCCACACGGCTGTGTGACCCTTGCAGCTTTGAAAAATTTCAATGTTTTCCGAAAAATTCTTTAAGTATCTGATTTAGTCTCGACTTGTTTCTAACGCGTATTTTGGGCTCTGAGGGCTTGTATAAGGGACAATATGTTTAATTTCGATTGGTTTCTGATATGAACATATATGATATGAAATGTTAGTTTATTTGATCTGTAAACTTTGGTAATGCACCGTAACCTTGTTCTGGTGATGGATACGAGTTAAGGGTGTTACAGTTACATTTTCCTTCTCTTATTTTCTGTTTCTTCAATGATTATCTTTTTCCCAATAAAGACAAAACTTAAAAAAGAAAAACTCTAAATTCTATTGATAGAACTTAAGTCATGATAATAACAAAGAATAATCCATTCACATTAAAAAAACATAAAAACTGTAGTCAAAGAAACCCACAACTAGAATTCAAATTTTAGTTAAAAAAATTGGGTTTATAATGAAAAAAAAAAGAGATAAAGAGCTTGAAGAGGAATAGTTGTTAATGCATTCCATTTTAAACCCATTTTTGTATCTGAATTTTGAATCTTGGATGTGGAATAGTTGCCAAGAATCAAAATTTTTAGGTTCTTCATTTTTCTTTTATATTTCCCTTTTATACCTAATTTCGTATTTGAATTTAGAATTTTGGATGTGGATTTTTTCTTTAATTAGGGTTGTTATATTTTTTTTAAATGTTAAAGGGTTATTTTTTGCCATTATAGTGACTTAAGTTCCATTAATGGAGTCTAGAGAAATGTTTTGAAACTTTGTCTATAGTGGGAGAAAAAATGGTAGCCATTGAAGAACGGGAGAAAAGAGAAAGGGGGAAGAAGAGAAGGAAAATAAAGAAATAAAAGGGAAATAAAAGAAAAAAAAATTTGCTCAAAAGGAAAAAATATAAAGGCTAATTGTATAATTTAACCTAAAATTTCATCTGAAATTATTACATTAACATGCCATATTAGCTTATTTTTACACCTTTAATGACTAAGTGATCATAATATAACAAATCGATAACGTTAGTGGTTATATAATAATTTTTAAAAGTTTATTGACCAAAACATATTTTTTAGAAAATATAAGTGACTAAACTTGTAGTTTACCCTTAAATATATAGATTATGATAAATTTAGTCCTCAACTTTTACATTTTTTTGTCAATTTGGTTTTTAACTTTTTAGCTAAATTTGGTTATTAACATTTAAAAAAGAGTAAAATCAATTTTTTAAACAGAAATGCTGACCAAAACATTAACTTTTCATTGATGTTAACGTGACAACTCGCGTAAGAGTCTGTGTGTACTTCATGCAAACATTACACTATTTATCTTACGTCAACAAATAATTTAAAAATTAAAAAAAATCAAAAATAAAAAAAATTTATAAAAAGTTAAAAAAATTAGTATGAAGTACACGTGGGTTTTCATGTTTAAAAATTTAATGATTTAGTGAATATTTTCGTTAAAAATAGCAATTCAACTCTTTTTGAAAGGTTGATTATCAAAATTGACTCTTTTTAAACGGATTAGAGGCAAATTTAGCTAAAAAAAGAATTAGGGTCAAATAGATAAAATATATAAATATTAAGGGCAAAATTTATAATTGTTACTACCTAAAAACTAAATTATGAATCGGTTAAAATATGCCATAAGTCCCTATACTCTTCAAAAATTTGGAATTTAGTCCATATACTTCTCTTTTTAAGAATTTAGTCTCTCTACTTTTCATATTTTAAAACTTAGGGCCAACTATTAACCGTGTTAAAATTATTTTGTTAAATTCATGTTAATTACAATACCATTTTTTTTAGTTATATAGCTACTAAGTGAATATTTCATTTTAAAAATGTCATACCAATAAATTTAATAAAAAATTAACAATATTAACATTTGGAACTGAATTTTGAAATCTGAAAGTAGGACTAAATTCTTAGAAATAAAGCTAAAAGGACTAAATTCTTAATTTGTAAAGAGTACAGGGACCTATGACAGATTTTAACCATCTAAATATTACTTAAATGTAACTGAGGTCGAAGGATCAAATTAGAAAAATCTTGAAATCTCCATAGGAAAAAAGAAAAGTTTTGAAATCTGAAGGTATTTAATTTCAACTAGTAAAACCTTGTTCTAACTCCGCCTTCCCTCTCTGGTTCAAGGTCCGGTTTGGCCACAAAACAAAAACTGGACCCCCTTTCAACCAGAACCAAACACTCTTTAATCGGCGGCGGGGGTTTAGAAATCAAATCCAAAACCCTAAAAATCTTGAACAAACCCAAATCCAGAATTTTTCTTCAGATTTTCATGTCCCCTCATTAATCGGACCCGAAGATCGATAAACTAACACCCTAAACCAAAATGGGTCGACCCGAGCCCTGCGTTCTGTTTTCTCAGACTTTCGTTCACACTCACTTGGACGAATACGTCGACGAGGTATCTTGTTTTCTTGGTGTCGATTCTTTCTTTCCTTTTTGGCATTTTATGAAATGGGTTGGCAAGGAATAATTAAATGATATTTTTTTGTGGCAATCCAGGATTTTATTGGAATGTTTCGTTGGTTCTTGGTTTATTGATTGAATGGAGTATTGCATTTTCTTTTATAAGAATTTAATTTATGGGTTTCGGGTTGTGTTTTGTTTTTGATTTCTTGTTTTTCTCAGGTATTGTTTGCTGAACCAGTTGTTATAACTGCGTGTGAGTTCCTTGAACAGAATGCGTCCTCAGCTTCTCAAGCTGTGTCGCTTGTTGGGTATGTTAAGCTAGTAAGCTTCCTACAGTTTGTAGGGTTATTTTTCTCATGGGAACTGTTCATGTACATGATAATGTTGGTGTTATAATTTTGTTTTCTTCACATGATATTATTGAATTATGGTCATTAGAAGCTAGGGAAGTATGTATATAAGTGACATATCCGTCTCCTGAAATATATTGTATGTTGTTTTGTTGGTATGATGTAGTTCAGTAGTGGAGGTTTTAATTTGGCACTTATATTGTGTTTGGTTGGAGGGAAAGAACAGCAAAAGAATAGGAATGGTAAGCAGGGGTTAATTGGTGGGACTTGTTCCTCCTTTAGACGAGTCAAAATAAATTTAAGGAAAATGATTGCTGATTGATAAATTGATTTGAATTGTTTTAATATGTTGAGATGAGACTTCTCCTCTTTCTTTTCTTCCATTTATTGATTGCCAATTCTTTATTTTTCTGGCTTATCCAATTTCTCTCAAGAGTGGCAATGTTTTTCTCTCCCTTTCTTCGTTTCCTAGCAATCTTTCTTTCTTCTTGCCTTCCTATCAAATTGGTTTTGAAAAGTCGAACCCAATTCTGCCAAAATTCCTGATGAGCAAAAGCAAGAATGAATCTGGCATACCATTCATCTACTTCTCTCACTTCTCTTATGAACTTGATGGTGAAGATCATCTACCTTTTTCATTCTTAAAAGCAGCTTCTTTCTTAGTAAATGTTAGAACCAAATTCATCTAATTCACCTCAAGCAACAACAGCTTCTTAAACAGGTGAGGAAGTCGAAGTCTCTTGCATCTGCTTTATCATGGCCTAGATTGAGTGCTTTCAAACCCTTGCATCTTACCATGATTTTTTCATCCAGCTGAGCGAGGAATGTGGAGTTCTGAATTTGTTAATTGACAGATTCGAAATCTGAGACTTTGTTGATTATAAACAGTAATTGGTGCATCACAAATATGTTCTTTTGTATATGGTTTAATTAGTATGATACATTATTATATTAATAACAAATTTCAGCATGTGTTCCATTGTTAAGGTTAGGCGCAAGCTAGTAGAAAGGATATACATTATTTTAATTGATGCCATAAATTTGGCTATTGTGCTTCTCAGTTATTGGAATATTGAGGTTTCTGAAAACCTAATTTTCTATGCTGTAATTTATACAGGGCCACTTCACCCCCTTCATTTGCTTTGGAGGTGTTTGTTCAGAGTGAGGGAGAGACAAGATTTAGGCGCCTCTGTCAGCCTTTTCTATATTCTCATTCTTCATCAAATGTGCTTGAAGTTGAGGTGATTCTACCATTCCTATACCATTGGGATTTATTTGAATTCTATATTTGAACTTTTTCAGGTTATGTTGCCTCACTTTATGCATTGGTTTATGTAAGCCTGCACTTTTATCCATATATATGCATTTATGTACACCTATAGGTTGATTGCTGCATAATAAAATGTTTTAAAAAGAATGAATTAACAAAGTTTTTTGGGAATTTGCTAGCATTAGCAATTTGATTGATGTGATGTGCAATTAAAATGTTTGTTGAGGCTGCAGAAAACATTTTAACATCTTTAGCATAAGATAGCTCTGCTTATCTTCTCATCTCCCGTTTGTAGTTATCTCTCCTTTATTTAAAAGTATTTTATGCTTCCTATCTGTCCACCTGGTGTGTCTTTATTTTGGGAAAGCTATATGTGGACACCGAGTTTGTTTAAAATTGTACTGTGATCTTTTGCAGGCAGTTGTAACCAACCATCTAGTTGTAAGAGGTAGCTACCGGAGTTTAAGTTTGGTCATATATGGAAATACAGCAGAGGATTTGGGGCAGTTCAACATTGAATTTGATGATAGCTCTCTAACTAATCTTGTTAGCTCTGCTGACGGAAAGCTTGAAGACCTACCTCTTCCCTTATGCGCGTTTAATCGGACATTTGAGGAATCATTATCTTTAAATGTTTTATCTTTACCAGTAGTCACACTAGATTTGTCAGTAGAGGTTAAGCAATTACTGCAGCAAATGTTGAAAATTTTGGAATTGCCAAACCTTGGTCACGAAGTACATGAAGTTGTTCATACTCTAGCATTAGCAGCTGCTTCATTTGTAACCTTTGACTTAGATTCTAATGCAATCAATCAGAAGCATCTTACATCAGGAAGAAACAAAGATTTTAAGGAGTTGAACCATGGTATAAGTGAGGCCAAGAAAGAGCTGCTTGAGCTCTATGAGACTCTTCAACGTAAATCCATGAACGAGTCCTCTGAATCATTGACAGAATGTATCTTTATGGAGTCTGATGCTGATTTGGCTTCTTCCAAACAGTTGGTGGAAATGCTGTCACCATGTTTTCATTTCAATAGGAGCTCCTCTAGTTTTGGGCATGGCCAGCTACCAGAGGTGATTGAGATAGAGGCTGTTTTCCTTGTTATTTATATTATATTGCATTCCTTTTTGAATTTAAAGATATAAAATTACTTTGGTATGAAATTAATGCTTATCCATATTTCATATGCTAACTTCAATTTACAGAGTAATAATGTCATCTTGGGGTTGAATGTGGCTCTTTTCTTGTGCTCCGCTAAGGAGAGCTGCTTTCACTTTGTCAACTGTGGGGGAATGGATCAGCTTGCATATCTTTTTGATCACCAGATGCAGAACTCGATTACCATTACATTGTTGCTACTTGGAGTTATTGAGCAGGCTACTCGACATTCTGTTGGATGTGAGGGATTTCTTGGTTGGTGGCCTCGTGAGGATGAAAATATCCCTTCTGGCACTAGTGATGGTTACAGTTACTTGCTGAAGTTGTTGCTGCAAAAACCACGACATGATGTTGCTTCTCTAGCAACTTATATCCTTCATCGACTAAGATTTTATGAAGTTATTTCGAGATACGAGGTATGCTTATGAAGTTGGTCTTGCCTTTTTGCTTGGGCAATTGGTTTATATCCAAAATTGTCTTAAAATTCTTTGCTTGTAATTTTATTCTTTACCAGTCTGAAATCTTATCCATACTGGGTGGCCTTTCTGCTACTACTAAAGGGACAAATGTTGCTTCAAACAAGCTCAGAGGTGTTGGATCACTACTTAAAAAGCTTCTGGTCAGTTGTCAATCTTTCAACTGCGTTAATTTTCTTGTTGTTTTCGAAATATGTGCTGGCTGCTCTAAATGTAATTTTGTGATGTTTGTACTCAATGTTAATGCAGCATTTGGTAATTTCACATGGCCCAATTGAAGATCCATCTCCAGTGGCCCATGCAAGCAGATATTTTATTCTTGGTCAAACTGATGGATTAGTATCGCATAAAGCAACCAGTGGGTTGATTGCTTCTTCAAATTGTTGCTTCTCAGATTGGGAAATTGACTTGCATTTGCTGGCACTTCTCAAGGTAGGTTGCTCAGTTAGCTCTTATGAACTTTTTGAATGTTCCATATCCATGCTTGTTGCTTTTGCAAATTTGATTTTAGCTTATAGCAGATGATCTGTTCTGAGACTTGTTTATCCATCTTTTAGAAGTGTTATGATCTAAGGCGTAAATAAACTTTCACACGATCAGTATCATTGCATCATTATTTTATTTCTTTTAGGATGGATTTGGTAGGAAGATGATGAAATGGTTACTATAAGGTTAGAAAGTGGACGATTGTATCTCACCTTATGCTGGTTTTTGCAAGATGAAAAGTGGAATATGATAATTTTTATTGTATGCCATGTTTGTTGCTGAATGATTGAATTATACTGATAGAGAGAGAACACTAAAACTCAATTAAACTGACAAATTACTACACTCATGATCTACTGACCACAAAGGGCACTATCCCCTGGACTAGTAAAGACATTGTTGATGATGGACCAGTGACCTTAGCCATTGGCTTGGGAAGGGGGATAAACTTTGTCTACGATTTTCCATAAGAATCCCTCTTGGTATCCCTAACTTTTTTTTTCTTTTCTAGTTATTGTGATGTTATATGGAGCGTCTATTATTTTTTGTTTTGTAGGCGTAATGCAACTCTGCAAGAAATCTATTATTTTCCAAATATTTTTGGATGAGTTGGTTGGGTGTGATCAAATTATAGTGGTTCTATTATTTATCTCAATATTGTCTCTTTTGAAGCAGGATCGAGGATTTCTTCCTTTATCAGCTGCGCTGTTGTCAACTACTATTTTGCATTCTGAAGCTGCGGATGTTGTGGACACTTCTTTGGTGATTGTGTCATCCATTGGATCCATAATTCTCTCCCTACTGTTTTGTCGCTCAGGTTTTGTTAATGACTCTGCAACAAAGATAGCATTGTATCATTAAGTCAATTATGGTTGTGATTGATGCTGTATTACCTCTGTTTCAGGCTTAGTTTTTCTCCTACATCAGCCTGACCTTACTGCTACACTAATTCATGCCCTGAAGGGTGCTGATGCTATGAACAAGGAAGAGTGTGTTCCTCTTCGGTATGCTTCTGTTTTAATATCTAAAGGATTTACTTGCAGTCCACAGGAAGTTGGAATCATTGTTGAGACACATTTGAGGGTGGTTAGTTCCTTTTCTTGGTTGATATGAATATTGATAATCTCCTTGTAGAAATCAGAGTATTTGATACTAAATAGAACATAAATCAGAGTTTTTATATACAACCTATGACACTACTTTAGGAAACTCTAAGTTAGGAAAGATACTAAATAGGAGATATTATCCCTTAAAATAAGGGATTTTAATAAAAAAAATATCTACAAAATATTCCTAAAATATTTACAGAATATTCCTACACTCCCCCTCAAGCTGGAGAATATACATTGTATAATCCCAGCTTGAATAGGAATTTATTGAACACAGGTTTTGGCAAAGCCTTGGTAAGAATGTCTGCAATCTGTCCTTCTGAAGGAATGTAAGAAAGAGTGGCTGTCTTTTTGTTGACTTGATCAGCAATAAAATGCCTATCAATTTCAACATGCTTTGTTCGGTCATGTTGAACTGGGTTCTTGGCAATCTGAATGGCAGATTGATTATCACACAGAACTTCAAAGTGATCCTCCTGATTTGTGCCAAGTTCTTTTAGTAATTTAAGTAGCCAAATTCCTTCGCATATCCCCAAAGCTAGTGCTCTAAATTCAGCTTCAGCACTTCTTGAAACAACAGATTGTTTCTTACTTCTCGAAGTTGTAAGGTTACCCCAAACAAAAGTGCAGTACCCACTAGTGGATCTTCTTTCAGTGAGATCTCCAGCCCAACTAGAGTCTGTAAAAATCTTAACAGTTTTGTCTTGTGTCTTCTTAAACATTAAGCCGTGTCCTGGAGTTTTCTTCAAGTACTTGAGAATTCTATTTGCTGCTGCCATATGCTCTTCAGTAGGATTAGTCATGTGTTGACTTATCACATTTACGGGAAAAGCTATATCTGGCCTTGTCAAGGATAAGTAGATTAGTTTCCCAACTAACCTTTGAAATTTCTCTCTGTCTACTAAGGACTCATCTTCTTTATTGAATATCAAGTTTGCCTCCATTGGTGTATCAGCCGGCTTACAGCCAAGAAAACCAGTTTCTTTGAGTAAATCAAGTACATACTTTCTCTAGTTGATCACAAGTCCTTTTGATCTTGCCACCTCCATTCCTAGGAAATACCTTAGCTTTCCCAAGTCCTTGGTTTCGAATTCCCTGTTTAACAACTTCTTCAAATTGCTAATCTCTTCCTCATCATCTCCAGTAAGAATGATGTCATCCACATACACAATTAGGATAGCTTTCTTATTTGTAGAAGTTACCTTGATGAAAAGCGTATGATCGGCAAGGGACTGCTTGTAGCCATTTTGAAGAATGACTTTAGTGAACCTCTCGAACCAAGCTCTGGGTGATTGTTTTAACCCGTATAGAGACTTGTTGAGCTTGCAAACCTTGTTGTTACCTTCAATAGACTTTGAGCCAGGTGGCAATTGCATATAGACTTCTTCCTCAAGCTTGCCATTAAGAAATGCGTTTTTTACATCAAGTTGGTGTAATTTCCAATCGCAATTTACAGCCAAACTTAGGAGTACTCGAATAGTGTTAAGCTTTGCCACAGGTGCAAAAGTTTCTGTGAAGTTTATCCCATATGTTTGCGTGAAACCTCTGGCCACTAGTCTAGCTTTGTATCGTTGGATACTGCCATTGGAGTTATACTTTACAGCAAAGATCCATTTACAGCCGACAGCCTTTTTTCCTTGAGGAAGGTCTGTAATGGTCCAAGTAGCATTTTTCTCTAGTGCACAAATTTCCTCTTCAACAGCCCTTCTCCATTTTGGATCCTTTAGAGCTTCAGCTATGCTTGTGGGAACCTGTTCTTTATCCAAAGTTGCTGTAAATGCTTGAAAAGACGGCATCAATGAATTATAACCAGTAAATTTTTCAATAGGATGCTTGGTGCACTGTCTAACCCCTTTTCTAATAGCAATAGGAAAGTCATCTAGAGTAGTGGACTTACTGATTTCTTCTTCCATTTCGGCAGCTGGACCCAAATCCAATTCTCGGCAAGAATCAGATTGCAAAACAGTCTCAGGGATATGTCTTCTTTTTCTTGTGTAGACACGAAGCTATTTGGGTGATGGTGTTTTTTGAAGACTGTCAATTGGAGTAGGTGTATTTTCAGGAAGAGTGTTTAAAATGGGTGTAGGTGAATTAGTCATAGGTACTACAGGAGAATCAATGGGAGCATTCACAAGTGACAGATCTGCAGGTAATGGCGAACAAGATGGCAATTCTGAAGGTTGAGAATGAAGATTAGAAGGAGATACCTGTTGTGGCTGAAAATCACTCCATATTTCCCCCTGAATTTCAGCCTGAGTGAAATAGGAATCCTGCTCATAAAATGTTATATTCATAGTGGTGAAAAATCGTTTAGAAGGAGGATGATAGCATTTATAACCCTTCTTAAGTGAAAAATACCCAACCAATACACATTTTAAAGACTTAGGATCTAACTTGGACTTATTAGGAGCAATATTTTGGATAAAAACAGTGCAGCCAAAAATTTTAAGTGGCAGAATGGAGGAGATAGGCTTAAAATGAGGAAAGTGCTGCAAAAATATAGATTGAGGCGTTTGAAATTTTAAAACCTTACTAGGCATCCGGTTGATTAAATATGTGGCAGTTAATAAGGCTTCCCCCCACAAATATTTAGGAACATTAGTGGTAAATAGAAGAGAACGAGTAACTTCAAGAAGGTGCCTATTTTTTCTTTCGGCAACGCCGTTTTGCTGTGGGGTTCCAACACAAGAACTAATCTGAACTATGCCCTTTTCCTTAAAAAAATCACCTAAAGACCTAGCAAAAAATTCACTGCCATTATCAGATTTAAAGAGCTGGATTTTAGACCCAAATTGAGTGAGAACCATGTTATAAAATTGCACAAAAACACTAGCAGTTTCAGATTTATCTTTCAGCAAATAAGTCCAAGTTATCCTACTGTGATCATCAATAAAAGTGATAAACCAATTACAATTATCAGCATTCTTCACCCGAGAAGGGCCCCAAATATCACTATGGATCAAAGAAAAAGGGTAAGAAGGCTTGTATGTAGAAGGAAAATAAGATGATTTAGTATGTTTGGCAAGAGAGCAAACTTTGCAAGAAAAAGAATTAGGCCTTTTATTAATGAATAGAGCAGGAAACAATTTTGCAAGGTATTGGAAACTAGGATGGCCTAAACGAAAGTGCCATAACATAACAGTATCAACTTTTCCTAAAGCGGTAAATGACTTGGAGATCTCGATTTTAGGAGAGGTAGGGAGGATGTAGAGACCATTATGCAAGCTGGCCTTACCAATCATCTTCTTCGAGTTCAGTGCCTGCAAAGTACAATCACGATCATTAAAAATTACAGAGCAGTGCAAGTCTGTGGACAATTTACTAACAGAGATGAGATTGCACGCCAGATTTGGTACAAAGAGAACATTTTTAAGTGCAATCTGTTCATTGAGAATAACAGTGCCATGTCCCTCTATTTTGCACAAGGTACCATCAGCCGTTTTGACAGCTTTACCAAAGGTATGGAAAAAATTGTGAAACAATGCCTTGTTACCAGTCATATGATCCGTAGCACCAGAATCGAGGATCCAATTAGGAGTCAACTGGGAGGAGAAAAATGCAGTAAAAGAAAGGTTACCTTCTGGATCTTTTATGACCAGATTACCTTCACAAGACCCTTGAAACTTTCCAAATAGTTTTTGAAGTTCAGCAATCTGTTCTTTAGTGAAACTAGTGACAAAGGTGGCAACGACAAGGCTTGATTTATTATCTCGAGAGTGCTTGGACTTCCAGTCCTGAGGCTTACCATGAAGCTTCCAACACTTCTCCTTAGAGTGGCCGGGCTTTTTGCAATGATCACACCAAGGTCTCCCCCGTTTGGAAGAGGGAGATGATTGATGGGTCAGTAAGGCAGATCTTTCAGAAGTGGAATATGGTTCATCAGACAGCATCACACACCTTCGGCTTTCTTCCTTCTTGACCATAGAGAAAGCCTCTCGAAGGGAGGGAAGAGGAGAAATAGCCAGGACCCTGCTGCGAACCTCGTCCAGGTCCTTATTTAAGCCTTGGAGAAATTGAAAAAGTCTTCGTTGAGTAACAATTTGCTGATAAAGAGCAGCATCTCTTGGATCTACCCAATTATAATGTGCATACAAATCTAATTGTTGCCAAAGAGTAGTAAGGGTATTGTAGTAGAGAGTAACAGGCATGGTTCCTTGTTTAAGGGTGGCTGCTTGATCTTCAACATGATATAATTCAGCAATGTTATCCGTGCTAGAGTAGGTTTCGCGGACTGCACTCCAAATTTCAGCGGCTGTGGTGTAAAGAAGAAAGTTTTTGCTTATACTCGGGGTCATGGAATTAAGGAGCCAAGTCATAACCTGACCATTGTCACGCATCCACTTAGCAAAACCAGCATCAGTCACAGCAGGCTTCTTGATTTCACCAGTAACGTAGTCCAATCTTTCTCTGCCCAAGAGAAAAATCTTAACTGATTGGGACCATTCAAGAAAATTGTTGCCATTCAATTGATGGCAGGTGATAGTCAGACCAGACGAATCTGATGGAGCATCGGAACCAGAAAAATTTTCTGGATTTGAAGTAATCTCCGAAGTAGGAGAAGGAGTTTCGGACATGGTCTAGGTTGAAAAAGAAATCGTAACCTAAGCTGATACCATGTAGAAATCAGAGTATTTGATACTAAATAGAACATAAATCAGAGTTTTTATATACAACCTATGACACTACTTTAGGAAACTCTAAGTTAGGAAAGATATTAAATAGGAGATATGATCCCTTAAAATAAGGGATTTTAATAAAAAAAAAAATCTACAAAATATTCCTAAAATATTTACAGAATATTCCTACCTTTTTTTTTTTTTTGAATTTCACTAAAAATTTTGACTGAATATGAGTTATTTGTGGGTATCTTATTGTAGGTTAATGCCATAGATTGTTTGCTTTCAGCAACTCCACAGTCTGAAGAATTTTTATGGGTATTGTGGGAGCTTTGTGGTCTTGCTAGGTGAATTAGTTGATCTATTTCTTTTACCTTGGAATTGAACTACATGGGTGGTTCTGACTGAAACTTGTTTTTATGTTTGGCAGGTCTGATTGTGGACGCCAAGCTTTATTGGCCATGAGTTTTTTTTCGGAGGTATTGACAAATGTTCTGTATGGTTAATATTCTTTATGGCGTGCGGAGACTTGGCTTCTATTTGATAACTGACATATGTTCATGTCAATGCTATTATTTTCCCCCTTTTTTGTCAGGTGCTTTCAGTTTTGATTGAAGCTTTGCATTCTGTCAAGGAATCAGAGCCTGTCATCAAGAATAGTGGTACTGTTTATTTTGTGGTTAGGTTAAATTAGTTGAAAAGCTTCTTGTTTAATTGCATAATATAAATGGCCTCATATTTGCAACTTTCTGGATATGCAGGTGCTTCACCTCTTAATCTTGCAATTTTACACTCAGCTGCTGAGATTGTTGAAGTCATTGTTACTGATTCAACTGCAACGTCTCTTTCCTCTTGGATTGGACATGCTATGGAACTTCATAAAGCTTTACATTCTTCTTCCCCTGGGTCCAATAGGAAAGATGCTCCTACACGGCTATTGGAGTGGATTGATGCTGGTTTAGTTTATCATAAAAATGGGGCTGTTGGTCTTCTAAGATATGCTGCTGTTTTGGCTTCTGGAGGAGATGCTCACCTTACCTCAACCAACATTCTAGTTTCTGATTTAACAGATGTTGTTGATAATATTGTTGGAGAATCTTCTAATGCTTCTGACATTAATGTGATGGAGAATCTTGGAAGCATTATCTCTATGAAGTCCTTTGAGGGTGTTAACCTCCGTGACTCTTCTATAGCCCAGCTGACAACTGCATTTCGAATTTTGGCATTCATTTCAGAGAATCCAGTATGCAATTTTATACTATAATGTCTAATTTAAAACTAAATTGATTTGACATGTAATGTATAGTTTTTCATTGTAGACTGTTGCTGCTGCCTTATATGATGAAGGTGCCATCACAGTTATCTATGTGGTTCTTGTCAATTGTAGCTACATGCTTGAGAGGTCCTCAAACAGTTATGGTAAGTTGATATGTATTGTTGTTGACTGGGCTGCTAGTCTGATTTAATTGTACTGTATCTAGGGGTGAGCAATTTTTGGTTACAACTGAATTAGTCAAATTAACTGAAGCAATTTGGTTAAAATGTTTCTATTCAGTTAAATTCGGGGTTAGACTTGGTTAATTTGATTAATTTGGTTGCTTATGGTTTTGCCCCTTTTTAATAAGTTTTATGTTAACCAATTTGACATTTATACATTTACTTTTTCAATAAGCTATAACTCTTCAACGATAAAGCTCACTGTGTCATTTATATAGCTCAATAAACAGGCTCACCATGTTGTAAGAGCTACTGGTGCCACGCCTCAGTTAAATTCTAGCTAAACTAGTTCAAGAAAATGTGAACTTTAATGTAGGAATTTAGGCTTAAAGCTTTTGATTTGATTTTAGTTAATTTGGTTAACCAACCAAGTTAACTGATGCAATTCTGTTATTGGTTAATTCATAAAATTCAGTCAATAAAATATATAACTTTGGTTAATTTGGCTTTTAAAATTTTCTAACTGAATTAACTGATTTCTCACCGGTAATCGCAGCATATGTCTCTTAATTTATATGGTTAAAAGTTAATATGATCTCATTGGGATCTTATTCTGAATTCAATCAGCATTGAAACATTCATCATCTAATAATATGGTAAAGCTTTTGGTTAATGTTTTAACCATTCCCTTAGCTTTTTGGGCTTACTCGTTGTCTCAAACCTCTCTCTCTCTCTCTCTCTCTAAAGTGAACCTGAAGCTTTAAAGGATCTCAATAGGATCAAGCTTTATTGGGCTCTATTATAGCATGTTTTTTTTCTGTATTTTATCACCTGTGATTTGTATTATGTGAATTGCTTGTTAACCCTTTCAAAATTATGTTGTTTTATGCATGTTTACATTTCTGCAATGTCTGTCTTTAACAGATTATCTTGTTGACGAGGGTACTGAATGCAATTCTACATCTGATTTATTGCTGGAACGCAATCGTGAACAGTGCTTAGTTGATCTTTTGATTCCGTCACTTGTGTTGCTGATCACACTTTTGCAGAGATTACAGGTTTGTTGCTTGTTTGTCAGACTGTATCCTAATTAATCATCTTTTGGTTCAATATGGAAGATAACTTCCTGCAAAAAGCATCATGAAAAGTTTAGTGAATTAATGGTGAGATTGAAGATGCTATGTTCCCACCTTCTTTAGATCAGAATAGTTGCTAGTGGAGGAGGATTTAATTGGTTCTTTCATAAACTTCTGAAGAAGGTTGCTTCCTTTTTGCTGTTTTGAGCATTAATTCTTCCTCCTAATTTAGAAAAGTCTGAAGCATTAGTTGTGAAGTTCATTAGATACTGATGCCCCTAACATCAGACTCTTTTCACTCATTTAATAATTAATTGCATTTTTTAGTGTACTTAACCTTTTTTAATCCTTTACCATCTTCCAAATTTGAGAATTGAATTGTCTTGTCCTCTATGTATAGGAAGCTAAGGAACAGCACAAGAATACGAAACTGATGAATGCATTGTTACGATTGCATCGAGAAGTAAGGTAATTAATATTTCCCTATGGAAACTCTTGCATACCATGCTCATTTAGGGAGTTAATGGTGCTAAGCATATTGCTATCTTGCAGCCCAAAGCTTGCAGCTTGTGCAGCTGATTTATCTTCTCCCTATCCTGATTCTGCACTTGGTTTTGAAGCTGTCTGCCATCTTTCTGTGTCAGCTCTTGCTTATTGGCCAGTATATGGTTGGAGTCCTGGCCTCTTCCACACTATTCTTGCCAGTGTTCAAACTACTTCATCACTGGCCTTGGGTCCAAAAGAGACCTGCAGTTTACTTTGTCTTTTGGTATTTCAATTTTTTTTTTCTTTAATACTAATAGCACCCTGGTCTCCTTACTCATATCAAGAAATATTTACCTGGTTATGTTTTGTTGTTGCTTATATCGTATCTATGTTGGTAATTATTAAGGAAGTGTTTTTGACCAAGACTGCTTGTTGTTTACCTTTTTCTTTTGTTTTCTATATCCCAACCTGGAAAACAATGAATTCCAAATTCGGATACTGTGCTTACTTTGTTTGCTGCTTTTCTTAATAACACTTTTCTGTCATCAGGAATGGAAGACCCTTCTCTCAACTTAAGAAATGTTTTTGCTCCAATGGGCATTTCCTTAATTGCAGCATTAACTGGTTTCTTTTGCCTTTTGCATTGCAAGAATGATCTATTTCCTGAAGAAAGTATCTGGCATTGGAAGAATGGAATGCCCTTGTTGAGTGCCCTTAGGTCACTGGCTATAGGGACTTTACTGGGACCTCATAAGGAGAGACAGGTTGATTGGTATCTAGAGTGTGGTCACCTTGAGAAGTTGTTCAACCAATTGACACCACACCTCGACAGAATTGCACAGATTATCCAACATTATGCCATCTCCGTATGTGCTCTTTCATTGGCATGCTACTTTGGTTTTCTTATCATCTGAAATCTCTGATATTGCAGGAATGTAGAAATGGTTGGGGCAGGGTAGTTATTCTATTTTGATAAACTTGCTTTATATCATGTGCCTCTACTAATATATCCCTTTTAAGCAGGCATTGGTAGTCATACAAGACATGCTTCGAGTTTTTATAATTCGCATTGCTTGCCAAAAAGCTGAACAGGCTTCTAAACTTCTGCGGCCTATATTGTCATGGATACATGATCATACCTCTGACTTATCATCTTTATCTGACACAGAGGCTTACAAGGTGATAACTGCTAAGTTTTTTTTGCCCAAATTACCTTTTTTTTTTTCTGTGGTTGTTTAGACTGTTATACCAAATAATTTCCTTTTCCCTTGGCAGGTTTATAGATGCCTTGATTTTCTCACTAGCTTACTGGAGCATCCATATGCCAAGGTTTTACAATCTGTCTATGGATTTTTTTCTCCCCCCCCCTCTTGATTTGAAGTTTATTGTGCTCATGGTGCTTCCTATCTCAGGTGCTTTTGGTAGGCGAGGGTTTTCCTCAGATTCTAACAAGAGTGTTGGAGAGTTGTTTTGATGCTACGGATTCAGACGGGAGGCAGGCTTCAGATTGTAGGGATTTTGCTAAATATGGGTTTGCTTTGATTAGTTTGTGCATCCCAGTTTTTAAGTCTATCTCACTACTATGCAGTTCTCTAACGTTCCCCCAATATGATGAGAGACATGAAATGTGCGTTGATTACTTGTTTTGACATTCTCTGTTATTTCTATTATATATTTATAATTTATTTGAAATGCAGATTGGACATGATATTTACTGCTTAATGATGGTTTCACTTAAAATCATTGTTGTTACTAGGCACAAATTTGACAGTTTGAGCCCCAAAGATTGTTCGATATTTATAAATCAACTCTTGAAGTTTTGCCAGGTAATTGGAAGACTTGAAAACCTTTAGAGATAGACTACTGAATTCTGTTATTGAGACCTAGTCTAGGATCACAAGATAGCTAATCTTGTAATCGAAATGCGTTTTTTTCCCCACAGGTCCTACCAGTTGGAAAAGAATTAGTGTCTTGCCTGACAGCTTTTAGAGACATGGGTTCTTGCACAGAAGGGCGTAATGCTTTGCTGTCTGCTTTGCTATATAGCAGCAGTTCTACTCATGATGAACTTGAATCAGAGAGAGGAAATGAAAAGAATGTGAATTTTCATTTCCTTAATGAATCTGAATGGAGAAAGTCTCCCCCATTGTTATGTTGCTGGATAAAATTATTGAAATCCATTGATTCAAAAGATCATTTACCACCTTATACACTTGAAGCTGCTAATGTGTTGGCTTTAGGTACTTTGGGCTTTTGCATGGGTGGGAATAGGTAAGATACACACATCTATCACCGATTACTTTCATAATGTTGCCTGCATTACTTAACATAGACTAGAGGATAGTGGTTAATATTTTTTTGTTGCTAGGGCTTGTCATTTCATTGTTTTAGACCACCTTAAACTTGTTAACATAATCTTATGGCTTAAGTATGTTTTTAAGGAAGATGTGATGTGTTTGTTTTTAAGAGTAGTGGTTTCCCTTTTTTTCATAGGAAAGAGAGAACTCCAGCAAAAAATCTTGGTGATTAAAAGAGAAAGAGTTTTAGAAAAGTCAGCTCCAATTATGGAAGAAAATTGAGAATGATTCAAGCATGTTTCACTATTTTCTATAGAGAAAGGAATACACTGTATTCTTTCTCACAAAATGTTTGTACTGGGATTGGAGAAAAGAAACAGGACTTTTGGGAATCAAAACAGAAAAAGAAAGCTGAAATCTTTTTGAAACCCAAATGCAACCTAGCTTTTTATTTCTGTATTCTCAAAGGCTTTGTGATATGTTAAGCTTAGTTCATGTTTGATCCCATATAATGTCTGCATCTGCATGTTAGTTTATTTGCTACTCTGCTCATTGGAAGAGTATTAGTCACTAAATTATGGTGTGCTCTTGTATCAGTTGGAACATGAATTCTGTTGTAGCATTGAAATTCCTCTTTGGGCTTCCTGATGATACGACTGGGATAGGTGGCTTCCCAGAAGACAACATAAAATATATTCAGGAATTTTCTACCCTGTTAAGTTCAAGGATTCATAATGATGAGGACTATCAAACTTCATCCGATATTCATATCTCCATGCATCAGGTATAACTAAGTATGATTGCATCTTTCGTTTCCCTGACTTGTTTTTAAAACTTAAACTTATCTCTGATGCACAGGTTTCAGAGTCTGTGAAGTCATTGTTGTTACTCTTCCAAAACTTGACTGCTGCTGTTGAGGTGGATGATGCTATTCTCTATGGAAGTCTTTCTTTTCCACAAAACAATGTTCAAGTTCCTTCTGGAATTCAGCACTTTGGACAAGGGCTTGACGGAAAGGCAGATGACAGCCTTTACTCGGGAGGATTTGAAGACAGGTTTTCATGGGAATTGCCTGAAACATTACCTGGTAGATTGTTACAGACAGCTCTTCCTACAAGAAGGAAACTGCAAGCAGCTGACAGCGCAAATAGGAGTGCCAGAGGAGACAACTCTGTGGCTGAGATAACAAATCCAACTGCATTTCAACGGGGATTGGGTCCATCTACAGCCTCTTCTGGTACTACTCGAAGGGATAGCTTTCGACAGCGGAAACCAAATACGAGCAGGCCTCCATCAATGCATGTGGATGATTATGTTGCACGAGAAAGGAGTGTTGATGGTGTTTCTAATTCTAATGTAATAGCTGTTCCGCGAGTAGGATCTTCTGGGGGTAGACCTCCTTCAATTCATGTCGATGAATTTATGGCTAGACAGAGGGAGCGTCAAAATCCTGCTGCATCAGGGACTGAGACTGCTGCACAATCTAAGAATGCAGCTCCTATAAATGGCCCAGATAATGAAAAAGTAAACAAGTCTAAGCAGCTGAAGTCTGATCTCGATGACGATCTTCAAGGAATTGATATAGTGTTTGATGGTGAGGAATCTGAAACAGATGATAAGTTGCCGTTTCCGCAGCCTGATGATAATCTGCAGCAGCCTGCTCCTGTAATTTTTGAGCAAAGTTCTCCGCAGTCTGTTGTTGAAGAGACTGAAAGTGATGTTAATGGAAGTAGTCAATTTTCTCACATGGCTACACCTTTAGCATCTAATGCTGATGAGAATGCCCAAAGTGAGTTTTCTTCAAGAATGTCAGTTTCACGTCCTGAAATGTCTTTAACTCGAGAACCTAGTGTTTCTTCAGATAAGAAATTTTTTGAGCAATCTGACGACTCAAAGAATGCTGTTTCAATTAAGAACTCTGGTGGGTTTGATTCTGCATCTGGGACAAATAGTTCAGGATTCTCTGCCCCTATTTATAGTAATACACCTGCAACATCAGTGCAGTTGCCACTGGATTCAAGAATAACTCCACAAAACTTCTATCCAAAGAGCAGTGCACAGTATGCTGGTAACATTCCTGTGGCAGCTGGATCTCGAGGAATGTATGAGCAGAAAGTTCTGCCAAATCAACCACCTTTACCCCCAATGCCTCCCCCACCAACAATTTTGCCAGTAAGTTCTCTTATTAGTTGTCCTCGTTTATTAGTTTTATGCTTGACATAGGCCTCACAACTGACAGCCTTTCTAAATAAGATTTTTGTTTTTCACTGCTTTAGCTTGATAGTTTACTTACACTTTCTAAATGTTCACTTTTCTTTGCTGCAGGTCCAATCCGATTATTTATCTTCGGTTAGTGGCAGTCCTTCCCTGTTGCAATCTTCCATTCCCGTGTCAGATTCCAAGTTTATGAGAACTTCTATGCCTTCGCCTAGTGGAACTACTAGGCCTCCACCATCCCTTCCTTCAACACCGCCTCCATTTGCATCTAGCCCATATAATTTAGCTTCCTTAAATACTTCTGCTTCCCAACCAGCACTGTACAATCAGTCTGTTATGGGTAAAACCGAACTTCCTCAGGGTTCTATTGGACCTACTATTGATGCTCGTCTTCCTACTTCAGCTGCTGGCTTGGCTTCATATCCACCTCCACCATTGATGCAATCTTTAGTTTTTAATAGGCCTCCTTCGATCCCTGTTACACCTTATGGAACCTCTCCTGCACTGCATCAGGGTGAGAACCACCCTCCTAGCATCTTGCAAAACCCCTCAATACCTCAGTCTTCTATGCAAACAATCCATTCTCTTAATCAGCTGCAGAAGCTTCAACGTCCATTGCAGCCAACTCAACATCTTAGGCCATCCATGCAATCATCACAGCAGTTGGAGCAAGTTGTGTCTTCGCAAACCCCGGTTCAGATGCAAATACAGTCATTACCGATGATGCATCAAGCTCATATCTCTCCTGTTAATCCTTATTATCTGCCCCAACAGCCTGAATTTTCAGCAGCGCAACAACAGATGCAAGTTGAGCTTGCTCAACAACAAGCACCACCACAAACTGGTGGTACGTCACAGCAACAAGATTCTGGAATGTCCTTACATGAGTACTTCCAGTCTCCAGAAGCTATTCAGGTAAGTCTTGTGCATGTCTAACCTCATGAAGAGGGAATGCCATCTGCTTGACATCTTCTGTATCATAATTTTATCTTTACTTTTCCTAAATGCAGTCTTTGTTGAGAGATCGAGAGAAACTTTGCCAGCTATTGGAGCAGCATCCGAAGTTAATGCAGATGCTTCAGGTTCAGTTTCTACATTAATTCTTGTTTGTCTCAAGGAGATTTAATTATGTAGTAGTAACATCTCCGATCAACAAAGTTTTTAACTTCTAAATTGCTCTGCTGAGGAGCTTTTCAACTTGTTCTATATTATATGGCTTGTATACATATATGTGCATCAAACATTGATGCATATATACATTACTCTGATTTTATGTTACTCGGACTTGGGTTTGTGTTAGATATGGGTATGCGACTGTCACCAGTATGTTTAAATTTTTTAAAGCATTTTCATATAGTTGGAGTATTCTTAAAGTTTCATGTCCCTCTAACTCTGAATATGTTGGACATGAGTACTTCTAGGAAAAAATAAGGAGTTGGGAGTAACATAGTTATGATATGCTTAAATATTGCTTGCTATTATATTCTAAACATGGTTGCTTCTCATGTTCTCTAACAGGAAAAGTTGGGTCAGCTGTAGCAAAAGATGATAATGGGATTGTACGGGTGCTTTATTCTATTTTCTGTAGCATATTTCAGACATGTAATCATTGATCCAAGACTCTGAAGTACAATTCTTGAGCCTCGGTCCTAGGTCACCATGTTTCAAGCTTCAAATGCAGTTGCCTGATTAAGCCTGTTGCACTAAATTTTGTATCAGTTTGGACCATATGTACATTATATTCCATTTACTATTACAACTTGCATTTTTTTTTCATTGTTTTATATTCTATTTCACGTGTAGGGGAAAATTTTCCTTCCCTGGTTAGTTCCCTTGTATGATAAGCCGATGTTGATATGACAACTCCAACTCTGTATATATGCTTTATTGTCTGTTCTATCAAGTAGCAATGGTTTTGGCCAAAAAAAGAAACAAACTCTGCCATGGGTTGACGAGATTCTGGAGTTGCTAAAAGTTGTCTGGGGTTTGAATGCGATATTAGACGTCAACTTTTGACTTGAATCAACACTTTTTTTTTTGCCAGGGTTAGGGTTTGTTTAGAATTGCATCTCAAAGTAGCAATTCATGCTGAACCATGTTTTTTTATTCATAAGCATTTTAAACAATCCACTTTTCAAGTAAAATCAAATTTTCAAATTGGGATTTAAACTAATCAATTATGCATAAACGTCAGCTTTTGAATTTTTCAAAACCCCACATTTAGGCTGCAGGATTTTTGTTTTTCCTGAAATCCCTCATTTCCCGGTTTAGGCTTTTTTTTTTTTGATGGGCAGTGAGATTTTCCTCTCTTAGGTTTAATTTTTTTTTGGATTAGTAAGATTTGTTTTAGTGAGATTAAAAATGATGGTGGTGTATGAGATTGACTTCAGCGAGATGAAAAATAACGGTGGTGGTGAAATTAGTTATTGTAGCAGTGAGAGTGAATATGGTAGCAATGAGAGTGGATATGGTAGCAATGAGATTAAAAATAACATTTTGTTTAGATTAAAATGTAGTTGTAGCGGTGAAGTGAAAATAGAAAAAGGCTATTAAAAATATTAATATGAAATTTTGATATGGTGATGAATTATTTTTACATATATGTTTAAAATTTTCAAAAATTATATTCTATTATTTTATATTCATAATAAATATTATTTTCAACAAAAATAACAATATAGATTTGTCATAATTATAATAAATGTAAACATATAAAAAACACAAATAACATAATATATAACAAAAATATAATACATTATAAAAACAAAAACATAATATATATTATGTAGTGCATAAATCATAAACATATGCATAGAAAGGGCACCGTTAGAGACTACACCTCAGGGGATTTGCTTAAGTATGCTGTAGTGAAGTCTTAGGCTTCAAGTTCATGTAATTAATTATTCATGCTTGCTAAGGAGAATTGTACATAAGAAGTGTAGAACTGGTAGAAAGTTAAATTGTAGTTCTGTTTTGAAACCTGTTGTGAATAAAAGACATCATATTTAATTGGTAAATTCGAATTAATCATGGTGTACTTTAAGTTGTGAATAGAATAAGCTAGATTTTTAATTAAGCAACTCAGATTATTTAGAAACACTTGGTACCTGGACTCGGTGATCGAGTCGAGTAATGGGTGTTACAACTTACTATGTCATGATTCATAACATGTGAAACATGTATGTTTTGGAATATTGATTACTCTATTTGTAGCACCCCAAATTCAAACGGGGATGGTCCGACCCAAATTCGAAACGTCACATTAGTCACTTACGTGACTACATCATACACCCCCATTCACATCACAACACTTTCACACATAATTAGCAATTAAATCGTTCAGGATAATCATACAAATCCTATAAATCACTCTTATCTAACAAATTATTCAAAAGTCATTCAAGGGCAAAATCATTATTTTGCATTCATCATACGAATTACTCATAAATAACAATTTTAAAAATAAATTTCAAATCTATAGTTATGATAAAAACAATATTCAAAGAATCAATTTAAACCAATTAGTAATCCTCGATTAATTTAAAAAAATAAAGGTTTTAAGGACCAAATCGTAAAAACAACAACAAATTGTATGAAGTAACCATTTTACAAAATTGTAAGCAGCACCACAAAATTAACCATCAAAACCTCATTCATGAAAATTTTCAAAGGATTTTATTGCTTTTTGGACTCCAATTTCATTTCCTAAAACTTGGGACTAGATTGCAAAGGAAGCAAAACAAGGCATATGCACTCGGTGTGCCACGTCGTGACGACACGATTGTCACGTCGCGATGTAATTTGGAAAAGGACCCTTGTCACGACGACACAACTTTGGGTGTCGCAATATTCATCCCTCATCGCAACGTCGTTCAAATGTTGTTGCGACGTCATATGCAATTTCTACAGAAACAACCCAGCAACCTACATTTATCATTTTGACTCATTACCAAACATACAATTTCGTTCATTTAGGCCTATTTCTCTATTCTAACATGTCATATTGCAAGCATACATAATTCAAAACATGCTCTAATACATTTTAATACACCTTAGCAAAATTTGACACTCTAAGTAATTTGTTATGCTAGCATACAAGTCCTTAACTTCACACTCAATCAGACAACATACCATAACAACAATTCATGCTTTCCTAAAGATCCTAAATGCTTATTTTAGACCTATTTGGTCATTTAAAACATACCAAAACTTCTAGGATACTGTTAAACCATTTTTGTCACATATTTGTCCAAGATTCATGCAAACCTTTAACACAAAACTTCAATCAGCAATCATGCATCATCAAAATCATCATTCACAAGCAATCAAAAGATCACAACCCAAGTTTAAAGTTCTTCACAACATTCCTTAAAGCCCATTTTATAGTACCAACATTGAAATAGTATAGTCCCATAAAAACTATCTACATTGCCTTTGTTTAGGAGTTTAAAAACCTCAACACATACTCAACCAAATAGCCTTGAATGGATCACTTTGCTTGCCACTTCCTTCTTCTCGATTGAGCTATCTCTCTGCAAAATATTTAAACACGAGTGTGAGCTTTACAAAGCTTAGTGAGTGCTCAAGGAGGCCACAATAAAACACAATATTTGAGGTTAAAGGAAAGCATACTATGGCAATCAATTATTGCACTTTTAAGCATAATTGAATCAATTCACAATTGATATTTTGGCTGCTAGTGATTCAAAAAACATATATGCAAACATATCTCATAGGATAAACGGATCTTTAACACATCAATGACTCAAAGAGTCTAACATTTCCCATATAAGTGTAGCATAAGCTATCACTCTCCAACATATTAACATGTCCCATTGAATGGAGTAAAAGCTCAACTTTCCCTTTTCTCTCCAACATATCATGGGGCCTCAATGCCTATATACAAAACACGTGTGAGTACTCAAATCCTATGACATGCCAACTATATCCAATGATATCAAGAGATCACAAGGCCAACATATCCATTTAAACACAATTATTTATTGTTTTATGCAAATGTCCACATTCACAACACTATCACATCACATGTATTGCACTTTCAAGTGCCAACACAATGCTCTTTAAGCCACAAACACTATAATCTCATATGTTTGCATAAAACCAACAAATCATAAGTCATATACTGATATAAACACATCACATTTTGTTATAAGCTCATTATAAATCACATCTTACAACACACAAGCATTATTTGCAAGGTAAAACAAGATTGAGTAAGAAGGCTTACACTCGAAACTTAGGATAAGTCTTTAGGCTAACCTAAGCTCTCAATTAACTCTATGAATCATGCTTACATGTAGCACTTTAGATCACTCACTGATTTAGCTTTCGCTCGATTGTCGAAAGCTTAAACGAGTATCTCCTTGCCTTTCGCCTTACTTGTAGAGGGATCCGACGGATCCAAAACTTCGTATACAAATTAAACACAAGGTAAAATAATCATTAGCATCCATAATCACATTTAAACATCAACAAAAACACAGATACATCTTCTCCCCTTTTAAACCGAAAGTTTGACTAGATTTACTGAAATAATTAATTCCCTTAATCAATTCTTATTTCTATTACTTAAACATGATTCTAAATATCTTATATATCATATTAAATATTTCTAAACCATTTTAAATGCCTACCAACTCAGATTTCAATTTTTCGAAAAAACAATCACATGTGAGCATTCAAGAGGGAAAATAATCAATTCTCTAAAATCTTTTAATAATATGTTAAATTGAGTTTAAAAACCTTTTAATCATATTAAAATAAGATAAAAATCATTTAGAAATAATAATTTAACTTAAAAATCCGAATTTCACCATTTTCAAGTTGATTTTCAACTTAAAACTTTAGATCCATAGAAATCTCATTATAAGTGATGAAATATTGATTTGTAAAAGCAACATACTTAAAAATATCATCAAGAATCAGAATATAACCTTTATTAAAGAAGAAAAATAAGTTGAAGCTTTAATTTCTTGAAAAACCTTTGGAGAATAATGAAGAAATTAAGAAGAATTTGAGTGTTTTCTTTAAAATTGAGAGAAAATCTAGTGTTTGGGAGGTGAGAAAATCAGAATGATCTATTTATTTGGAGAGAAAATTGTTTACATTGGTGTTTGGCAAAAATTCAAATGAAAAAAATGAAGGAGGGAAGAAAGGTGTCTGGGTTTTGTAGTTGCGTACAAAAAACTGATTTTTAAAACTTGTATTAATTACTTTTGGGTAACTCTCAAGTTTGAGCCTTTTACAAATTAGTCATCTTTTAATTAAAACACTTTTTTCTTAATTCTTTTTAAATCTGATTTTATTTTTAAAAACCATGTTAAAGTAATCATTTTTCGACCACTTAATTCTAAATTCCTTAACCAAATTTTAGACCACTATCATTTTATTATTATTCCCAAATTTAATTCCTAGACCCGAATTTAATTCCTAGACTCGAATCGGCTACCCGGTCCACTAACCCAATCTACTAGACCAAATTTTGGGATGTGACACTATTAATAGTCTCAGATCGAGTGGGGTATAGTTGACATGTCATAGGATTAGTGTACGAGATTTTACTTCAATTTATATTGATGAGGCATAGAGCGCATATTATACTTCAGACATACTGATGATATGCTAGGCAAATTTATATACTTCGGTTTATACCCATGAGGCACTGGTTGCCAGTTTTGATGGTGTGATGGTTAGATTATCCGTATATTTATCTTAAGTCCATGTTCGGTTAATAGGGATTATAAAAATATGTATTTTGTCTATTGATATTGGATATTAAATTGTATAATGGTATCTAGATTTTTAAACATTAAAAGTATGGCATGTGAAAGATCATATGATCTAGTTATTACGAGGCCTGAGGGCCGATTCAGTTGTAAAATGAATTAGTGGATTTGAGATAGTAATGAGAAAATGGAATGGATTTTGTGATATGCTATGCCATATATGTAATTAAGATATAAAGGTAATAGGAAATTGATGTTCCTGTATGCAATGTTAAATGACGTATGATATGAGGTTATGCACATGAGACAAGAGATGTAAACTTGATTTAGTTGATAGTTGGATCACAATTTGGTTGCATTTGATATATTGCTTCTACTTGATTATTGTTTAAATCATGTTAGCATCACTATGCCTATTGCTCAGTGTACGGTTTATTTATTTCTGTTCACAGGTATCATTAGATCTTGAGAATTCGAGGTGTATGACAACATCCAAAATTCAACTCTCGACTCAGCTAAGTTTGTATAGTTTTTTTTTATGTTTATAGAAAATGGTATGTACCTAATGTTTGGGTTGGTCCTTGGGTTCAAATTGTCCTTTTGGTACATATGATAGGAAATGTTTACTTTTTGAGCATGACCATATACATTTGGTGATATGTATATGTATTCATCTAGTAAGTTAATGGTTTACTTGCCTAATTGGCCATGTTATGCTTGTGATTTAGTTGTTCTTGCTTGCCAAGTAAATGAATATTTTTATGTACTTGTGATCATGTATTGATAGGTGTTTGATATGTCAAGGATGGTAATTTTGCATTTGTGTTAATACGTACAAAGTAATAAGTTGAATTTTTAGGCCATTTGGATCAAATGAAATGGATGCTTGGTAGGGTTGAGGAAAAAGATGCAAAAATTCAGGGAACTGCCTTTATTGTCGTGACATTCCTTAGCCGAAGTTGCGACATTAAGCCCTCCACTTTTAATGTTGCGACATGCCCTAGTTAAAGTCGCGACATCGAGTTATTTTCTTCATGTTCGTGACTCATCCCTATTGAAGTCACGACATCAAACTACTGCCCTCAGTGTCGCGACATTCATCCTTTGATGTCGCAGCAACACCCCTATATTAGTCAATTTTACATTTTAGTCCCTCATTTATTACTGAAGATTCGTAAGAGCTTTCATAAGCCTATTTATAACCCAGATTTGAATAATTAATGTTTTTAGAAGTTTTAATACACAATTCTTTGCATAATTTGTCTTTTGAATATTGAAATGAAATTGTATTTGCTTTGGCAAAGAATGTAACATCTTACATCTTGGATTCGACAATTGTGTCGGGTCTGGGGTGTTACAAATAACATGGAATATTATATAAATTGAAAGGTTAACCAAAAGCTTGTTAATATGTGATTCAATGATTTCTACCTATGTTGCTTAATTTAGTTTCAATTTATTCATATATTGCTTTCAAGTATTCAATACTTAATGTTTCGTTATGTTTGTTTCCGCACATAGGTCTTAAGCAGGTTGTTAGTAGATCAAAGTCAAAAAGAATACAACGTCAGTGGCTAAACTCAGCTCAAATCAACTTTGTGTTCTTTTGTATGTATATAATGTTATAGGCATGTACCTAGGTTGAGTCTTGTGACATGGTGTTTATTTTGATGGTTTGATATATTTTGATAATTTGGAGCCATACAGTTTTATGCAATAGATTTTAATGCTTGAATTAGCAGGTTGATATGCATATTTATAATTAAGTTTTCTTTGAGTTTTCATTAAGTCTGGAAATTTAGAAATAATTGATGGATTAAATTGAAAGGAGACATAATTTGGTGATCTCTATTAGAAAATCGAGGGGAGGAAATAACCAATTTAGTATTTGGTTGAAATCTAAGGCCAGTTTGGTTGGATTTAAACTAGTTGACTCGTAAGTGGGAAACATAATCATTTTTAAAGGGTGGATTTTACATGGTTGGAGACCGTGCAAGAAGGGCTATAAATAGCTGAGAGGTGACTTTTGGAAGAGGATTCGTCTCAATTCTGCCTCATTTTCTTCCCTTATTTCATCTTCTTCGTTGCTTCAAAGGAGAGATAGTTGTGGAAGCTCTGTAAGGAGCAAATGTAACAGCCCGTTTTTAGTGATGTTAGAAATAGTGGTTTTAGGATCACGATTTTGACAAGCGAGCTTGTATTTAATTATTTAATATTTACGAGTAAAATATAATATTATAATAAATTGTGTTTTGATAATTTTTGTTATTTGAATGAATAGTTAAGTTCAAGTGGTTTGTCCTTAATGTCAAGTGGTTTTGAAAAATAAGGTTTTGGGACCTTGTTTCTATAAATCGAGCCATAAATATTATTATTAAATATTTATGGAGTTAGTATATGGGTGTATTGAAGTTCGGTTCAAAAAATTTAGTGATTTGTTAGTTAATTAAAGAAAAAGGACTAAATTGTAAAAGATGTAAAAGTTAATCTCTATTGATTTTATTAAGTAAAATGCATGATTCAAATTGGTTTAAGGATTTAAATGATAATTATACCATTTTCAATAGTGAATGGACGGTAGTGGAATGAATTCTTTAACTAAAATGTATTATATTATAATTATAATTATATTATACTGAATAATAGTTAAAGAGAAATAAACAAAAAGGAAAACATTTCATTCCTTTTGTTTATCATTTCTTCCTATTAAAAGAAAAGAAAAGAAAACTAAGGTTGGTTTTAAAGCTTTCGGTCAATCCTTTGTGGTTCAAATTGGTGAGTTTTTTTTAGCTCGTTTCTTGTAATTTTTATGTTTTTAGAATCTCGAGAGCTGGAGTTAGTTAGCCCAGGTACTATTTTGTGAAACTGTAAAGTTTGTAGAAGTTTCCATTCATGAATTGGTGATGTTTTTGAAGTTTTATGATAGATTTTGAGTTTGATAGTTAAATAGGATAATTTTGTAAAGTAAATTTTGTATTTAGGGACTAAGTTGTTAAAATATTAAAATTACATGAAATTCTTGTGAAAAATGTAATAAATATGGGTTGTATAGGGACTATGGAAAATTCATTTAGCATGATTTCAGTTTAATTATGTTAAATTTGAAGTTTAGGTTTTAGGGACTAAATTGAATAAAATGTGAAAGTTTAAGGTAAAAGAATAAAATTTTGATAAAGGGTAAATTACATGAAATTAAGTATTTTAATTTGATAATTAAATTAAATTAATATATATAGATCAAGAAACGAATCAATCGATGGACAAATGCGAAAAAGAAAAAATTGCTGATTAGTCCTTGGAGTCGTATTTGCTGCAAAATCAATTTAGTTAAGTTCATAGGTATAGAAATGTACATATTTATATATATAATGTTTACTGCTGATTTGTGAATGTATATATATGATGTTTAATTTGTGAGTTGGGAACCAAAATATGATAATAGAATATAAGGTGAGAAATGACTTATTTGAAAACTGTTGAATATTTGTGAAATATGATATATTTGATTTTGGAATTATTACAGTTTGTTTACAACATGTGTATTGAGAAACATGAAAGTGCCCCTGATTTATGAAAGTTACGAATTTTGTTAAATTGCCCGTTTAGACATAATAAACGATTAGGATATGATTGGCATGCCGATAGGGTTAGTACGCGTGATCTAATTGAGCTACCAATTGGTCCAATTACTCGAGCTCGATCCAAGCAATTCAAAGAAGCAATTTCGACCTTAGTTGAAAAATCTTGGGAGGAAACTTCAGCTGGGATAACTGATCGAGTTTGGGAGTGCTCATCAAATGCCCCGTGCAATCTACTTGAAACCAAATTTAAATTTAGCTAGCTAATTTAGCTGCTGAATAAGACTTAAACATTCTTAGTTATTTCCGTCATATTAACTATGTTTTAATTCCCTATAACATTATTACATGTCTGATTGTTTTTGTTGTTTAGGTCTATTAATATTTGTCCTAGTATCTTACTTTGATTTATGTCTATTAAGTATGCTTTAATTCGAATAGCATCAATGCATGTTTTAGTTAGACATCTTAATTGTGTCTTAGCTTATTACACATTTAATTTGTGTTTTTTTTAGTTTGTCTTAATCGAATCTTTAATTTGTTTTACAGGTCATTCAATTGGGCGGCTGGACATTCATGCACTATTCCGGATTCATTGAAGCTTATTTAAGGAGGATCATGCACCAGATTATTCATGAACTTTGGAGCTGCTTGGTGTACTCATTCAGGTGACCATTCGTGAAACGATGGGACAAGCATTAAACTTTGTGTGAGCTGATTAGCCAGAACATCAATTGACCATTTAGTACTTGGTGTTCTCACCAAAGAACCCGCCAAATCTGAGTGTTCACACCTAAGGGCCATTCGGTTGCCACCAGATACATTCATCAGCTGGTTATCCACTCGGTAAACCATGAAACATTAACTCTAGCTCATAACAATATTAATCGATCAAGTTAATTCTTCCTTTAGCTCAATCATTAAGTCTACTACAATGGCTGATCAGGAACTTCAAGTGTCAAGCTTCAAGTCTATTCGAGAACTCCAACGGACAAGCTGATCATTTAAGCCATTCAAACAATTGTTCAGCTGAATTAAGTTAACTCCAGATTTATTTAAGTTGTAATTATTTTGGTGTCTATTCGGCTGGAAATCATGTAGCCTATAAATAGCTTGTTTGTAACTTTTTTTAAAAAACTTTTGAACTTTGAATGAATTATAGCTTATTTGTGAGTTGTTCAACTCTTGTTGTTCTTAGTGATTCAAATAGACTTATCTAGCTTGCTAGTGGCATCAATCTAATTCTTTTGAACTTATCACTCTTTGAGTGTGGCGTTCACCCATTGATACCGATTGGTTCCTATCTTCCTAGATAGAGGGTCACGGTCCTATTAACTTTAACCATCTTTCCCCTTGATAGCTTATAAGATTCAAGTCTCTATTCCTTAATAGAGGTTCTTTCTTTCGCTGTTAAGATTGAATTCCATCTTTCCAACAAATTAGTTTTTAATTATTTGTTTTTTTTTAAATTATCAACCTTTGGAAACAATTTTTTCCAAATGAAAACCTTTTGATACTTAAATTTACAATCGGGCAACAAACGACTCGATTTCAACAACGAATATGAGTTCATATCATTTGGTATAAGAGCTAGTTAAAATTAAGCACGTATCGTCATTTTTTATTCTCCCGGGTTGAAGAAAATATATATATATAAAAGAAAGATTTGAATATAAAAAAAATTTGTTGCAAATACAAAAGTGAGCAATACAACAAAGGGAGTTTCGATTTTGTGCAATTTCAAGCAAAATAAAAGCTATCACCGAGAGCTGTATTAAAAGTTGCAAAGCCTTACTCAAGGTAACCAGAGTGTAGAAGACTACTAAAAGGAGATGGAGGTAGCCATGATTCGTGCCGATGTGGAGGAAGATCGCGAGGCTACCATGGCGTGATTTCTTGCTGATCTCAACCGAGACATTGCCAACATCGTAGAGTTACAACACTATGTTGAAGTCATTGACATGGTCCATATGGCAATCAATGTGGATAAACAATTGAAAAGAAAAGGTGTTTCCCGAGCCTTACCCAACACCACTTCTACATCTAAGTGGGGACAAGGTGTTAGTAAAATCGAAGGCTCAAGCCGAGCCAAGGAGGCTAGTGGAGCCACAAAGCTTAATAATCCAAGTGGTGAAACGAGCAAAGGGAAGATAGAGGCTACACCTATTCGATCCCGAGACGTCAAGTGTTTTAGATGTCTTGGAAGGGGTCACATAGCAAGCCAATGCCTCAACCGAAATGCCATGTTCATTTGGGAATATGGAGAAATTAAATCCGAGGGTAAACAAGAGGAAGAGCCCAATGAACCATCCGATGAAGAGGAGGATTTAGAATATGCTATTGATGGCGAAGTCTTAGTCATCAAGTGAAGTTTTAACCTCTAAAGCGTGGAGAACAAGCAGCAACGAGAGAATACCTTTCATACTCACTGCCATCTGCAAGGCAAAGTATGTAGTGTTATAATTGATGGTGGAAGTTGCACAAATGTGGCCATCACTATGATGGTGGAAAAGCTTAGTTTAACCACTACCAAGCATCCGCACCCCTACAAGTTGCAATGTCTCAATGACGGAGGCGAACTAAAGGTGACTAAACAAGTGCTCGTTGCCTTTTCTATTGGAAAATACCAAGACGAGGTTGTGTGCGACGTGGTACCTATGCACGCCGGACATCTTCTTCTAGGAAGACCATGGAAATTTAACCGGAGGGTTATTCACGACGGATACACCAACCGTTACACGTTTAAACATTTGGGAAAAACTGTAACTTTAGCCCCTCTTACTCCAAACAAGTGTATGAGGATCAAATTAAGTTGAAAGTTTTTGTTGAAATTGTGAGAGTGAGTGATCAAGAAAATAACTTTGAAAAAGAATTTGAAAATTAAAAAGAGGAAAATGAGAGCGAAAGAAAAGACGAAGTGAAAGATGAATGTTTCATTGAGATCGAAGAAATAAAAGAAAGTGTGAATGAAACGAGTGTTGTTATTGAAAAAGAAAGAGAGATTGAAAAAGAAATGAGTGAAAAAGAAGAGAGTAATAAAAAAAGGTGAGAACTATTTTTGCTAACCGACATTCAAGTTTGCCTTTTGATTTTTCTCCATTTGACGTTTATAAGATTCCACCCAAGGACGAGTTCCAACTTTAATACCTTACCGACGAAAGACGATTCCAATTGATCGAAAAAGGTAAGTTGGAGAGTGAAAATATTCTTCAAATCTTTCAAGGTAAGCAAGGTAAGGAACCTCTTGACATCCAAACAAGTTGGTATTCTTTGAATTTTGTTGACAAGTGTGCCAATGTCTTTAATCTTAAAAAAATTCTTCATGACAACCTGTTTTGTTCGTTGAATCGAGTTGCTGATTCTGTTCCGAATAGTGTCTTAAGGTGTTTCTTTCATTATTTGTTTTGTGTTGATTCGAATAACATCAAACTGTAAGATTATTTGGACATTGAAGTCTTTGTTCCAACGATATGTCAACAAAATTTGATTTTCATATGTGATAAAGAGTTTTCATGTAAAAAGCTTAATCTGCTTGATTTAGACTGCTATGTGAATTTTCTAAATCCATGTGAGATAATTTTGTGGATATCTCTGCCTGTTCGAAGGAATTTTAAGAGTTTTGATTGTTTGAACGTGGGTATGTCTAAATTTTTTTTGTTTAACATGTGTGAATTGTTGCTGAAAGAAAGGTTTCTATTGTATTAAAAAATAAGTGATCAACTGTGTTTAAACCTGGAGCATATTTTCCTAAGTTATTGTTGAGAGAAGGTGAACATTATAATTCTATTTTGTATAAATCTGTTGGCCACTTCCATTTGCTCCATGTTTTATCACTATTTTTGAAAACGAAATATGTGAATTCTGATGGCTTACAAAGTCAACATCAAATCTTTGACCCCGGAGATTATTGTTCTATATTATGGTTGAAAGGATTTGAGCATGTTTGGCATGATTATAACTTTCAATTGCTTAATGCTTCTTCTATGTTGCTAGCCATGAAACTTTGGGGTCGGATTGAAATGGTAAGACAAAACTTTGTTTTTGATCCCGGAGTTAACTTGAATTTACATCATTTGAAAGGAACGCTTGATATTCATTATGTTTATACGAATTGAAACATCTTTGAATTGTTCCAAGATCGTGTAAGTGATGGATTGAAAGGAATCCTTTATTCTAATTTTGTTTCTAAAAATGTTTTTGACTTTCAGGTTCCGGAAAGATTTATGTTCAAATCAATGGAAGAAAGATATAACTTAAGGTATTGTGATCAACAAAGATTGTTTTCAAGCAAATGGCATGATTTGAGGATAAATCGTTTTGAAGAGGGAAATTGGGTCTGGATTTACATCCGAAAGGAGAGGTTCCCAGCGCAAGGAAGATCCAAGTTACTTCTTAGAGGAGACGGCCCGTTCCAAGTATTGGAACGAATCAACGATAACTCTTATAAATTGGACCTACCGGGTGAGTATAACGTAAGTACGAGTTTCGACGTGTCTGGCTTGTCTCGTTTTGATGTAGGCGACGATTTGAGGGCAAATCGCCTTAAAGAGGGGGGATGATACAAGCTCGTCTAAGGGCTCAACTGAATCCGTTCGTGATCCAATGGAGCTACCAAATGGTCCAATTAATCGAGCTCGATCCAAGCAATTCAAAGAAGCAATTTCGAATTTAGTTAAACAAGCTTGGGAGGAAACTTCAGCTGGGTCTAACTGATCGAGTTTAGGAGTGCTCATCAAATTCCCCGTGCAATCTACTTGAAACCGAATTTAAATTTTGCTAGCTAGTTTAGCTGCTGAATAACACTTAAACATTCTTAGTTATTTTCGTCATATTAACTATATTTTAATTGCCTACAGAATTATTACATGTCCGATTGTTTTTGTTGTTTAAGACTATTAATATTTGTCCTAGTATCTTACTTTGATTTATGTCTATTAAGTATGCTCTAATTCAGACAACATTAATGCATGTTTTAGTTAGACATCTTAATTGTGTCTTAGCTTATTACACATTTAATTTGTGTTTTTTTAGTTTGTCTTAATCGACTCTTTAATTTATTTTACAGGTCATTCAATTGGGCGACTAGACATTCATGCGCTATTCCAGATTCATTGAAGCTTATTTAAGGAGGATCATGCACCCGGTTATTCATGAACTTTGGGGCTGCTTGGTGTACTCATTCAGGTGACCATTCGTGAAACGATGAGACAAGCATTAAACTTTGTGTAAGCTAATTAGCCAGAATATCAATAGACCATTCGGTACTTGGTGTTCACACCAAAGAACCCTCCAAATCTGAGTGTCCACACCCAAGGGCCATTCGGTTGCCACCAGATACATTCATCAGTTGATTGTCCATTCGGTAAACCATGAAACATTAACTCTAGCTCATAACAATGTTAATCGATCAAGTTAATGCTTCCTTCAGCTCAATCATTAAGTCTACTACAATGGATGATCGAGAACTTCAAGTGTCAAGCTTCAAGTCAGTTTGGGAACTCCAATGGACAAGCTGATCATTTAAGCCATTCGAAGTATTATTTAGCTGAATTAAGTCAACTCCAGATTTATTTAAGTTGTAATTATTTTGGTGTCTATTCGGCTGGAAATCATGCAGCCTATAAATAGCTTGTTTGTAACTTGTTTTAAAAAACTTTTGAACTTTGAATGAATTATAGCTTATTTGTGAGTTGTTCAACTCTCGTTGTTCTTAGTGATTCAAATTGACTTATTTAGCTTGCTAGTGGTGTCAATCTAATTGTTTTGAACTTATCACTCTTTGAGTGTGGCGTTCACCCCTTGATACCGATTGGTTCCTATCTTCCTAGATAGAGGGTCATGGTCCTATTAACTTTAACCATCTTTCCCCTTGATAGCTTATAAGATTCGGGTCTCTATTCCTTAATAGAGGTTCTTTCTTTCGCTATTAAGATTGAATTCCATCTTTCCAACAAATTAGTTTTCAATTATTTCTTTGTTTTAAACTATCAGCCTTTGGAAATAGTTTTTGTCAAACGAAAACGTTTTGAAACTTAATTTTATGATCCGACAACAAACTACTCGATTTTGACAATGAATACAAGTTCATGTCAAAATCACCCAAAAAACTTCATCATCTATATCATCTTCTCCAAACGTGGGTTTTTCAGGATTTGTATGAAAGCTCATTTTTCTTCCATCGAAGGTAATTGTTCGACTTTCTATGAGCTTTAAATGATACACATGTTTTAAATAAAAGCCGAAAATCAGGTCGTTAATGGTGGATTTTGAGATTTTACGTAGAAATGTGATTTAAAAGTGTTTTTCAACTTGTTTTAACGTGATGAGAAAGTTTTTAAGCTTACTTTGATGTTTTGTTAAAGAATTTTTGAGATTTAATGAGTTTTAGGAAAATAGTCATAAACCTTGTCAAAAAAGTTGATGCTATGAATTTAGTATTTTATTGTATTTTAAAGGTTGAGAATTAGTCGTAAGTGAATTATAAGATGAACGGAATTGGTTTTAGGCAAAAAGATTGAGTATAGATCGAGATATTTGAGTTTTAAGTTGGCTACGTTAAAGGTTTCAGTTACATGAGAACTTTGTTTAGACTTATATTTTGTATGCTTGTAATAAGTCCTTGACTAATTTTTGGATGTATTGTTGTGTGAATTTGTTGTGTTCAAGTTTTAGATTCGATAGAACCTTCTACTAGTAGAGATAAAGGCAAGGAAAAGCTAGTTTGAGCTTTCGGCTTTTCGGTGAAAGTGTAATTGGTGAGTGTTTGGAATAATTGCTTATGGATATGATTCAATGCGTTACTTGGGAATTTAGTAGAAGCCTAAATCCCTACTCTAAATTTCGTATGTAAGTGTTCTCATACCTATGTTATCTTGTGAACTATGTGGTTATGTGTTTATGAATATTTGAATTGAGATGAGATGCTATAACATGTGATATGTGGTTATGATAACTGTTGTGAAAGTGCAAATGTGTACATGTTATGTATATGTTAAATGTTAGTGACAGTGTTTTTGCTAAAGATGCAAATATGTAGTGATAGTGCACAGATAATCGGTAAGTGATATGTGTTTGATTTCAGATATTTTGGCCTTGTGATGTTGAAACTGTTGGATATAGTTGACATGCCATAGGATTGTGAGTACTCACCTATATGGGCCATTTTGTTGTGCGATTTCTTGTATTTTTTATTGAAATTTTGCTTTTGGTTTTCTTGTGTTTTTTCTTTTCTTTTCTTTAGTTTGGTGCTCTTATCGTTGAGTTATCTGTTTTTCTTTATCTTTCTCATTTTTGTTGTCTGTTTGGTTGGTCTCTCGTCTTCTCCCTTATTTTCGTAGGGTTTCTTGCTGCTGGATAGGAACCGGAGTCATTAATCTATCCTGTTGTTGACAATCTTAGTCCTGTTTTCTATTTTCACATGGGACGGCTTAAGCATAAGAGAAAGAGAATGAGGGGGTGGAATGGAGAAAACCTTGAAGAAAACCCATAAAAAATTGTTAGGATAAGATTAATGGAGAGTGTTTCACCATTTAAGGCAGTGGTTCGCGATCAACCCCGCCATGAACCATGAAGATCCTTTGTTGGAATTGTCGTGGGGTTGGAAACCCTGCGATAGTTCGTGAGTTGAAGCAACTCCTTGTTGCTAATGTTCCTGATGCTGTTTTTCTGTGTGAAACCAAAATTCACTCTAATAGCTTCTCTCGTATTCGATCAATTTACAGGATGGAAGGATGCATGGCGGTTAATTCGGAGGGTAAGAGTGGTGGTCTTGCTTTGATGTGGAGGGAGGGTGTGAAGGTCGATGTGCAAAATTTTTCTAACTGTCATATTGATTCCCTGGTTACATTGGATGAGAGTGATGTGTTTTGATTTACTAGGTTTTATGGTCAAATTGACCCAAACTTAAGGAATCACTTGTGTGATATGTTAAGGAGGGTTAAAAGAATGGTCAAAGAAGGTTGGGTTGTGGGGAGCTAAGCTCTATTCAACGGGACATGTGAGGGGAAATAAGAAGAGTGTTAGCTTTATGCTTCACTTTTGGGACATGTTTGACTCTTTGAGTCTATGTGGTGTGTTGGAGATCTGTGTATCCGATGAGTGATGATAGAGCTCACTTTTATGTTTCAAAGCTCAAGTGCCAAATTATCTTAAATTATGAATATGTGTGTATTGTGATATGTGTTTATATGACGTGTGACCATTATGCAATTTATCTAAAAAGATGCTTTGAATATTGTGATATATGCTTGAATGTTAGGTGATTATATGTGTAATAGGATATATGCTTAAAAGTGAATATGTTTACCATGTAAAAGAACTAATAATATTGCACGAGTAAGTATATTATGACACTAAAGTTAGAACTGTTAAGGTTTTGCTATACGATTGTTTCGTTAATGCTTGAAGAATTGTTTGCATGATAGTTGTTCTAGGCATTCACTGAGCTTGTTAAGCTCACCCACTCCCTTCTTTAACCATTGCAGATTAGTTTTGTGCCGGTGTGAGCGGTGTGGTTTCGAGAGGTGATCCAACCAAGACTTTTGCATTATTTTCATAGCTATTCTATATTTATTTACGTTTTGAGGAATAAGGCAATGTGGTAGATTTATTTATTGCCATGTTAACTTTTAGGAAATTTTTTGGTTTTGGTTCGATTTATAAGGATTACATGTTATTGTTATGCTTGGGTTCATGAACTTGAGGATAGGTTGACGTTACTTGGTCGAACACGATTTTGTGATATTGACCTGTTAATTAGGCCGTTGAATGATATTTGTCAAGGTAATTGATGCATGATGTTTAGGAACCAAATTGGAATGGGTTAATTACTTATGCTGAATTTTTAAGGTCTAGAGCAGAGGTATCGATAATCGGGTTTTAAAATTGAAGGATGAAGGATGAAGGATGAATGAGAGATGTAAGGATGCTTTGAAATGGGGAATGAAGGTGGCTATTTATAGTGGAGGTTGGTGTATGAGTTTACTAAAAATAGTGTAAAAAACTCCCCAATTTACTCCTTTGCTTGGCCGACCACATATTGTGGAAGAGAGTGGATGTTGATTGCTTGACTTAAGCAAGAAATCATGCTTGAATCAAGCAAGGGTTGGATAGTTTCTTGGGCAAAATTGGTGTGTTGATTTTTGTTAGAGTTGTGTAACCCAAATTCTAAGAGATTGTTTGCAAGTCATGTTAAACAAAATATATTTTCTTTCTAGATGATTTAGTATTTATTAGTATAATATATTTAGCATTTATTAGCATAGTTTATTTGACTTACTAATTTAGCCTATAATAGGTTCTTTTACAACCTTAGAAAATACACCCATTAGATATTAGAACTTATAACATATTTAGAGAATTTTGTGTTTATATTTTTAGGGTTTTTTATTATTTGGGTTTTTCAGGGTTTAGTTTTTTATCTCTATCTTTTGTACTCTTTGTTATTTTGCCATTATAGTAAAATTATCTTTGCCCGTGGTTTTTTATCCTCTTTGGAGGGGTTTTTCCATGCTAAATTTGTGTGTTCAATTTTTCCATTTATTCCGCTATTTTTTGTTACTTGTTACTTAATTAGGTCGGTCCTAAAAAGTGGTATCAGAGCTAGTTTAATTTCATAAATCAGTCAGTTCAGAGATGACAACAACAAGGTTTGAAATTGAGAAGTTCGATGGTGAGATAAATTTGAATCTGTGGCTAGTTCGGATGATGGCAATTCTAGTTCAAACCGCTGGAAAAAGGTTGTTACCGGGAAAAACTGAGAATCTAAATCGAACAGAGGGAGAAGAGCTTGATAAAAAGGCCTTATTTGCAATCCAGTTGTGCCACGCGAATACAGTATTACCAGGGGTATTGATGGAGAAGACCTCGTCTGCCTTGTGGAAAAGGTTAGAAACTCTTTATGCAACTAAGTCTCTGGCTAACCGTTTAGTGTTGAAACAACATCTATTTACATTTCGCATGAATGAAGGTGAGCTTCTTAGAGATCACATTAGTGAATTCATTACTCTTTTAAATGATTTAAAGAACGTTGAGGTTCATATTGACGATGAAGATCAGGCTATGCTATTATTGTGTTCTTTACCCCCTTCATACAAGTCTTTCAAGGAGACCCTGATTTATGGCAGAGACAAACTCTCATTTGAAGATGCGAAGGGTCATTTGTTGAGTAGAGACAAAGTCGACAATAAGTTTGGTTTGGATAGCAAGGCAGATAGGCAAGCTTCCATTTTGGTAGCATCAAAGAAATGAGACAAAAGGTTTCGCTATTGTAAAAAGTTAGGTCACGTCAAAGCAGATTGTTATAAACTGTGAAATAAAAGAGCTGTTGAGAGTAACGAAGAAGATGTAGCTGGTGCTAATTTGGCCGATAAAATCGGTGATGATTTCTTGTTAGTGTCAACGAGCAATAACTCCAAGCTCATGTCCAAGTGGATCCTAGATTCGGGATGTTCTTTCCCCATGTGTCCCAATAGAGAATGGTTCTCCACATACAGCTCGGTTGAAGGTGGAGTTGTGCACATGGGAAACGATTCATCTAGTAAGGTAATTGGTATTGGCAGTGTTAAAATTAGGATACACGATTGGACGATTAGGACACTTTCAGATGCTAGGTATATACCTGATTTATGAAAGAATCTCATCTCCTTGAGTATTTTAGACTTGAAAAGATGCAAAATCAACATCGAGTCGAGTGACATTAAAGTATTTCGTGGAGCTCTCATTTTTTTAAAAGGTAAAAGAACCGGCAGTCTTTATATTCTGGAAGGTTCTATAGTGACCGTTGAAATCGAACGTCCTTCATCAGTTACGAAGTCGAAGTCAACTCGTTTGGAGCAGAGGCAACTTTGTCATAGGAGGGAAAAAGGTATGATTGTTTTGTTGAAGAGAGGTTCTCTTTTGGATGAAGGCTTTAAAATGTTAGGGCACTGTGTTCGTAAAAATCAAACCCGAGTTAGTTTTGATTTGGTAGTGCACAAGTTGAAGTCTAGAAGTCTTCCAGCTTCTAAGCATAGATTCGACTCAGTTAATTCCCTACATAGTTCAAGATAGGCCCGTGGCGGGCTTTGGCAAAGATGACGTTGTAAAAATTCATGTCATGGTGGAGATTGTTAGAGTTGCGTGACCCAAATTCTAAGAGATTGCTTGCAAGTCAAGTTAAACAAAATATATTTTCTTTCTAGAAGATTTAGTATTTATTAGTATAATATATTTAACATTTATTAGCATAGTTTATTTGGCTTACTAATTCAGCCTATAAATAGGTTCTTTAATAACCTTAGAAAATATACCTATTAGAGATTAGAATTCCTAACACATTTAGAGAATTTTGTGTTTACGTTTATAGGGTTCTTTATTTTTTAAATATTTCAGGGTTTAGTTTTTTATCTCCATATGTA
The DNA here is from genome assembly GCF_007990345.1 of Gossypium hirsutum. Taxonomy (NCBI): domain Eukaryota; kingdom Viridiplantae; phylum Streptophyta; class Magnoliopsida; order Malvales; family Malvaceae; genus Gossypium; species Gossypium hirsutum. The sequence continues at coordinate 32,282,642 of NC_053440.1, forward strand.
ACACCCCTTACCCAAGATCGTTGCCGGAGTCGAGCATGACGCATTACTTGACTTAACTTAAAAGTTCGGGGCATAAAAATTTACTTTGAAAAGTTATTTCACTGTTCAGAATAAGGCTATCCACCTGCGCAGTAGTCACTAAATCAATTATAACTCTAGATACAATACTCGAAATTTAAATACATAAATTTTCCCTGAAACTATACTCATATATATTTTTACCATAAATTTTTTAGAATTTTTGGTTCAGCAAATTAGTTCAGTTTATTAGTTAAAATCTCCCCTGTTTCACTGATCGACTGTCCTAACCTGTCATCACTAAAATTCAATTATCTCATTGTACAGACTTCATATGGTGTTCTTACTTGTTTCTATAGAAAATAGACTCAATAAGAAATCTAGAAATATAATTTAAAACTCATAAATATTTTTTTTACAATTTGTAATAAATTTTCAAAGTCAAAACAGGGGATTCCGAAAACCACTTTGACCTTATCTAACTAAAATGCAAATATCTCAGAATACATAATTTCTTTGTCTAGACTGTTATTTTTATATGAAAATAGACTCAATAATATTTAATTCTATATCTCATCCACCCTCTAATTCATTTTATACTATCCTTGGTGATTTTTAAAAATCACGTCACTACTTCTGTCTCAAAACTGATTCACTACCAATTTTTACTTTTCATGATTTCTATGTATAATTTATCACCTAGACATTTATAACAATAAACACCTTCATAGTTAGCCATTTTAATAGCTATTCATCATCAAATATTTACATATCATCTTTTGGTCATATGTTAAGAATATACAATCAAAATGACCAAGTCTCTATACATGCCATAGCTCAAAACATTTATCATCTTAAAATACCGAGTTGTGGTGGTTGATACTGTGAACGGTCTCCGACGTCTTCAAGATCCCGACTATGCTTGATAATACTATATGAAAGAAAAAGAAATAAAGGAAATAAGCATAAAGCTTAGTAAGCTTACTATATGAAAGAAAAAAAAAAGAAATATTCATAAATTTTTTTTAAGCATTAAGATCTTTACTTTCTTCTTTACTTACTCTCTTACTCGTTTACTTACTTGCTTGCTTAACTTACTCCTTCGTTGCTGAAATTTCTTTTCTCAATTGATAACTAAGATACTCTTAATCTTATTAACTCACCTGAACTTGTCTATTAGGCTTTTACCTGAACTTTCATGTAACATCGTCTATTTATTAGCCCGTTGAATCACTTGGAATACTAAGGATACTCAGTCTCTTGTCTAAATATAACATGCCAAAGCTATATCCCAGACATAGTCTTACATGGGATGTTTCTTGTACTGCCAATGCCATATCCCAGATATGGTCTTACATGAGAGTTCTCATATAGGTGCCCATGCCATGTCCCAGACATGGTCTTACGGGGGACCTCTCATCTCAGTGCGAGCGTCATGTCCCAGACATGATCTTACATGGGACCTCTTATCTCGGTGCCAACGCCATGTCCCAGGCATGATCTTACATGAGACCTCTCATCTCGGTGCCAACGCCATGTCCCAGACATGGTCTTACATGGGATCTCTTTACCCAAATGTCATGACATTTGTATCCAGTACATTCCTCATGTTTCAACGGAGCCTTTTAACACTGATTCTCTGTCATCTCATACTTGAGTTAACATTAGATATTTTTATGAAATCAATACATAATTGCTGAAAAATAACAACATTAACAATAATTATCAAAATATTTCATTTATTTACTGTAAACTTACATCGGTACAAAATATGATCAAATCTAGCACTTTAGTCCTTAACAATTTTCTTTCCCCGGTCTAACTCTGAATTTTGTTCTTCTTAATATATAATAGAAAATTTAGCTTATTTAATACGCACATTCATCAAAATAGTCCTTAAATCGAACTTTGAAAAAACAACATTTTTGCCCTTAAACTTTTGTATATTTACACTTTTGTCCCAAAGCTCGAAAATTAAACTTCATCCCTTATTCTTATGTTTTATGACATGCTGAACATTTTTCCCTTCTATGGGAACATCAAATTCCCACTCTAACACTTACTTATGAACATTAGGTATTTTTACCGATTATGTTGTTTTCACTTAAAATCACTTAGCAAAAGTTGTTTAACATAATTTCAAGCTTCATTTTTTTCCATAAAACATCAAAATAAACACATTTCACCTATGAGTATTTTTCCAAATATGAACCCTAGGTTAAATTATTGCTAGAATAAGCTAAATCAAGTTATCGAGACTCCAAAAACGTAAAGAACATTAAAAACGGGGCTAGAACAGACTTACAATCGAGCTTGGAAGCTTGAAAAACCCTAGCCCTAGTTTCCCCTTGTGAAATTCGGCCATGGGGTTGAAGATGGACAAAAATTGGCTTTTAATTTTGTTTTTAATTCATTTTAATAACTAAATGACCAAAATACCCTTAATGAAAAACTTTGGAAACATGCCTAACCACGTCCATTTTTGTCTACCAACTTAACCAATGGTCTAATTACCATACAAGGGCCTCCAATTTAGACTTTCATAACAATTGGACACCTCTAACATGTAGAACTCAACTTTTGCACTTTTTACAATTTAATCTTTTTGACTAAATTGAGTGCCCAAATGTCAAAATTTTTGAACGAAATTTTCACAAAATCATTTTGTGAAATCGTAGACAATAAAAATGCAATAAAATAAATTTTTTATCAAATTTGTGATTTCGAAACCACTATTTCGACTAGGCCCAAAATCAGGATGTTACACCATCTTTTGTACTCTTCGTTCTTTTGCCATTATAATAAATTTATCTTTGTCTGTGGTTTTTTGTCCTCTTTGGAGGGGTTTTTCCACGTTAAATTTGTGTGTTCAATTTCTCAATTTATTCCGCTATTTTTTGTTACTTGTTGCTTAATCGGGTCGATCCTAACAAAATTTAATTAATTTCCAAGTGTAGAGACCTCCGAATAATTGTCCCAAAAGCTGATTTTTGGCTGCCCAAATATCCTTGCCAAATTGGGCTACTCTTCTCATTGTTTGGACAGTTTTGTGACACCATTTTTAACTTGGCCAAGGTAACATCTTCATGATCCAATTTGCGTGGTTTTACCATCCAAGTAGGGTAGAATTGCTTATGTCCATGCAAAAATTATGATAAGCTCTTTATTACATCAACTTCATGGTCCCACTGCATAATTAGATATAAAAAATTAATAAATAACATGAAATAATTTAATTTATGCACAAAATTAATACAATAAAGCACAAATTTGCATATTTTATAAATTCATGTCCATTTTTGGAATATAAGCAAAATTCACTTAATTAATTAACAAATACTCAGGATTGGTATTATTCTTAAGTAAAAAGGTGGTAAAAACTACTAGAAAAACACAATATAATTTAGAGTTTACACACCCCCAAACTTAATCCATTGCTTGTCCCGAGTATTGTTTCATGCAAAGCAAAACTTTTGCTAAGGCAATCTTGCAATATGTTTAAGCAGCATCAATTTTTTTACATAATTATGCATCAAAAAAATCATGCTCACAAGCTCTTTTTATTGATAAGTCACTCATATGCAAACATTATTTCAAAATTTTATTTTGAGTGTGGAAAACATGCTAGCATAAGTCCTAGAGTGCATGCTTTTCGAGATCATACATAACATTCACCATTCAATCAAATTTTATCAATCAAACTAAACAATCACGAGGTTTAATTTATGGTCCTCATATGTTGAGCTTAGCAATTCCTCTCCGTTAATGTAGTTAGCATAATTAGCAAAATCAATAGTTTTTTCATAAGGTTGTAATGGGGTTAGGCTTAAGGTAGGGATAAAGAGAAGTGGATTTTAGGTTCAGTAATCTTAGCCTTGACTTAGCCTTGGATCAATTTGAGGTACATCCTTCCTACCAATGGGCTTTACCCCCTAAACTTAAATTTGAAGCATATGCCCAACAATATTTCTCAATACTTTGAGTATTTATTTTTCTATTTTTGCTTGATATTTGAATAGAGATTTCTTTTAAACACACGAAGAATATGTACATCTTTTTGAATTTTTCCTCAATTTTTGCTCACCACGACATGTGTAGTTAAGATGGGTGCACAAATATGATAAAATTTATAAAGATGGTAGCATGGCTTATGATGTTGGTAAATGACAATAAAATAGGTTGAAAGGCTCAAATTACGATTTCAAGGGTCAAATTCATATGGTAGGCTTGAAAGGCTTAAACGATCTAAAAAAGTGCCTAAATCATGTTTAGATTCTTATGCTTTCTAGGATTTCACCTAAAGAAAGTTACTAAATCAATTCTAAGGATTCCAACCTTCATGCATATCTATTTCTAAGGAATTTCAATTTTCATGGTAAAAGGCTACATAAGACCTAAGAACATACAAGCATTCCATAACTCAAGATAACATTAAAAAAACTTAGATAAAATCATAAATCATGCTTGCCTTTGAGCTAACTTATAAAATTTTTTTTTCTCTGAACATCATTTTATTTTAGTATACTTATGTGAAAGCATTGAAACATACTTCAAAAAAAAATCATGTTAATATTGCCATACCCCCGCATTAAAAAGAAGTAATGTGCTCATTGTGTAAGTAAAGCAATGAATGAGAACTGAAGATCAGGTAGGATAGCAAGAAAGAGAGGTGAGTCATGAAGACTGCTTAAGTACCAAGTATTTCTCAATAATCCAATCCTAGACATGTTCATTCACATTACCACATTACTTTGCTTTTTATTAGATAAGAGACATTGAGCTTATTTTATTCATGTTTGCAATTTTCTGGTGTGAAAGCAAAATACTAACTATGAAAAATATAAATATCTAAAAATAAATAAATGCTAAGAAAAAGAAATTTCCCCTTTTTATTTGCGTCATCCTTCATGTCCTTTTCTTTTTCCCTTCTTTGTTGCACTTGATCCCACAATCTCCTCTTGCCTTGTTTCGATGATATGATCTGGGAATTCAGGAACAAAAGTGTTAGAGATATTCTTAAAATTATTTCATATGGAATCATCTTTAATTTTTGTATATCTCTACTAAGCTTGTTGTTGGTTGTGCATGAATTTTCACATATCCATCATTGGTGGAAAATTCGATTTTTTCATAGCATTTGTCGAGGTGGGTTTTGGAATAGTCAACTCAAGAATAACACTTGGCTCAACTGGTTCAACAACATTTGGTTTGACCCTCGGTTTAGGGTTATTTGGTTCCTCTTCAGTTTCTACTTCTTCTGTGTCATTTATTGAGTGAGCTTCTGGTTCAGATTTGGTTGATGACTCATCAGGTTCTGGTTATTTTGATTCATTTGGCTCAACTTTTTTCAACAGTTCAACATTCTTCACTAAACTTTAAAGGTCATGCCTTGTTATGCAACCTTGAACATAACGGTCCTTCAAGTTTGCCTTCGATCTTACTTGGGCCCTTTAGCAAAGTGAAGTAATCAATGATGGGAAGTAGACACTTCCTGCCTTTTTTCAAGAACAATCCTAGATCTCTTTGCGAATAATTCTCCCAACATTGATAAACCTTTATTTCATAATCACATATAACAAAAGCATTCATTCCATCAAGATGGTGGAACTATGTGAGATAGGCATGAAGCTATATCGAATAAAGTAGAACCAAACCTTAGCCACTGGATTTAAATATTCCTTTTTGCAAGAATGACTACCATACTTTCTTATAATCCACTGAGATCCCGGATTAGTAACCATATTAAGATCTTGTTGAAGAAAATCCCAATTTATGTTTGACATCATGGCAAAGTATTCATCTTCTTCAACATCAGGTAAGTTAAACAAATCATTAATGGACTTAGAAGTTAGGGATACCTTCTTCTTGCGAACAAGAACTTTAGTAGCATTCGATTTAGTCAAATTGGCATAGAAATCTCAAACTAACTCCTCATCGGGCAATGATCGTGCATTTCTAAAAGAATTCCAATTGAGGGCATTAATTGTCTTTCGAATCGACAAAGACACAACCATCTTATCATTGCTTTCCAAGTTGAAACCTTTTTCAGGCATCATTGGTTGATTCTTGAAGATGGAATCAAACCTTTCTTTCACTTCCTCATCTTGAATCAATGAGATTTTCGGCAGAAGTCTTTGAAGATCTAGTTCTTTTGTGAGACATGGTGATTTTTCCCAAAAAATAGGCAAAATTTTGGCAATGGATTTATAGGCGTGTGACGACAATAAGCTAAGGTTATAGGCGAAAACATGAACTTAGTTATAATTTATTTGGGCTCTAATTATATATGTCCAATCAATCTCTCTGTTAACTTGAGATAACTAGAAATGAATTGCATATATAACCAATAAATAGAAATGAATGGAAACAATGAAGTAAGAGAAATATATCGTATGTATCATTGTTCATAGTGAATGCATTTTCTCACCAAGTAAACAAATGACTTGAAAATTAATTTGAGGTTCTTTGAATTATTATTTAATTAATTGTAATTAAATAATTTAAGTTTGAAAATGAAATTAAATTAATTAGTCATATGAATATGTTGAATAAGAAAATTAAATATAGTTTCCTCTTAGATTCTATTACAGTAAAGTTACTATGACTTTAACAAATTTAGAATTGAGTTGAGAAAATTATTTAATTAAGAAATTAATTTAGTTAACTTTATTAATTTAATTAGTTGATTAAATAATATTTTTTTGAGTAATAGAAAATATATTAGGTTGGATAAAATTATAATTGTTAGATTAGAAATTCAAGAAACATAGAATTTGACCCAATACATGAAAGGCCCAATTAGGCCTTTTGTAATACATTAGGGGCTGGCAAACCCTAATATAACTAGGGGTGTGTCATCGCACCCTCTACTCTAATTAAAGTAGTTTTCTATTTATATAATATGATTTTGACTGCCTCCGGATATACCGACCTCCAGTGTAGAAATTCTATAAAAAATATATTAAAAAAGCAGTTTCAGCAAGTATATGGGTCAGGTTGTAATATAGTTATGACAGAGTAGGTGAATACTTCGAGGATTGTACCCAAGGGATGTGAGTACTAAGTTAACTCTAACCTAAGCATAAATAGATCTAATTAGTACTTTAGATAGATTATATTATGATGAGATATATACAAAGGTTTTTGGGATTTGTAATAATAATAGTAAAAAGAAAAGAAATAAATAAACAACAAGAAATCAAATAGCAGAACCTGTCAAATCCGAGCATGGGTGATTAGCTCGCTTCAGTAATCATAACCAACCATCGCTTCGGGTTTTCTTGTTCAATCAACTAGTTGATACTCGAGCTGGATCTTTCGATCTTCCACTAGAATAACGAGTCAAGAAGAGCTATTTATCTCTCGACCTCACAATCCAGACCGGTTCGGGATTAAGAAGTTCATGGATAGGTGTAAACTCGAAATTATTTAGGATTTTTCTATATATTTTTACCACCTTTTGACTTAATAAATATGTTAATGAGTAATTATTATTAAAATAAGTGAATTTTACTTAATTATTAATATTAGACATGAATTTACAAAATATGTGAAATTAGGAGTAGGTGAGTACTCCGAGGATTGTACACAAGGGACACGAGCACTAAGTTAAACTAACCTAAGCAAATATATATCTAATTAGTACTTTAGATAGATTATATTATGATAAAATATATAGAAAGGTTTTTGGGATTTGAAATAATAATAGTAAAAATAAAAGAAATAAATAAACAACAAGAAATCAAATAGCAGAACCTGTCAAATCCGAGCATTGGTGATTAGCTCGCTTCGGTAATCATAACCAACTATTAATTCGGGTTTTTTTGTTCAATCAACTAGCCAATACCTCAGTTGGACCTTTCGATCTTCCATTAGAATAACGAGTCTGGAAGAACTCTTTATCTCTCGACCTCACAGTCCAGACTAGTTTGGGGTTAAGTTGTTCATGGATAGGTGTAAACTTGGAATTATATAGGATTTTTCTATATATTTATAAAATATGTGAAATTATGCTTAATTACAAGATTTTTGTACATAATTTATATTATTTTCATGTTAAATATTAATATGTGAATTTTCACTATGAATGAGGACCATGGAAGATTTGATTAACATAAATGATGCAAGGACATGCACATGTCCACTTCATTTGGATGGCAAGACCAAGCAAAAATGGGTCATAAATGTGTTAACTTGAGCTAGTAAAAGATGTGCTAAAAGATGGACATGTCCAACAAGTAGAAGTTAAAGCCCAATTTTGGAACAAGCAAATGGCTGGCCAAAAATAAGCTTTGAGAGATTTTCTTGGAGGTACCTGCAATCAGAATGACATGAAAAATTAGCACACAAGTTTACCCTTTGAAACCATCTACGTTATGACTATTAATAGCATTGTTTTGAATTTAAAAACAAGCAACTAAGTCATCCCCTTTTCCACAATTTGTGTCTAGCCACGTATAAGAGAATAGAGAGGGATTTTGAATTCTATTTTTAGCATACTCCACCCTTGCCTTCACCTATAAATACCGTACAAATCCCACTTCTCAGATCATCCCTTAATTCATTCATTCACTAGCATTCTTTCATTTATTCTCTTGTCCCCTTTTCCCCACGCCTAGCCTTCTCATTTCCCTTTCCATTCTTTAGCCAACAAAAGCTTTGTCAAGGCATTTCTTTAGCTGGCCACCGTAGGAAACCCTTAGCAAAAGGAGCATCGAGCAGAATGGAGGAACACATCAGTCAGAAAAGAATTGAAAGGCTGCTGAACTAAAATAGAGTTTACTCTTTCCTTTTGTTATTTAATTTACTTATGTTTGTTATGTGTTTATTGTTTTTGACATCAACGATGATATATTAAATCTTATTTCCTAGGATGATTATGTTAATTCAATAAAATTTATTTGATTCATGTTTAATACGTTTGTGCCTCAGCCGATCATGTTTTTAATTTAAATCAAGATGGAGTCCATTCATATGTGATTGGGTGCATTCAGCTTAGCTGAGTGATCCTAACCAGAATACGACTAGTAGTCACATAATTAAATAATGCAATGCTCATTTTAGATCATTAAACCCGACTAAATTAGAAGTTCATAATATCTTTAGTTAGCTCTATTATCTTGTATAGTTTTTAGGTTTATGTGATTAAATCGTTGCAAATGTAAATGTCCCTGTAACCTCGCATAAATACTAAGAAACCCTTAGTTTAACATGATCAGTAAAATGCATATTTCACTAAGTAAAAGATCCAAAAGGACTTAATTTGGTTTCCAAACTCATGAAAGATCGAGTTTCCATGGAATACTTTTGGACATTGTTCAGCATGATGAAAATGAATTGATTTGATTAATATAATTATCCTAGCCTATTTTATGTTGAATGTTTTTGTTGCTAAAGTCATTCATTCTTACATTTAGATAATTTGCATTTAGATTAAAATTGCATAGGGATCAAACTTTGAATCTAATTAACCTTACTTAGTTTAATCATCACTATCCAAATTATTGTGTTTTTTTATACCAAATTGTGAATTTATAATTTTACAAATAATCGATTAACATACACAACCCCTATAGAGATGATAAATCATTCTACTTATTACTTGAACGACTGTGTACACTTGCACAAACCACGTTACAATAGGCCATACCAATTTTGGGTTAATTCCCACCTTAATGACTTCCTATGGTCATCAAGCCTAGGGTTTAAATTCTTCATTTCCCAAATAGCTAATCCGCTAAAAGAATCCTACAAAATAGTTAATTAATCATACTTCCACTCGCTAATCCCCATAAGAGGATTAGTTCTTCATGGATCTCATAATCCTCATAAGAGGATTAATCTGTGTGCCAAGCCGTGTGCTAGGTCGTGTAACTCACTGACTTGCATACAAAGGAACCCTTAGATGACACACGGTTATGTCGCCGGGCCGTGTACCATACATGGCTGAGTCAAACGCCCATGTCTCAAGCTATGTGGACATAAATTTGCCTAAAAATAAGTCATTTCCTATACCATTTCATGCATAAACACTTGAACAATTTGTGTACACCTGCAAGGCATCAAACCATACTTAAACATGCATATATTTGCAATTCCAAAAGTCCTAATTCAACTAACCAATATGTCATTCAAAGGCACCTCACACGCACACAAAAACACTTACCTAAACATGCATATTTTACCACATTTCAATCATCAATTACTAGTTAAAAACTTACCAAACATGCCACAAGTTGACCATTATCATACAAATTCAAAACATACCATATGAGCCATTCAAACATACATCACAAGTTAACCAAAATGACAAAATCCAACAAGGTATCAAATGGTACCAACCAAGATAACTTACACAACTTAAACATACCAAATCATCAAATAAACATTCAACTAAACATCATTATAAGTCCACCTATACATGACATAGGAAAGAAACTACATAAGCACTTAATGCTTAGTAAGTTTGTAGAAAATAAAATATAAGTTACCACTTCATTTACATAATAATAAGTATAAGCACAATATAACCCAAACCACAAACTTGGCACAAGCCTATACATCATCATCAATACGCAAGTTAGTGCATTTATACATAACTCATTTGAATCAACCATATGATAAGTCGTTTTCATTGAAAATAAATCATTGATTCATACATCCTTTTCATGAGCATATGCACAATCCCACATGAAAACTTACCATTTCAATCCCTTTTCTTGTCCGTTGAACCATCTAGAATATCATCGGATACTTAGGAAAGCTCACACGAAGTGTGCTTAAACATATAACTGTAACCTTTCCTTTACATCATTGGTCACACGAGCTATGAAATGGGCCTGCTCACACGAGCTGTGGGTCAGAATGTAAGCTACACGATGGTGCTCACACGAGCTGTGGAGTATTTGCAACAAATGCAGGACCTTAGCCATCGGTAGGACATTCAAGACTAGCACCCAAAACATGAAATCCCTAATGACATGTCATTACATTATTTATTTATACATCGATCAATTCACACGATAAATAACATATGAACATACGATTTGAAATAGCATTAAAACAATAACAATTTACACGAACTTACCTCGACAAGTAGGGCATGAAGGTGAAATCAAGCTATTTCGAAGCTTTAGCTTTGCCTCAATCTAAGTCCGTACGTGGTCTATCTTGATCTAAATAGAAAATTTCAATCCATTTAATACTTCTAGTATTCAATAATACTTCTAGTATTCAATTTAGTCCACATTTCATATTTATGCAAAATTACTATTTTACTACTAACATTTTTACTTTTCCCAATTTAGTTCTTAAACTCATAAATTGAAATATGAGCATTTTAATCCCCCATTCAAGCTAACCAAATTCATTAGGGACTTAGATCACCCATACAAATCATTATTTCATAAATTTGCCATGAACTTTTAGTTTTTTACAAATAAATCCTTAAATACAAATTTCATCAAAAATCACTTTACAAAATTTGTTTATTTATCAACAAGGATTCATAATCTACCATTTAACATCAAGAATCATACAAGAAAATTCATGGCATAATCGTCAACCTTTAATAGTTTAACAAATTGACTCCCGGGCTACCTAGATTAAGCTAAAACGACCTCAAAAATATAGAAATCATTAAAAATGCGGTTAAAAATCATACCATGCAAGCAAGGGAGCTTAACTGAACATTCAAACTTCAACAATGAGGTCTCCTATCCCTAATTTCAGAGGAGAACAGACTAAAAAAGATGTTGCTATTTTCTTTTCTGTTGTTTTAATTTTAATTACCTAATTACCATTTTAACCTTTAAGAACTTTAATAATTTTATCTAAACCATGTCCATAAACATCCACTATCACCTCAATTGGTCTGATTACCATTCAAGTCTTTTAGTTCAAAGTTTCATAGCCATTTGACCCTTTTAACTAATAGAACTTTACTTTTACACTTTTTATGATGTAGTCCTTTTCACTTAATTAATCATACAAACATCAAAATTTCTTAACAAAATTTTAACACGACCCTAATATAATCCCATAAACATTAAAATAATAATAAAATAAAAATTTACTCGTCAGATTTGTGGTCCCAAAACCACTGTTCCAATTTAACTGAAAACGGGTTATTACAGCTCTCCCCACTAAAAAAATTTTTGTCCCCAAAAATCTTACTAGAAAATAGGTTCGGGTATTGCACTTTCATAGCTTCTTTTGGTTCCCAGGTAGCCTCTTCTATTTCGTGTATGTCATATCAGATTGAATTTCAACATCAACTGGGGATATTACGTGTGAAGGATCTGATCAATACTGTCGTAACGTCGATACATGGAATACATTATGAATCTTTTCTAACTCTGATGGCAAAGCTAACCAATTAGCTACTGGTCCAATCCTCTCAATGATTTTGTTTGGTCCGATAAACTGCGGACTAAGCTTTCCTCTCCGGCCAAATCGAAGAACTTTCTTCCAACGCAATACTTTCAAAAATACCTTGTCACTGACTTGAAACTTTATATCTTTTCTTTTCAAATCTGTGTAAGATTTTTGACTATCAGAAACTGCTTTCAAACTGTCACGTATCACTTTGACCTTTTTTCAATTTTTCAAATCAAATCAACACCAAATAACTTTTTTCTCGCTCAACTCAATCCAATATAACGGAGTTTGGTATTTTCAACCATATAAAGCTTCGAACGATGCAATTTTATTACTCGCCTGATAACTGTTATTATATGCAAATTCAACCAACGACAGAAATCTTTTCGAGTTACCTTTGAACTCTAAAACATAACATCAAAGCATATCTTCGAGCATCTGAATTACTCGCTTAGACTGACTATCAGTCTGTGGATGAAATGTTGTACTAAAATATAGTCGAGTACCTAGAGCTTCATATAACTTGCTCTAGAATTGAGACGTAAACCATGGATCCCTGTCAGAAATAATAGAAACTGGCACATCGTGCAGTCTAACTATCTTAGAAACATACAACTCTTCCAATCTCTCAAGTGAAAAATTCGTACGCACTGGAGTGAAATGCGCGGATTTTGTCAAATAATCTACAATGACCTACACGACATCTTTCTTTCTTAGAGATAGAGGCAATCCCGATTCGAAATCCATTAAAACATGTTCCCATTTCAACTCTAGAATCATCATAGGTAGTAATAACCAAAATGTACCTAGTGCTCGACTTTAACTTGTTGACAAATCAAGCATTTTGACACGAACTCTAAAATCTCCCCTTTCATACCTGGCCACCAGTACATCTGTTTCAAATCACCGTACATTTTATTGCTACCAGGATTTATCGATACGGTACTTCTATGAGCTTCCCGTAAAATCTTCTGAATGAGATTAGAGTTTCTCAGAACACAAATTCTATTTTTGGAGTACAAACTATCGTATGAACCAACATGAAAATCTGAATTAGAGGTTAACTCAATTTTTTTCCGTTTAGTGATCAATTCAACATCACTTTTTTGAGCTTTCCAAATCTATTGCAAAAACATTGGTCTAGCTTTTAGTTCAGTTAAAATTAAACTATCATCAATCAACGTCAACCGTGTGTTGAATGCTCGTAGAGCAAACTTAGATTTTCTATTCAAAGCATTGACAACAACATTAGTCTTTCCTGGATGATAGTCAATAATCAAATCATAATCTTTCAGTAACTCAGGCCACCTATGTTGTCTCAAATTCAAATCTTTCTGTGACATTAAATACTTCGAGCTCTTATGATCCGTGAAGACGTGACATTTTTTTCCGTACAAATGGTGTCGCCAAATCTTTAAAGCAAATACAATAGCTGCAAGCTCTAAATTGTGAGTCAGATAATTCTTTTCATTCGATTTCAACTGACGAGAAGCATACGCTATCATTTTGCCCTCTTACATCAAAACACTACCTAAACCATTCAATAAAGCATCACTATAAATTACAAATTATTTACTGGACTTTGGCTGAACCAACACAGGTGCTTGATTAACAAAACTTTCAATTGATTAAAACTTTGCTGACATTTTACAAACCATTTGAAGTTGAAATCTTTTTAAAGCTATTTCGTCAACAACGTAGCAATCAACGGAAATCCTTTGACAAATCTTCTATAATACCTGGCTAAACCCAGAAAACTTCTGACTTCTGAAACATTTCTCAGAGATTTCCAGTCTACTACAGCTAAAATTTTACTCAGATCAAGTCTAATACCGTCTACCGGTACCAAATATCCCAAAAATCTAACTTCTCAGAGCTAGAACTAACATTTTCTAAACTTAGCAAACAACTATTTTTCACACAAAGTTTTCTAATACACTTATGAATTCGTAGAAGGATGTGATAGGTGTCAAAGAATTGGAAACATATCAAAAAGGGACAAAATGTCGCAAATAGGAATACTTGAGGTTGAAGTGTTTGATGTCTGGGGGATTGATTTCATAAGACCGTTTCCTAGTTCTTTTGGGAATCATTACATCCTCCTGGTTGTAGATTATGTCTCAAAATTGGTTGAAGTTATTGCAGTACCTACTAATGATACAAAATCAGTAGTGAGATTCCTAGGGAAAAACATCTTCTCCAGGTTAGGTGCACCGCGAGCGTTGGTCAGTGACAATGGATCTCATTTCTGTAGTAATCAGTTTGAAGTAGCATTGGTTAAATACAACATAAGACACAAAATGACAACGGCATATCACCTACAGGCTAATGGGCAAGCAGAAGTATCTAATCGGGAAATAAAGCAAATTCTGGAGAAAATAGTGAACCCAAATCGAAAGGATTGGGCAATCAAGCTGGACTACACATTATGGGCTTAATAAATAGCATATAAAACTCCCTTAAGCATGTCTCCATATAAGCTAGTTTATGGTAAAAACTGTCACTTACCAATTGAATTGGAGCAGAAGGCATATTGGGCGATCAAAGAGTTAAATCTAAATCCAAAATTAGCTAAAAAAGAAAGACTAATTCAACTTTAGGAATTGGAAGAATTCCGCTTTATGGCCTATGAAAATACTAAAATTTATAAGGAGAGGAATAGACTTCGACATCATGCAAAAATTAGAAAGCATGAACTTGTGCCAGGATAGAAAGTATTATTGTTCAACTCAAGATTAAAATTATTTCCTGGGAAGCTTAAATCAAGATGGACCGATCCATATACAATAAATCAAGTAACTCCTCATGGAACAATAGGGTTGATAGAAAAAGGGGGACAACCTTTTCTCATTAATAGCCAAAGAGTAAAACATTATTTTGGAGGAGCAACTAACAAAGCAGTTGGTAAACAAACTTTACAATGTAGCGCGCTTTGGGATTTCCAAGGAATTAATGGGAAATCAACAAACATAAAGAGTGGTAATAAAGAAAGTGACCAAAGTAGTGATTTTAAAACACATAGAGAAATATGGTCGTCATGTCACGACACCGCTCTCGAATGTCGTGACAATGAACGAAATTCTAATTCTAGAACCTGCACTCGACATCGTGACATCACTAAGGGATGTTGCGGCGCCAGTGTGTAAACTCTTTTTTTCAAACTAACCTTAACTGTTAACATTTTTGTAGTTTAATTATATAAGTATTATTATTCTTTAACTTCTTATTTAGTAGACTTAAACTACAACTCTTATTAATTTATTCTTTCCTTCTAATCTATAAATAGGACACATTGTTACCCTCTTTTATCATCAACAAAGATTAAATTGCAGGTATAATAGATTTCAGCATGAACAAGTTATCAAATGGCCAGTTTTAGTGTAAGCACTTCAAGTCCAACTGTTGAGTTCGAAGAAGGCGACATGGATAAATACTTGCAACAATTACAATCATATACCTTTACTCAAAAGCAAGTGTTTAACCCTCTAATGAGGAATTGTAAAGGAATATGAGAGAATGCAACTGAAAGAGAATGGACAAAATTTTGTTTACCATCCAAAAAACCACTAATAATTCTTGTGGCGTAAGAATTCTATCTTGCATTAAAAATAAGAGAAGCAACCAGACCATTCTACGAGATACGATCTTTTGTGAAGGTTAGAGAGGTTGATGTTTCGATAACTGAGATGGTTATTTGCCAAATTTATGATGTGCCGTATTATTATTGTGATTATCTCTATAAAAAAATTTGAAGAAATTCAACACTATAGATACAGATGAAATATTAAGATTTCTAATGGAAGGGAAAGAGATGTGGACATATCAAACGGGAACAGCAATACTTGAAACATTCAATCAAGAGCTAATGACACCAAAAGCAAAGATGTGGATGAAATTTGTCTATTTGAGAATATGGCCTATAAGAGAGATGTCTGAGATTAGTCCAATTCAAGCCATCATAACATATATGATCCTATAAAAGAAGAAAATATGTATTGGAACATGGATATATAAGAACCTGGTTGACTGTGCGAGGAATTTAGGAAAGGGAATATTTTTCCCTCATCTAATTTTGAAATTGTGTAAAAGGGTAGGAGTACCCATTGAACGGATGGATAAAACCATGAATCCCCCAAGGAAATTACTCGACACTTATTTATTCAAGCAATTTGTTCTTCTACAGATGAAACAAAAAGAGGAAAGGAGAAAAAGAGGATATCAAGAGTTAATCTAGTAGGATTTTAGTTTTAGAGTAGATGAATTGAGTTTTTTTTAGGAATTTTTATTTTTCATTAATAAATTGAATAGTTATTTTAGGGATTATATTAATTACTTTAGGGATAATGTAAATCTATTTCTAGGATTAGGGATATATATAAAAATATATATTTTGTAGTTCATTCAAATTTGTTGTTAGAAACCCAACACAAAAGAGGCACAAACAATTTGAGCTTTACACAATCAAAGGAGGAAACACCCACTGATACGAGCCAAGGAGGTGACACTCAAGGGGTTGTTTTCCTAGCGGTCCAATCACTCGAAGCAAGGCACGACAATTAAAATCAAAGATGAATGCTTTTGTCCAAGACTTTGTTGCTACAAATTTAATTCATCATGTTCGTGAAGTTGACAAATACGGGAATGCAATTCACTGGACCAATCTTGGAATAGTGAAAGCCCATAAATTGGTGGATTAATCTTTTATGTATCTTATTATTATTATTATTTACTTAATTCTCATTGGTTGGGACACATCACTTATGAGTTAAGTAATTTTATTGGTTAGGTTATTATTTATTTATTTTCTTAGATAATTTTAAAGAGTTTTATTAGGATTCAATTACTCTCGTAATTTGCCTATAAATAGGCTTGCTTTCTACACATTGGGGGTGGAATAAAAAGATAGTATTTTGTTTTCTTCCAAATTTGTGTGAGGCAAATTTTTGAGAGTAGAGTGATTCTTCTCTTGCTATTTAGTTTGGAGTTTGTTACTTTCGAGGGTATTTCGGAGTTACAAATATTCAAATTTCTTTCCCGTTCATTGGTGTTTCTAGAGGTGCTTCTTCTAGGGGTTTCGTAGGGAGCCGCTCAATCATTGGCGTTTTTGGTTACAAGTTAACCAAGGGTTCCATAGGGAAAATCTATCCTTTTTTTTTCTTTTATTATTATTATTATTTAACTAATTTTATTTATTCTCGTTTTATTTTTAATTTGTGTTTCTCTTGTGTCTAGATCCAGGTTTCCGCATCAGTTGGTATCAGTTTCAGGCCATTCGGTGTTATTTTTGAAGCTAAAATCAAATTCGAAACAAGTCAAAGTACCAAAACCACTTTTCATCGGTTTCGTCGATTCTCTTTTTTTTGAATTTTGTGTTTATTCTCCTCTTATTCTTTAAAAAATTGCAAAAATAAAAGAAAAAAAAGCAAAAACCGCAAAAAAAAATTGCCTACCTTTTATACGTAGGTTTCTTCTTTTCCTATTATTGTTTTTATTTTTATTTTTATTTTTCCCAAAATTGAATTTCTTTTCCTTCTTCTTTTCTTGACTCAAGTATAATTAAAGCTTCAATTTTTGAAAATCTTAAGACACCAAACGTTTCCGATTTTTGTTTTTTTTAAATTTGGGTAGAGTTTTCTTAAGTTTTCTTCTTATTAAAGCTTTTCTTTGACTCTAGAGTTAGGGATCATTGCAGGTCTACGTTTTTTTTTGTTTCTCTTACGCTTTCTAACACTTTGTTTCTTCTTGTGTTAGCAGATATTAAAGCCACGCACAATTCCTTCATCCGTGTAGCCTCCATTACAGATTGCCTTCGTCAAGTTTATTGGCCTCTTAGAGCAATTAGGGTCTTCATTGTTTCTTTGAAGTTTGCACCTCTGTTATTTGATCTTGATTAGTAACCCTCTCCAAACATATTTACAAGTTTTGAATCATTCAGAGAGTTATTCTTTTGAGAGATAACGAGTGAGGTTATTATTATTTTTTCTTTCTTGTTCCTGTTTGTTTGATCTTTCACAGATACCATGCCGCTCACTAGATCCCAAACTATTAAAAATGAAGAGGATGAGAAAAAAAGAGAGAACGATCATTTGGTCGAGTTGTTACAAAAAGAGATGAAAAAGTTGCAAACTCAATTCGAACATCGCATGACCCAGATGTTACAAGAGCAAAGGCAGTATCTTGATACAAAACTTACAACTCAAGAGAGATACATTGCCGATAATTACAAGAAGTTGAACGAAGTCTTTATAAGCAGATCAAATTCGCGAGATCGGACTTTTAAACGAAGGGAGAACCATGTTTTTGATGATGACTTTGAGTCCGAGTATGTACCTAGAGAAAGGTTGGAACGAAACAATGACACCCCCAAACCAAAATTTCCTTCTTTCTCAGGGAAGAATGATCCTGATGCTTACCGTGATTGGGAGGTAAAGATGGAAGCAGTTTTTGCTTGTTACAATTACTCTGATGAGAAAAAGGTAACATACGTTGTCGCTGAGTTCATTGATTATGCACTAACATGGTGGAATCAATTATGTAAAAGCAGGATTCTTTATAGAGAGCAACCTGTTACTACTTGGGTTGAAATGAAGCGCATCTTGCAAAAACGGTTTGTTCCACCATACTATTATCGAGAACTCCATCAAAGACTCCAACATCTTGTTCAAGGAGATAGATCTATGGATGACTACTACAAAGAGATGGAGACTATTCAGATTAGAGCCAATCTTGTTGAAAAGGCTGAGGTGACTATGGCTAGATTCCTTGCCGGCCTAAAGCCTGAGATTGCAAATCGAGTTGAGTTACAACACTACATGGATGTTGAAGAGATGCTTCAAACCGCACTCACCATTGAAAAGCAATTACGAAAGAAAGGGACAACGAGGGGTGCTAGTTCAGTTTCTAATCCTGCTTGGAGAGGAAATTGGCAAAAACAAGATGATAGATTGTGGAATGGGAGAGATGCACGGTTCAAGCCAAATGAGCCTAGAACTTACTCCAAAGATAGAGGTATGCCTAATTCATTTAAAGGTTCTACTTCTACTAATCGAGCTCCATCTTCTTCTTCTACTTCTCCTAGTGCCACTAAGAAGCCAAAAGATATTACCTGCTTCAAATGCCAAGGAAGGGGTCACTATGCTCGAAAATGCCCTGATAAAAAGTCATTGGTGATTCGAGAAGATGGCGAGGTTGATTTTGAGTCTGATAACGAAGATGAGATGCCTCCTTTGGAATATGCTAATGATGTGTATACTCATGATGAGTATGAAGAATACTTGGAGTATGGTGAGAAAGCACTTGTTGCTCGAAGGGCTTTAAATGTCCAGTTTAAAGAGGAAGGGCGCAAACAAAGAGATAACATTTTCCACACGAGATGTTTGATTGGTGGACAACCTAGTTCATTGATCATCGATAGTGGAAGTTGCACCAATGTGGTAAGTTCTTCTCTTGTTAAGAAACTTGGCCTACCTTGTGTGAAGCATCCAAGGCCATACCGCTTGCAATGGCTGAATGATAGTGGGGAGGTAAAAGTATCTAAACAATGCTTAGTTTCATTTTCCATTGGTAGATACTATGATAAAGTTTTGTGTGATGTTGTTCCAATGCAAGCTGGGCACATATTACTTGGACGGTCATGGCAGTTTGATCGACGAGTAATCATGATGGTTTCCTTAACCAATATACCTTTGTGTTCCTTGAAAAGAAGTTTACTTTGGCTCCACTTCCTCCTCAAGAAGTCTACAATGATCAACTCAAACTTGCTAGTTAGATGGGTAAGGGAAGTGAGGTAAAATCATTGAAAAATGTTGAGAGTAAAGAGACCCTTAGTGTTAAAAGCCAACTTAAAGGCCCAACATTGGTGAGTGTTTGCACACACAAGTCACGAGATGAGAAAGTAAGTTTATTCGCTAGGTTTCGAGATATCAAATTTGCTCTTTGTACAAAACAAACATTTGTAATTTTTGGGTTTAGGGAAAACTTTGTTTTGACTAATCCTAATACACATTTGCCTAGTTGTTTTGTTGATCTTTTGCAGGATTTTGAGGATGTATTTCCTTCTGAAATGTCTAAGGGATTACCTCCTTTACGAGGGATTGAACATCAAATTGACTTTATGCCTGTTCGAGTATTCTGAATAGACCAGTCTATCGAAGCAATCCTGAAGAAACTAAGGAGTTGTAAAGGCAAGTTGAAGATCTCTTAGAGAAAGGGTTGATTCGTGAGAGTCTAAGCCCTTGTGCGGTCCCTGTACTTCTCGTCCCAAAAAAAGATGGTTCTTGGAGAATGTGTGTTGATTGTCGTGCTGTCAACAAGATTACGGTAAAGTATCGATATCCAATTCCTCGATTAGATGATATGTTGGATGAGCTTAATGGTGCATGCATTTTCTCTAAAATTGACTTAAAAAGTGGTTATCATCAAATAGGAATGAAACAAGGTGATGAATGGAAAACTGTTTTTAAGACTAAGTATGGCCTGTATGAGTGGTTAGTCATGCCATTTGGCTTAACTAATGCTCCTAGCACATTCATGAGATTAATGAACCACATACTTAGACCTTTTTTAGGAAAATTTGTCGTTGTGTATTTTGATGACATACTGATTTATAGCAAAACTTTGAATGATCATGTTGGGCATGTTAAATTAGTATTGGATGTGTTAAGGCATGAACGACTCTTTTCTAATCTTGAAAAATGCACCTTTTGTATGGATAAGCTTGTTTTTTTGGGTTTTGTGATAAGTTCTACAGGAATCTATGTGGATGAGGAGAAGGTAAAGGCAATTAAAGAATGGCCTATCCCTAAAACTGTTTCTAAGGTAAGGTCTTTCCTTGGGTTAGCCGGTTTCTACCCCTGGTTTGTTCGTAACTTTTCCACAATTGCTTCGCCTTTGACTGCACTTATTAAAAAGGATGTATCTTTTCATTGGACAGATAAGCAAGAATTAGCATTTAATGAACTTAAAGATAAATTGTGTAATGCTCCTATTCTTGTTTTAGCTAATTTTGAAAAGACCTTTGAGATTTAATGTGATACTTCTGGTGTAGGTATAGGTGCCGTCCTCATACAAAATAGTAAACCACTAACCTACTTTAGTGAGAAACTTGGTGGAGCACATTTGAACTATTCGACCTATGATAAAGAGTTGTATGCCTTGGTAAGGGCATTAGAAGTTTGGTAACATTACCTTTTACCAAAGGAGTTTGTGATTCACACTGACCATGAATCACTTAAGCACTTAAAGGGACAAGGTAAGTTGAACAAGTGACATGCGAGGTGGGTTGAATTCATTGAATCTTTTCCTTATGTTATAAGGTATAAGAAAGGTAAAGATAATATTGTGGCTGATGCTCTATCAAGGAGGTACACTTTACTTAGTACTTTGCATACTAAGTTATTAGGTTTTGAGTATCTCAAAGATTTATATGCCACTGATTCTGATTTTGCAAGCATTTATGACGCATGTGAACATGGTGCATTTCACAAATTTTATAAGCATGATGGCTATCTTTTTCGAAATAATAGACTATGCTTACCAAAGTGTTCAATGCGAGAATTGTTGGTTCGAGAGGCTCATAGTGGTGGTCTTATCGGTCATTTTGGAGTCACTAAGACTTATGATGTTTTACATGAGCATTTTTATTGGCCTAACATGCGAAAACTTGTTGAGAAAATTTGCTCTACTTGCATTACTTGTAAACAAGCTAAATCCACTGTGATGCCTCATGCTCTATATACTCCTCTTCCTGTTCCTAATTCACCTTGGACTGACATTTCAATGGATTTTGTAATAGGTTTACCAAGGACAAAGCATGGACGAGATAGTATCTTTGTGGTTGTGGATCGATTCTCTAAAATGGCTCATTTCATTCCATGCCATAAGACTGATGATGCAACCCATGTTGCCGATCTATTTTTCCATGAAGTTGTGAGATTACATGGAATCCCAAGGACTATCGTTTTCGATAGAGATGCAAAATTTCTTAGTCACTTTTGGAAGGTGTTATGGGGTAAGTTAGGTACTAAACTACTTTACTACATGCCACCCTCAAACTGATGGTCAAACCAAGGTGGTAAATCGAGTTTTGGGATCTTTGCTTAGAGCCATAATAGGTAAGAATGTTAAATCTTGGGAAGAATGGATACCCTATGTTGAGTTTGCTTGTAATCGTTCTGTTCATTCTTCCACAGGTTTTACTCCTTTTGAGATTGTATATGGCTTTAATCAACTTACTGTTTTAGATTTGCTTCCTTTACCTTTGAATGAGATTGCTAATTTAGATGGTGAAAGGAAAGCTGATTTAGTGAAAGAGATCCATGAGAAGGCTCGTAAAGCCATTGAGAAAAAGAATAAGTCGAATGCACATCGAGCTAATAAAGGGAAAAAGCAAGTCATGTTTGAACCTGGAGATTGGGTATGGGTGCATATGAGGAAGGAACGATTTCCTTCTAAGAGAAAGAATAAACTTGATGCACGAGGAGATGGACCATTCCAAGTACTCGAGAAAATAAATGACAATGCTTACCGCATTGATCTTCCTGGTGAGTATAGTGTTGTGCTACTTTCAATGTTTCTGATCTTTCTCCTTTTGAATTCGATGTAGGTTCAGATTTGAGGACGAATCTTCTTGAAGAGGGGGAGAATGATACGAGCCAAGGAGGTGACACTCAAGGGGTTGTTTTTCCTAGTGGTCCAATCACTCGAAGCGAGGCACGACAATTAAAATCAAAGATGAATGCTTTTTTCCAAGACTTTGTTGCTACAAATTTAATTCATCATGTTCGTGATGTTGACAAATACGGGAATGCAATTCACTGGACCAATCTTGGAATAGTGAAAGCCCATAAATTGGTGGATTAATCTTTTATGTATCTTATTATTATTATTTACTTAATTCTCATTGGTTGGGACACATCACTTATGAGTTAAGTAATTTTATTGGTTAGGTTGTTATTTATTTATTTTCTTAGATAATTTTAAAGAGTTTTATTAGGATTCAATTACTCTTGTAATTTGCCTATAAATAGGCTTGCTTTCTACACATTGGGGGTGGAATAAAAAGATAGTATTTTGTTTTCTTCCAAATTTGTGTGAGGCAAATTTTTGAGAGTAGAGTGATTCTTCTCTTGCTATGTAGTTTGGATTTTGTTACTTTCGAGGGTATTTCGGAGTTACAAATATTCAAATTTCTTTCCTGTTCATTGGTGTTTCTAGAGGTGCTTCTTCTAGGGGTTTCGTAGGGAGCCGCTCAATCATTGGCGTTTTTGGTTACAAGTTAACCAAGGGTTCCATAGGGCAAATCTATCCTTTTTTTCTTTTATTATTATTATTTAACTAATTTTATTTATTCTCGTTTTATTTCTAATTTGTGTTTCTCTTGTGTCTAGATCCGGGTTTCCGCATCACCCACCATTAGCTATTGGAGCAACCACGACCAATCGAGTAACTTCTTTCCTTATCTTTTTAAGGGCTACACATTGAGGACAACGTGTCAACTAAAGTGTGGGGGTAACATAGAAAATTTGTTTTGTTTTCAATGTTTACATTTCTTTGATTTTTCTTTTCTTTTGTGTCCTTGAGCTTGTAGAAATACAAGTGATTGGTTAGGGGTATTTACATAGGTTGCTTGTGTTTACAAATAAATTTGGCATAATGATATGTGATTTTAAATTTTCGATTATTAGACTACTAAAGTTCTATATGTTACACTGTAAATAGGCATTAAGCAATCAACTGTACCAAGTGATAAAAAAATACAAGGAAAAGAACATGCTAGTATGAATGATAAATGGTTGACTTTGAGTTTGTTTGGTTGACAAAATTTGTGTATGTTGATATATTTAGGGATGGCCTAAGGCATTGTTTGGAACACATCCTGAGCAAAAAAATCAAACTATAAATATTCACCTTTAGTGTCGATTTTTGAGCTTATTATCAGTTCTTGATGAGCCTCATTACAAATCTCAAGCCTAAAAACGTTAATTTGTATACACCCTTTTTCTTTGGTCATGCACTGCATGATTGTAGACATCTGGCCATACGTATTAAGGGTTAAGTAGATACATTAAGGTAGAGTTTGTAAAAACAGAGTGAAATAGGAAGGATTAGTGTGATATGGGGATTATAGGTTAACCTGAAATGTGCAAAATAAAAGAAAAATCTAAATAAAAATATAACATGAGTAGAAAAAGTTATCGAAAATTGAAAACCATTCTTGAGTGAGATGAGATGAAAAAGAAAGTCACAAAATCACAAAAGAAAGAGAAACTCATTCATTAGTGCACTGTAGTTACTATGCAATGCTATGATTTCCTATACATGGAGAGACAAGAAAGGTGAGAGGAGAAATAAGGTGGTGAGCAAGTAAGGGTCACTAATGGGGGATAATAGGGATCAATACGATGTGCCAAACTATTTTCATGTTTGTAACCCTTTTGAAGCTTACTGTTTTTGAATTCCATACCTGTCCTATGCCTCATAACGTTACAAGTTGAAAAGTCTTATGTGACCTAAATACCTTTATACATGAATGGGCATCATACTAAACATATGCATAAACAACTATTTATATTCTACTCAGATAATCAAAGTATTTGCACAATTTGTTGATGGACCTACATGGGTGAGACCCTTGATGCTTTTCTATTTTGTAACATACTAAACATGGATGTTTGTGATAAAAAGTGGTAAGTCAATTATTTATCATGTTAAAGTTGTTAGTAGGCATGAAATGCCTAAGTCATATGCTTTGAATTCAATACTTGTATCATATTTGCTCAAGGGTCATCATTTTTATTTTTCATTTTTTTATGTTGCTTGAGGAAAAGCAATGACTAAAGTGTGGGGGAGTTTGATATGTCGTAATTCAATGTAGCAAATTAAACTAGTTTCCACCTTTAAGGAGCTTGAATACAAGCATTTTTGTAATGCTTTAGTTAAGTTTTTGTAGTTTTATTTATATTCAATAAAATGTGCAAATTGAGTCTTTTATTGACCTTAGGGGTCGAATGAGGCTTAAGGGAAAGCTAATGCACTTTGTTAGTGTGCAGGAGACTTTTAAAAGGTGTACTAAACTGATATTAGTCACTATGTTGTAACACATGATGTTCGATGTCGCAACACAAATTGAGGGTGTCGCGACATACCCCTGAAGGTAGCTGAAGAGGAGTATACTAATTGCTATGTCATGACATAGGTCCTGATCTGTCACGACACCGACTCTGTAACGAAAATTAAACAGGAAGCAGGGGCGATTTGTCACTTGTTATGGACACTATTCCTTTAGCCTAGATTCTTTGTGTAAAATTTAGTTTAGTATTTTCTTTCATTCTTAGGTTTTAAATTTATTTCAGTTGTTCTTGTTGATTTTAAGATATCTGAATTGTGGAAGCATTCAAACTTTGTAGATTCACGAGTAATCTCAATACAATCAGGCTCTTTCATTTACTCTATCTTGTCAATTTAATTAGCATGCTTTCTTTTTACATCGATTCTATATTGTTTATGAAAGCGATGTTGAAGTAATCCCTCTATGGGGGATTAGAAAGTGGAGGTATGATCTGTTAACTATTTTGTAGGGTTACTCCACGGATCAACTGTTTGGGAAAAGAAGAATGTGAAACAAACCTAGGCCTAACAACCCTGGGAAGTCATCAACGTGGGAATTAACCCAAAATTGGTATGACCCATCCGTGAACACCTTCACGCCAAGCTAGTCTGGATTGTGAGGTCGGAAGATAAGTAGTTCTTCTTGACTCGTTATGTTAGTGAAAGATCGGAATATCCTGCTAAGGTAGTGGCTAGTTGATTAAAGTGGAACCCAGAATGACAGTTGATGGAGATTACCGAAGCGATCTAATCACCCATAATCAAGATTTGATTTATTCTCCCTTTTCTATGTGTTGAAGTTTATTTCTTTTATGTTACTTTGTCTTTATTATTATAAAAACCTTAAAATTTATTTATTTTATATTTTCATAATATAACTAATTTAAAAGTACTAATTATATCTTTAAGTGTTTAGGTTAGAATTGATCTGGCACTTGCCTCCCTCGGGTATTATCCTCATAGTATTCATCTACTTTGTTGTAAATCTATATTACAACTCGACCCGTATACTTGCAAAAATTGCCTTGTCTTTCTATATTTTATTGCAGTATTCACACTTTAGACGTTAGTACGTTTGGAGGCGGTCAACGACCATGTTTTCAAGCCACAAGGTTGTTGATCCCTATTTCCAAAATTTTTAATTTTTTCCAAAATTTTTTGTTCAGTTTTAAATTAGTCCTTGAATGTTTTCAAACTATTTTTAGGACCCCGTAGGCTCGATTTAAAGCCCGTAAATTTATTTTTAATTTTAAAAAATGTGTTTTTGAATGTTATTATTTAAGTTGAATAACTGTCTCTGTTTGAAGTTAAATATTCTTAATTGTTTTATAATACTCCATAACCCTAATCTGGTGACAGAGATGGATTTAGGGTGTTACAAAGAAGGCCCCATCATAGTTACATCACATATTTGGTACACCTCAAAAAGAGGCTTGGTGCCTCTAATGGGAAAGTCATCAAGGTCTTCATCTTCATGAGCTTCAACTTTTACAGGCTACAGGTCTGTTTCATCCTGTCATTGTTCAAGTAATTCAGCTTCAATTGCATCTTAATTGCATGAACTATCTTCATTGAATTTTACATCTCTGCTCACAAAGGCTTTGTTGGTGAAAGGATCAAAGATCTTATATCCCTTTTTGTTGTTCTCATAGCCAACAAAGATGTCTAGTAGTGACCTTTTCTCCAATTTACTTCTCTTCACAGCTGGAACAAGAGAATAGAAAATGCAACCAAATACCTTCAAGTGTGAGATTGATGGTTTGAATCTAAACCAAGCTTCAAAAGATGTCATGCCCTTTACAGCCTTGGTTGGTAGCCTACTTAGTAGATACACAAAGGTATTTTATAACCTCTGCCCAAAAACTGTTTAGCAACTTCCTTTCAAATAGAAAACATCTTGCTATGTGTATCATTGTCCTACTCTTCCTTTTACAAACACCTTTTACATGTATGTTTTACAAACCCCAATTCAGTTATACATAATTTAATACCATCAATTTCATAAATCACTGCATAGACCATTCTAACAAATTCCATATCATTTTATACCAGAATCCCATAACTCAAGATAAGACTATTTCAGATTCAGGATAATTCTAGAAAAGAATACAGTACCATTCACTTTCCATAATTACAGATCATCATATCAAGTACCCTTGTTAATATATAGATACACGTCTCTTTTTTATGGAAACTCTTAAGACTTATTCACCCTTAACTCAAAACATATCAGTACCTCCTCTTAGTCATACTTATTACAGAACTAAAAGATTTTACTCCTATCTTACCATAGAGTCAGGAATTCAGACTCAAATTGTACCAAGCACTCTTGACAGTTCACACCACGTAGACCAAATAGAGCACGCCATATAGGAAATCATACAGATCTCTTGTTTACTGTCTGGGTAGGCTTCATTGAACACATCAGAGGCAAAAAATTGATATACTGAATGCGACATGAGTCCTTATTACCAAATATGCTCTAAATCAATCTAACCAGAGTACGCCACAAAAGTGACCCATACAAAGTATGCCACAAAGGCTATCTATACAGAGTATGCCACAAAGGTGATTCATTCAGGGTACGCCATGAAGGCTATCTATACAAAGTATGCCACAAAAGTGATTCATTCAAGGTACGCCACAAAGGCTATCAATGCAGAGTACGACACAAAGGCTGACAGGATGCCACATAGGCATCTCAATACTGTCGTGTTTGCAATATGGATTTACCTAAACTCACATTAAGTGAGGTTTTCCCATCATCACCCTATGACACACAAAGAACCCCATTAGATAAAATGTCATTCAATAGTTCTTTTTTAGAGTATGTTAAGGCCATAAACTTTTTCCATCAGAGTTCGTGTTTACAGTCCCGACAGACTTCCTTGTTTACCACCGCTGTGACTCGAATCACTTTACAAACTCTACAAACCAGACACATCCCAAACCCAAGCTTACATAATTTCATAACACTTTTCGTACATCCCATAGAACTTATTTGTAAGCAGGCTAACTTATCTCTTAATCTATTCATAGCTTTATTCCTATAGTTGTATAAGTATCATATTCATTCTATAATTTCCATTATTTCCAATTCATAGTTGGATCACTTTCAAGTAGATATACTTCTATATAAATAATATACATACAAGAGTCAGAGTAGAAACTCACATGATCCTGACCTACTACAGTTCAAAGCTCCAGATTTGGATACCCATCTCGAACCAGTAGCAACCATTGCCTAGAAACATAATTTCACTATTATGACTCTTGTACATACAAATTACTTATCATTTCAATCGCTGACAATCCCATGAAGAAACCTTATACTTGAAGTCTTATTGTTCAATTATCACATGCAAATTTACTCATTCAAAACTTGACATGCAGAGCTAAAATACTTACCCTGATACAAAATAACCACTAATCATCAAATAACCATAGCTTCAAAATCATCAATGTAAGATACATTTAGATTTAAGTAAAGTGGTAGTAAATACCACTTAAGGAAGAGGAAGAAGAAAGAAAAACCCTTTCAGAACTCAACTCCCACATATAAATATGACACAACTTACTTAGTGGAATTTAACAAGTGTCATACGTTTCAAAACTTGGCTTCTTAATAGAATACATTTTTTAAAAACAATATTATTAAATACCTTGCAATCACAATTATCCAATTTGACTATTTAATTGATTTCTAACCAAGTTACTTAAAATCTAACTAGCACAGTATTCTAGACAAATCAGGTGTACTATACATTTGGCGAATACTCCTCCTATACTTATCATTAATCTTTTAACATGAACTTCTTCTTAATACATGGAAAAATATCACAAAATCAAATTCTTACTTATTCTTAGAGCGGTTACTAGATGCCCACACATATACGCCAAAACAATCTTTTGGGCAGACAACACTACGCTAGACAGACTATTTACTGCTATACACCGAAACATTGGACCCACCAGATCTGAGGTGTTACAAGTGTAAGTTTTTGTCAACTTCTACTTGATGCTTGATTCTTCATAGAATCTCTCAAACCTTTCTAATGTATACTAATTTCCATTTTCTGATCTGAGTATCCTCAACTTGTAGTAGGCTTGGTTCTCAATAGCTACCTTAAACTTCTAGAAAACCTGTGCCACTTTTGACTTGAACTTCAAAAAATAGACCCAACAATGCCTTGAGCTGTCATTTATGAATAGAATAAATTATTTGATCCTACTAAGTGAAGGTGTCTTCATAGGTCTACATACATCAGTATGGACCAAGTGAGCTTGTCAATAGCTCTCAAAGCTTTGTTGGTTGGAAATGGAAGCCTGACTTGCTTTCCAAGTTGACACACCTTAAAAACAACACTTTGGTATACCATTTTGGACATATTTTCAACTAAATTAGATTCATATAGCTAACTAAGGGACCTATAGTTGACATGTCCCAATTGTAACAACCCGTTTTGTAGTGGTGTCGAAAATAGTGGTTTTGGGGCCACAAATTTGATGAGTAAGTTCGTAAATATTATATTTCATATTTACGAGTAAAATATGGTTTTTTAAAGATTTTTGATATGATAATTTATGCTATATAAACGATTTATTAAGTTCAAGTGGTATGACCATAACGTCAAGTGGTTTTAAAAAATAAGGTATCGGGACTTCATTTCTATAAAGCCGTAAATATTATTATAAATATTTACGAAGTGTCATTAAAGAGGTATTAAATTTTCATTGAAAATTTTAACGTTTCGATGGTTAATTAATTAAAAAGGACTAAATTGTAAAAGATGTAAAATTTAATCACTATTTGATTTGAGTGATTAAATGGTTAATTGAATAAAGGAAAAGGGACTTAAATGGTAATTAGACCATTCAATGTGTTAGTGGACAATAATGGACATGAATTTGATGTTTTATTTAATTATTAACTAAGGTTAAAATGGTAATTTGATAATTATATTAAAATAAATAAACAAAAGTTTGATTCATCTTTTTCAAAGCTTGGTAACCGATTGTAATGGGTGAAGAAGCCATTTTTTTAGCTTGGAGGTTTCAGCAACTTTACAAGCAAAAGTGATCAAGATCGGGTGAAAAATCGAGGAAAATAAAAAATTACCAAAATGCCCCTAAACTTTGGTATTTCTACAATTTAGCCAAGTAAGTTCGTATGAAATGTATTATGTATAATTTTGATTAAATTGAATGTTAATATATGATTTTATTGAAAATGAATCAATATATATGTTATTATACAAGTTATCATGTTGTGAGAGGACATAAATTCAATGACGTACGATGATTATTGATCCCCGTTTGAACCTTAGGAATATATAGAATATATAGGATACAAATGACATGTCATTAGGGTTACAGTGTTTTGGGTGTTGGTCCTGAACGTCCTACCGGTGGCTGAGTTTTCGGCATGTGTTATGGTTACTTAACAGCTTGTGTGAGCAGCACCATCTAGCTACATTTCGACCGAAAGCTTGTGTGAGCATATCTAGGTTACCATGTTTTGGGTGTTGGTCTTGAATGTCCTACCGATGGCTGAGGTCTGACATTAGTTGCGGATACTTGACAGCTTGTGTGAACAGCATCGTGTAGCTTACATTTCGACTGACAGCTTGTGTGAGTAAACCCATTTGGCAGCTCCTGTGAGCTATGACTATATGTTTAGTACACTTTGTGTGAGCTTTCTCGCGTATCCGGTATTATTCTAAGTTGTTTAACAAGCATGAAAAGGGATGAACCGGTAAGGGTTCCAATTGATTTCACTACAATAATTATAGAAAGGTATGATGTATCGATGATTCAAGTAAGAACATTTATGATTATGAAAGTATGATTTAAGTGATGCTATGTTTATGTCTTATGTGTTATGTAAATGAAATGGTAAAGAAAATGATATGAATTAAGACATGAAACTATATGAATATCCTTGATATGTTGATACATGGAAATTATGAAAGTTGAGATAGCTGACAATTTCTAATGGTTCATGTCGAGAGCAATGGTTATATATGTTATTTTTGCCTATGATTTATACCATGTATGCTAACATGTTTAGTATGGATACTTAGGCTTATGCCAAGCTTGTGGATATGATTGATGTTTATGATTATGCTTGTACTATGCATATGAAACAGGTAAGAAAAGGGAATGATATGGTAAGTATGTAATTGGGATGTATTATGATGTTATAAAAAGGTTTAATGAGATAAATGATGTATTCATATGATAGTAAATTGCTTATGCTTTGAATGAATCTATCGATGTCATGAATAAATACACTGAATTGAAAATTAATAATGTTGTTGAGGCTTATGATAAGCATTGGGAACGGAAAGGAAAGTAAGTAAATTGATAGGTGTATAATTTTATAGAAAGGTTGATGGTTATACATTATGTCCCATAAAATCCTTTCATGTTTTGAATTATAAATATATGTGACATAAATGAATTTACTCACTGACGAGTTGGTAATTATGGTTTGGTAAATCTTGAGGCATTGGTATAAGTTTAGATTTAACCTATAATATTCATTATTAAAATGTAATATTATGTTTATGAATTATACGAGCTTACTAAGCATTCATTGCTTACATGGTTTTCTTTCCTTTACTTTTCAAATTATCGGGAGCTCGACCAGGTTGGAAGCTCGTCTGAGATCTATCACACTATCCAGCGATTATATCAATAAATTTTGATGTCTTGGTTAAGGTTATAATGGCATGTATACGTGAACTTATGGTTGATAATTAGCTGAATGTTAGTTGATGTGTTTGACATGTATATGACATTTTGGGTGATGTAGCCTTGGTACATTTAGTTTCTTGTTGATATGTGTTAATTTCATATTGTGTTAAAGCATGGTTGAATGACCAAAGTGATATATGATGAATTGACCTCAACATGGTCAAGATATGGTATGCTTTGGAAGGGTTTTGAACTAGATATTGCATGAATCTAATATGGTATGTTTTTGCATGGAAACAAGTTAATTGATAATTGGATAAATATGCACATGAATGAGTGTTTTTGGTTGATGTTTTAGCCATTATGTTTTGACTATCGAATTTGGTATTTTCAATGATTGAAATGGTTGATATGTGGATATATATATATGTGTGGCCTTTTAATGGATGACTTTATAGCCTTTTAGATGGCCTTGGTGGTTGGAGTTGAAATGGTCATTTGAAGTTGTGTTTTGAATAACCAAATTGGCATGTTTGAATGTGATTTTGGCATGTGGTCAATTATGGTATAACTTATTATGGAATTAAACTATATATATATGTCTAAGTTATGATCAAATATGTATGAGTTAG
Source organism: Gossypium hirsutum (assembly GCF_007990345.1). NCBI lineage: Eukaryota > Viridiplantae > Streptophyta > Magnoliopsida > Malvales > Malvaceae > Gossypium > Gossypium hirsutum. The sequence continues at coordinate 32,315,476 of NC_053440.1, forward strand.
ATATATGTATATTTGGGATGCATGAAAACTATAGTTCAAATGATAAGTTTTAATCACAAGGTATAAGTTAAGCATGATATGTTTTAAAATGGTAGCAAGATGATCAACTATGCATATGGTTATACAAGTTTAATTGTTGTGATTGAGGTGCATTTTTGGGCATATTGGTTGCATTATGTATCTTATTTGGATAGCTTGATGTTGTATGGTTTAGTGTACTTTAGGATGCTTGATTACATGTGGTAAATTGGTTATAGTTGTGTGCATGAATGGATGAGAAAAAAATTGCTTGGAAATGGCCTATTTTTAGTCCACAAGGTCAGAGACACGGATGTGTGTCTCAGCCGTGTGTGACACACAGACAAGCGACATGGCCGTGTGTCCCCTGTAGTTTTTTAAAGGTTTCATTTTGAGAGTTACACGATCTGATACACGAGCGTATGGCTTGGCCATGTGACCCAAGTCAAAGAGTTACACGGGCTTGGACATAGGCTGGGACACGGCCATGTGTCCCTACTTCGAATGTCCACACTGCCTGAGACACGGGTGTGTCTCTCAGCTGTGTGACCCTTACAGTTTTGAAAATTTTATATTTTCCTGAAAAATTCTAAATGTTTCCAATTTAGTCCCGATTTGTTTCTAATGTGTTTTAAGGGCCTCGAGGGCTCATATAAGGGACAAATGTATGTCATTGATGGAATTTGTTATGATTAATGCTGTGAAGTAAATTATTTATATTTTTGATAGATTTGAAATTAAACTCTGGTAATGCTCTGTAACCCTATTCTGGTGACGAATATGGGTTAGGGGTGTTACACAAGTCTTTTGTGCCATAAATAAGACTCATCTACTGAGCTGGTGTAGGCTTTTGAAGCCACCAAGTTCCAATCCAAGACAAAACTCCTGTGATTTATTGCAACTGACACTATTTCTTGTCCTAGTGAGTCAAATATCATGCAACCCCTATCTTTAAAAATAATGGTGTAGTTTTTCTCAAGCAACTGACCGATGCTAAGGAGATTTTGATCAAATTCAGACACTAAAAGAACATTTGAGATTGCTTTAGTACCTGATAGAGTGCTGATTAGCACATCTTGTAACACCCCGAACCCGAAACCGACACCGGAGTCGAACACGAGGTGTTAACTGACTTTAACCCCTTATAAAATTTATTTTCCAGACACTGCCCAATCTGTGTACTAGTCGTTTTAAAAATCATATCTTGAGTTTCGTAACTCGAAAATCAGTTTCGTAATTTTTCCCAGAAACTACACTCATGTTCCCATCTATGTATTTTTTTCTAGAATTTTTGGTCAGGCCAATTAGTACAGTTTATTAGTCAAAGTCTCCCATGTTGCAGGGGTCGACTACACTGACCTTTGCCCATTACGACTTGGATATCTCCCTGCACGGGGCTTCAATACTGATGCCGTTTGTTTCTATGAAAACTAGACTCAGAGAGGAATCTATACATATATGGTATGACCCCTAATTATCTCTGGTTAATTTATAATGAATTTCCAAAGTCGGAGCAGGGAATCCAGAAACCGTTCTGGCCCTGTCCCACAAAAATCTGATTATCTCTTAATATACTGCCCATATGATCTTTTCGTGACTTCCTCATGAAAACAGACTCATCGAGCTTCGATTACATAATTTATTCATCAATTAATTCCACTCCTACTATTTTTAGTGATTTTTCAATCTCATGACACTGCTGCTGCCAGCATCTGTTACGAAAGTAACTAGGTCCATTTCATGCCTACCCTTGATCCAACTCAATCGAACATTCGTGCCATTTTCGCATGGCTTAAAGTTTACATGCCAAAGTTCAAACACAACGTAATAGCTTATACATGCCAAAATGTTCTTCTAAGCCAACTAAGAAGAAAGTACCAAAACTTGCTATCCGGTGTGTTGACTTCGATGACGGCCCGATCACGCAAAAAGAGATGTGTCCAAGAAACCTAGAATAGGTGACAAGGAAACACCGAGTGAGTTTATAACTCAGTAAGTCATAAGCTATGCACTACCATCCATCAATAACATTATCACAAGAGAAAACAAAATGGAACGAGGCTAATTACTCCATCCATTCCGAACCATACCATAGTTCCTCCAACCTATCGATTCAATTTCATATCAATTCATGCATTCACATTCCATATACTCATCAATAGGACATTGAAGCATTTTCATAAATCAATTTATTTTCGTTACAATCAAACGACTAAACGGCCTCTCACCCATCCTACGATAAATTTTATGTACGTGACTTCAAGTATAGTTGTCACATAGGTTCAAACTTACCGAGCTCAACACCAAGTATAAGCATAGCACCTATTAGCCATGTACTCAAGACACTTACCCGATCCGCTGTCCGCGATCGACTCAATAGTGTCGCACACATAGTGTCCATAATGATTCACGAATGCATATTGAGTCCGCACACTCAGTGCTATATAATCAACTCGCACACTTAGTGCTACGTAATCAAATCGCACACTTAGTGCTACATAGTCAAACTCGCACACTTAGTGCCGCATGGTCAATTCGCACACTTAGTGCATCATATTCATTTCGCACACTTAGTGCAACATAGTCAAATCGCACACTTAGTGCTGTACAATTTAATCCCACGCACTTAGCGCCAATCTCATGGTCATAAATGGTTATACCCGCACGTTTAGTGCCGAGATCAACAACTCAGTACATCTTACCTCTTTTCTTTTCATTCAACAATTTCATCATCACATACGTACATGCATATATATATATGTATATTTATTCATTCCATTCAGCATCAATACATAAACATTATGACCATTTGAAATAATACCAACTACATGCTTAATGACTTACCTTGTGTTGGGTAAGACGGTTCCAACTCGACTACTCAGTGATCTTTTCTTTGCCTTTATCGGATCTAGTTCCCTTTTGCTCTTGAGCTTAAGTTCAACAAAATTTAAAATAGTCATTAATCGACTATTCAAGTATTACTTTCAGAATAATATATATATTGATTTGACCTTCACACACATAGATTATAGTAAGCTTTATAATAGTCAATAAATAACTCATTGGCAAATTTTCATTAATGTTTACAACAAAATCACATATTCACTACGAGCTGTTTTCCTGAGCAGTAGTCGCTAAATTGTTTATAACTGGAGCTACAAAACTCCAAATCACTAGCCGTTAATTTTCCCTGAATATAGACTCATATATCTTCCATCCATAAAATTTTCAGAATTTTTGGCTTGGCCAATCAATACCAGATTTTTCTTAAAGTTTCCCCTGTTTCACTGTTTGACTATTCTGACCACTCTTCACTACGAATCAAATTTCTCATTTTACAGAATTCAAAATGTGTTGTATTTGATCTCATTTGAAACTAGACTCATTAAGGAGTCTAAGCATATAAATTTTATCTTATAATCATTTTTTTACAATTTATAATGATTTCCTAAATACAGAACAGGGAATCTAGTAGTCATTTTGACTCAGCCCCACAATACTTCAAATATCTCAAGATCGGTAACTCTTTTGTTTTTATAGTTTCTTTTGTAAGAAAATAGACTCTTCAAGCTTTAATGGCATAATTCACTCAGCTTCTAATTCAACTCCTACAAATTATGGCGATTTTCCAAAATCACCTTACTGCTGCTGTCCCCAAACAGATTATTACCAAATCAAATACTAACATTAGCATTTCACCTTAATAGCTAGCTTACCAAGCCTTAATTTAACATATTAATCTTTAACATATCTTTCACTTTTCATCAACAACTATCAAAAAGCTCAAGCACTCATCAATGGCAAAACACAAAATCATCATCAATCCACAAAATTGAACCATGGGTTTTTAGAACTCAAGTCAACTACTAAAACATGCATGCATCTCAAGAACAACATCAAACATACCTTAGTCTAGCAAACCACCATAGCCGATTTTCTCAAGCTCTTCCCCTTCCTTTCTTTCCTCTATTCGGCCAAAGGTGTTCAAGAATGAACACATTTTTTTTTTGTTTTCTTTCCTCAACTCACGGCAACAAGGGGGGGTATGGATGAGACCATTTTTTTTCATCACCCTTCCTTTTCATTGTTTAATTACCATGCTCTTTATTTTATTTTTCTTAGCATACATCACTAGCATAACATGTTGGTGACATGTTTCCACCCATAGCATGGCCAGCCACTATGCTTTAATTTGGCTAATTTGACATGCAAGGACAAACACTTTCCCACATATATTAATGGGCCACTTGAACACTTGCCTAGCATATTTCTAAATTGTCTCACATAAGTCCCTACTAATAAATTCCACATACACTGACCAAATTAAAGTATGGAACTATCACACAAGCATTTACGCACATCATAAACACAGAATATAATCTTTAATTATTTATAAGACTCGGTTTTGTGGTCCCGAAACCACTTCCCGACTAGGGTCAATTTTGGGCTGTCACACATCTCCTTTTCCCTTAGCCTCATTGAACTAACCATTTTCAATCCTGATCCTTGAGGTGAAGCTTCTATCAGTCCCTTTGAAGATGCTTTCATTTGAGGTCACTAGATTGGTGCAACCACTGTCAATCAACCAATTCTTCTTGACTTTGTTGTTGGTTGCAAAACAAGAAGCAATTAACACTTGCTCCTCCTAAGCTTGAATTCCATTAGTAGCTTGAGCTTGAACATTGTGTTGTTGCTTATTCCCTTTGTTTTTTCACACTCTCTCCATGTGACCAAGTTGTTTGTAGGCTCTACATTGGATGTCTGGCCTAAACCAACAGTATTTCTCCAATTATGTGGTCTTCTTGCAGTAAGAGCATTGTGGATAGCATTTATCAACTTAGACAGAAAAATTGTTGACAAATCTCTCGAATCTTCCAAGGATAAGATCTTTGACTCATATTTTTTAAGGAGAGTTGTAATGACTTTCTCCACAATTTTGTTGTCATTAAACTGGTCTCCAATAAGTCTAATGTTGTTGACAATAGCCATAATCCTGTCTGAATACTGCTTGACAATCTGAGCCTCCTTCATCTTCAAGTTCTCAAAATCTCTCCTCAAATTGATGAGTTGTTGTTGCCTTGTCTTTTCTGAGTCATGGAACTCCTCCTTCAGCTTATCCCAAGCTTGTTTGAGAGTTTCACAGGCCATGATTCTAGTGAAGATCACATCCGGTACACCATTCTACAAGCATAACATTGCTTTATATTTCTTGACACACTCATCACCGTGTTGCCTTACCTGAGCAATGGTTGGATTTGCTCTCAAGGGTGGTGGCTCCCTATCAGCCTCGACTACTTCCCATAAATCATAGGCCTAGAGGTAAGTCTTCATTCCACAAAGAACCATAACAAGAAACAAAATAGATTCTCTTTCTCGATGAAAAAACACACAAACAAAGAAATGGCCCTTGAAGACAACAAGATATAAATACCAACTATTGTTGTTAACTAAGAGAGAAAATAGAGAGTAGATGAAAAACAACAACAAAAGAAGAAAAAAATTTATCTATGTTCATTCCACTAAACATTATGGAAACTTGTTTAAAGGTAACTTGTACATAAAAAGAACTAACAAATCAAGTTAATTATCACCTAAACATTAGTGTATTAGCAAACTAGAGCTAAAACTTAACAAAATTAAGCTACAAATGAACTAACCAGAACTAGCATGCAACTAAATAGAATTTGCATGCACCAAGGCTCATTTAGCCACATGATTGGCCAACTTGTAACAAATACTATCTCATATAGACACCGCTTTTCAAATATGCAATCATTTGGTTAAAAATTTTAGTCATATCTTTCTGCATTGTCTCATTGCAAGAGTTGTTTGGTTTGGCAGCATTACTTGAGAATTCATTCATCTTAACTTACTAAAATTAGCACTTCAGCACTAATTAAATTTTAATCATTTCCCCTCAAAAGGATGCCATAGATTTGGCAAACCATACAATTTGAATGGTAGATGTTTGGGGAATATATGGCCTCAAAGGGACAAAGTGTGCTTAAATAATAAAACTTTCAGCCAAAGTAAGAAACCTTTAAAATCAATCAAATGATAGTTGTGGGGGCAAAGTTTTAGACAAGGTAAAGGTTTGATAAGGAATTGAATAAAATTAACCATGTTCGATAGGAAACTAAATATGTTGATCATTTCCATATAGCATTCATTGCTTTCAAAAGGAAAGAAAGAGGACTGTTGGATTTGGAGGGTCAATCATGATCACCGGGAGAAATGTCAAACAATGGTTCAATACTACAACACTTTTAACTCACCGGGATAGAACATTTTGCAAGTTATTCTTACTTCATAAGGTACTATTAGTTGCAAAGAAAATGAATTTTAGAAATATAAAACGCATGGAAAGGACTGCAGGATCTTGAAGCTCATGCATAACAATGCTACCAAGTGGCACTAAAGATAAAAGCCCTTAATAGAAGAAATAAAAAAATCAAAACATATTGCAGGCTTTGCACCAAGAACTCAGGGCAACGAAGAACTTGTGGAACCAGGGAAATAGGCTTTAACCTCGTTAAAGATAAGATTTTGTCATTCCATAACTTGTCATTTATTCTTGTTTGTTTGCTTTTTCCTAATGCTTGTTAATTGGACTCTATACCAACAAAAAAAAGCTTAATTCTTTTGGCCCATGTGCTAGAGCTAAATTAACACTTTAGTACTTGTATTAATTTTCTATCAATTTAGCCCTTGTACTTTCATTTTGTATACCCATTATTCACATATTTTGTAATAACCCTAGAGACTATGGTGCCAAAAAATACAGTTTTGAGATCCCATTTTCGTAAACTGAGCCCATAGATATTTTTATTAAATATTTATAGAGTTATATTATAGGAGAATTTAGTTTTGGATAAGTATTTTTTTACCAAATTAGTGATTAATTATGGTATAAGGACTAAATTGTAAAATTAGTAAAAGTTTGATCGTTAAATATTTTCTTCATTAGAAAATGAACTAAGGATTTAAATGGAAATTATACCACTTTAGGATTTTAATGCATGGTTGGTGGCTTATTTTGTTAAAAAATTGTTAAAATTGTTATTTAATTAAAATTTTATATTATTAAAATAACTTAGCATGGTGGAAATAAAGAGAATTCATCCCTTTTCTTTCCATGCATGCCAAAATTGGAAGAAGAAGAAGAAAATTCGACCTTGGGGTTTCAAATTTGAGGCTTTAATTGGTTAGTGCAATTTAGTTTTTTTCTTGTAAATTTTATGTTTTTGAGGTCATGATAGCTTAATCTAACTAGCCCATGTATTAAATTTTAAAACTTTTAAAGTTTTAGAAAGTTACCATTGTTGATTTCTTAAAGTTTTAGGTGTTAAATTGATAGATTTTAAGCTTAGAGATGAAAAAGGACTAAATTGTAAAGTTAATTGATAGTTTAGTACAATAGGGACTAAACTGGATAAAATGTAAAAGTTGTTATAGAAATAAAATAATAAGAGGTCCCAAACGGACAATAATGAAATCGGGTTGCAATTTGGAGTTCTAAATTGAAATTTATGTTAATCTCGGTTTTAGGGACTAAATTGAATAAAAGGGAAAATTTGAATGATTTGACAATTGATTCTAATTTTGGTAAAGTATTAATGATATTGTATGTTTATGTTAATTCGTAGCTAATGTTGACCTAGATTTATCAAGAGGGAAAGGAAAAGCCAAAGCCGTTAACAAATTGCTTAAACTGTTGCATAGTTGCATTATATAACATGGTAAGGTATTGAGGTAAGTTGAGTTTGATTAGTTGGAATGAATTGGCATGAAAATGCTTGATTTTAGAGATGGATGACTAAATTGAATAAGATTAAGAATAATGTAAATCAATAAAAATGTGAAATTGATTTCGTATTGAGATGATTCATGTTATTATGCATACGAAATGATTATCTGATTGATGAATTGAATTGGATAAATTGTGAATCAATTATAAATGGAAACTGAATGGTTATTACCTTATTAACTGTTCGAGTAGGGTCGGATATAATTGGTATGCCATAGGATAGATCGAGTACGGGTTACTTCGACTATGAGTCAATAAGTGTTGGGCACATTTGTACTTCGGTTATATCAATAAGCGTTGGGCATAATTTATTTATTTAGACAATGTCAAATTGGTGTGTTGGTTGGTTTCGTGTATCTGTTCAAGTCCGAGTTAGGTTAATAGGGGTTAAATGTGTGAAGATTCAATAATGTTCTTTGATATGAACTGAAATTGTGAAAGAGTATGTGAACCGGTTATAAACCAAAAGTTTGAAATGGAAATTTGGATGAATATATTGATTTGATTTGGAATAGGTACGCTAATATAGTATATTCTTAAACTAGCTAATGAAACAAGATTAAATGAAATTATATGGCATAAATGATGTATTTAGCATGATGATTTTCATTGTTGTAAAAGACAAGATTGTTGAATGTCATATGTTAACTTAACTTACAATTGTGTATTCGAATTGTAGAAATACCATTGAGTTTATACTCAGCGTACGATTTTTATTTTCCGTACACAAGTTAGGTCCAGTTCATGATCCCAAATATCAGTTCGGCATCTAGCCAACAACCCCAGTCTCAGCAAAGTTCGCGTTAGTTTTATCTTGTGTTGGAGGGGCATGTACCTAGGTTGGTTCCTTTTGGCATAAACTATGTTTATATTATTGTTTATGTTGTACTAATGGTGTATGTTTTGGTCAAATAAAAGTAAATTGGTAAGTATTTTTTATTGTGGTTGATGTGGTATGAAATGTTTTATTTTGATTGAATTAGTGAAGTAGGAAAGTATGCTATGTTGAAGTGTAATGAGATGGTATGAGATGGATATGGCTAGGTTGTATATATATAAGGCATGTGAATAGGTAAGTAAATGTGATAATGATAGCTAATACTTTGTTGAATTTGGCATGTCTTGATGATGCTTGGAAGATTTATAGGTACTTAAATTGGTAACCGAAATGGAGAATGGCATGAAATATGCTAGTAAGTAGCTAATGTATTATTAAAGGTCTTAGTATGTAAAAACGATAAGTATATGAATGGTTTAAATTGTTGATATGAGTTATAAAGATGTAGAATGTTGTTTAGATATGAATTGAATGTCTTTGTGTTTGTTGTAGTATGACTAAAAATGTTTTGGTATGTTTGGTGATGATTATGAACAAGTTTTGAAGGTGCTTTAAGACACCATTTGTATGAATTTTTAGTTTGGGCATGGAATGGGCATAAAATGAAGTTTTTGACATTTTAGTACTGAAGTATCGATATCATAGAAGTAGGCATCGATACTTGACATTTCAATTAATTTTTTCAAACAAACAGAATGCCAAAATGGTATTGATATCGAACTAAAGTATCAATACCCTACATCATGGTATCGATACTTTACAAGGGTATCAGTACACTTGTACTTGATTTAGTTTTTACAAAAGAAACATATTCATAAAACGGTATCGATATTTAAGGTAGAGTATCGATACCATAGGACAAGTATCGATACTTATTGATTTTAGATGAAATTTCCAAACATCGAAGCTAATTTTGGTATTGGTACCTTTCAAGGGTATAAGTACCTGTTACAAAATTTTGAAAATTTACAAATTGACCCTATTTCATGATCAGACTATCAATTAATTTTCCATAAGCTCAACTTAATCTTGAAAAGTCTATTTATCATACAATGATTGTAATTATATAATGTTAGTATGCTTAATTGATTTATTTGCAATGTTCTTTATCCGTAGTTGCTTCGACAACAGATGTGACATCTCGTAACTCGGATCTGGCAATCAAGTTGGGTATTAGGATGTTATATATTTTCTGTTAAAAAAAGTTAAACCAACCAATGTAACACCGCCACGTCTTAATTAAAGTAAAAAAATCTTAATTTTTTTAAAAAATATTATTGAATTTAGAAATGTCATTAAAAATCCAAAAAATCTAAACCCCCCCCCCATCTTAAAACTTGAAAAACTATTAAACAAATTAAAAAGAAAATCGTAACTTATTTTTTGAAAATTATAGTATGCGAAACTTCAAAAAATATTTGAAAATTTTAAAACTTTTCATAAAACTTTTTAAAAAAAATCATTTGTTTGGAATTCTAGGTTTTTTTAGAAAATCTTAAAATTTTATGAAACTTTTTAAATGATTTTATTATATATTTTGAAAATTTTAGGGAATTTTTTTATTTTAAATAAAATTTAATTTTTTTAGTAAAAAAATTCTTTAAAAATTAATTCAATGGAATAGATGTAGTTAAATAATCTCTTAGAAACATATAAGAAGTTTTCTTCTAGTATGACTCAAGAAAAAATGATTAATTAAAAGTTAAGCTTATGTATGGAATTAGAATGTTAGAAAGATAAATAAATCAGCAAATCAATTAAACATTTAACCTCGTCTGTTAAAAAGAAGAAGAAGAAAGATTTGTACTCTCATAACTCAAGTCAAATAACTCTCAAAATGCTCAAAAAAAAAAAATCTTTAGACATCTTTTTATTCACTGGTCTCTAATCTCATTTAAAGAATTTTATGGTATTTTTTACTAAAAAACTCATAATTCCTTAAAAATGTAAAAAGGAATTTCAAAAATTCAAAAAATCCCTAAGCCTTTTAAAAATATATATCATAAAATTATTTAAATATTTTAAGATTTTCTTAAAAAAATCTAGAATTCCAAACAAACGCTTTATTTAAAATTTTATGAATTTTTTTTAGTTTTGCATACTTATAATTTTAAATATATATATTTTCTTATAATTTTTAAAAATAGGTTATGATTTTTTAAATTTTTAATAATTTTCTAATTTTTAAGATTTTTTTGGGTGGTTTGTTGAGATTTTTTGAAATTTTTAATGATTTTTAAAAAGAATTTTGTTATTTTTTAAAATTTTAATTTTTTTTACTTTTGATTGACACCTGGCAGCATGACATTGGCTTATTTAACTTTTTTAATGGAAAATATATAGATGGGTCACCAGGTATACAGAACGAAAGTATAGGGGCGAAACTAATAAAAAATAATATAGGTACCAAAGTGATAATTTAGCTATAGTAAAGGGGCCAAAGAGGTATTAAACCAAAAAAAACTCTCAGGTAGACGAACGTTCTATGCCGATGATTGTTCTAATCTTGAATAAGAAACTAAAAGCGTAGAACATTAGTCAGTCAACGAGTTGGACAAGAAACTAACTAATTTTTACGACTACCTGACTTTTTTGGCTCTGCTAACGTCACTAGTTTTAGTAATTGAATTTCCTTCTCATTTCCTTTCCCATAGATTTCAGAAAAGAAAAAAGACATGGAGAAGAACCCAGACTTGTCTTCAGTTAATTGTTTCCTGTTCAAGGAACTTAGTACTTTACCACAATCCTAGATTTTCAGACCGGAACAACAAAAAGGAGACCATGTTAGAAGACAAAGCTTACTCATGCTGCTCTTTAGTTATTCGCATATTCTTAATCCTAATTACAGGTTGAAACCCATTCGCTTATTATTATCTAAATTCCTTTTTTTTTCTTTATTATTACAGTTTTGTTACTCTTATAGGCATATATGTCCTGCTAACCTCAAATGTTTTTTTTAAACAGTTCTAGTTTAATTATATTATATCTTTGATATGTTTAAACAAAGACTTCTATATCTTGTCCATGTTTTTCGGAGGTGAAAATTTTTAGTGTTAGTCCTATCAACTCATGGTGATCCATTACAAGTTGTTTGAATTTGCAGCTTTTGCTGCTGTTTCAGGAAATTCTCTAGACACAGACAAAGAAGTCCTGCTGAACCTGAAATCATTTCTGGAAGAACAAAACCGAGTTAATCGAGGAAGATACACAGAATGGAATGAAAGGAGCTCGAATCCATGTGAGTGGTATGGAATCTTGTGCTCTAATGGCGAGGCGAGAATCATTGGTATGGACCTTTCTGACAGCAATATTTCAGGGGAAATGTTCAACAACTTCTCAGCCTTAACTCACGTTCAACATCTTGATCTCTCTACAAACACGCTAAATGGAGTGATCCTTGATGAGTTGAATAGATGCCACAACCTTGTGTATCTCAACTTATCACATAATATTCTCGGAGGTGAGCTGATGTTGACTGGATTGACCGGTTTAGAGAAGCTTGATTTGTCTACTAATCGGTTTCATGGGTAGGTCAAGTTTAGTTTCCCAGCAATTTGCCACAAACTAGTTGTTGCAAACCTTTCAATGAATAATTTCTGGGGTAGCACTGACTACTTCGATGGCTGCTGGAATCTGCAGTATCTGGATTTGAGCTCCAATAATTTTAGTGGTAATATTTGGACAGGGTTTGCAACGCTAATTGAGTTTTCAGTTGCTGAAAACTATTTCACAGGGTCAGTCCCAGCATCTTGTTTTATGGAGAATTGTACTGTGCAGATTTTGGATCTATCAGAAAACAAATTCCAGAGTGAGGTTCCAGGGGAGATTTCGAATTGCAAGAATTTGTGTTGGATCTTAGAAAACTGAATAAGAAATTTCAGCTGAAACTTAAGCTTTAAGCTACAATATCTTGATGAACAAACAAAGAAATTAATAAGAACAGAATGCTTGCCAGAAAACCAAAAGAAGACGAAGAATTTGCTGAAAGATTCATTATCATTTCATTGAGAACAAAAGGCATTACATATACCAGGCAATCAGCTTGTCAAAAAAAATGAAAATGTTACCTAAACATACCTAGCTTGTCAAAAAAAATGAAAATGTTACCTAAACATACCTAGCTCCACTAACTAAGTCTTGAAACTTATAAAACCTTGCTTGCACTCTTGGTTAAGCTGATTTATCAAATCTATCAGCACCAAATTACATCAAGCATGTCACTAACTTAGTTCTAATCTAACTAAGCAACACAACATTAACTGAAAAGTAACATAACAGCATTATATGCTTCAGCTGCTACTCGCATGGTTCGAACTGCCTTGGTCCGCATGTAAGCCATCTTCTAACACTCCTCCTTGGCTTGCATGTTGCAAACTCCCAACTTCGCTCTCAAATTCTTGAACCTTGACACACAAAGAGGCTTTGTCAAGATATCTGTTAACTGATCTTCAGAACTGCAATGAACTAGTCTAATTTCTTGAGATTGTTCCATTTCCCTAACAAAATGAAACTTGATCTTAAAATGCTTTGTTTTCCTATGAAACACTGGATTCTTTGCAATTGCAACAGCAGATTGGTTATCACATCTGATCTCTGTTGCTTCTCTTTGATGCAAGTTCATATCTGCCATGATCTTCCTTAATCGAATTGCTTGGTTAACAGCTCCTGCAGCTGCTACATATTCTATTTCAGTTGTTGATTGAGCAACAATAGTTTTCTTCTTTGAACTCTAGCAAAAAAAAAAGTTGAACCAAGGGTAAACAAATACCCTGAGGTGCTTTTGATGTCATCTATTGATCCGCCCAGTCATTGTCAGCAAAACCAAGGAGCTTCATACTGTCAACCTTCGTAAACATTATCCAAAAGTTCAGAGTGCCTTTAATGTACCTGAGGACTCTCTTTGCAGCTTGAAAATGGTTCACATTACAGCCGTGCATGAACCTGGATAGGAGGTTGACTGCAAACATTATGTCTGGTCTTATGGCTATCAAGTAGAGCAAACATACAACTAGGCTCCTATAGGTTGATTCATTCACTTTCTCGAAATCACCCTGGCTTGTCAGCTTTTCTCCAATAGCAACTGGAGTGATAGTTGCTTTACAATTCTGCATGGAGAATCTGTTCAGCATTTTCAAGGCAAATGCCTTTTGGCTTAAGAAAATCCCTTGCTGAGTCTAAAATACTTCCATGCCAAGGAAATAGGACATTTCACCTAAATCTGACATTTCAAACATGCTCTCCATTTTGCCTTTGAAATTTGAAAGCACAACATTGTTTTCACATGTTACTAACAAGTCATCCACATACAGAGACATTATAAGCAGTGTTTGGATCCACTTAGATCACTAGCATGAGTTTGGATCCACTTGGATCACTAATCAGGCATTCTTTTCCTTTGAATACAACTGAGTATCCTTTTTCAACTAGTTGAGCAATACTTAGTAGATTTCTATCTATTTCAGGTACTAACAAAACATTGGAAATGAGTTTGATACCTGAAGGAGTGTCATTCAGCACATCTCCCTTGCCTTCTGCTTTAATGTAGTGTCCATTGCCCACTTTTACTTTTGTGTTGAAACTTCTATCAATGCTCTTGAAAATAGCAGCATCAAGTGTCATGTGGTTTGTGCAACCACTGTTATTCAACCACCTTTTTGTGGGTTTTCTTCTAGCAGCTGAGTAGGAGACAGTAAATACTTGTTCTTCCTGATCACAACCTTCCTCTGCCACTTGAGCTTCTGTTCTAGGCTGTTGAGGCTGGTTTTGCTTCTGCTTGCCTTTGTTTTTGCAAACCTTCTCAACATGGCCCATCTTGCACTGTACATCAGGTCTGTACCAGCAGTTAGCTTCAGGTTGGCTAACTCTTTTGCAATGTGAGTAAGGTGGATACCTTCTTCTTGCTCCATCTCTTCTTGATTTGCCTGGCCAAGTTTATTTTCCTTTGTAGCCAGAGGAGCTCGAGGTTGGTCTGCTCTTGGCTTGAAAGGCACCTTCTTGATGCTCCTCCTATCTGCTAGGATTTCTTTGTTCCTGATAATAGAGGGCATTGATTAGCTCAGCCAAAGAGATGCTTGACAGATCTCTTGAATCTTCCAGGGAAGAGATTTTGGCTTCAAATCTCTCAAGTAAGGTTAAAATAACCTTTTCCATTATTCTAACTTCACTGAATTGGTCCCCAAGCAATCTGATGCTGTTCACAATAGCCATAATTCTGTTTGAATATTGCTTAACTATTTCTGATTCCATCTTCTTCAAATTTTCAAAATCCCTTCTCAAATTCAAGAGTTGTTGTTGTCTTGTTTTTTTAGTTCTTTGAAACTCCTCTTTGAGCCTGTCCTAAGCCTGTTTTGGAATCTCACAGGCCATAATCCTTGTGAAAATCAAGTCTGACATACTGTTTTGAATGCAAGACATTTCCTTGTACCTCTTGGCTCTATCATCAGAATGCTGCATGTTCTGAGCTACCGTGGGGTTAGCTCTTAAAGGAGATGGTTCAACATCAGCATTAACAACCTCCCACAAGTCAAATGCCTGCAGGTAGGTCTTTATTTTCACTACCCAAATGTGGTATCCTTTACCATTGAACATTGGTGGTGGTGCTGGAGAGAAACTTGATGAAGGCATCGTTTTTGAGAATAGAAAATAGAAAGGTCCTCTAAGAAATCAGCTCCATATACCAATTTTTGGATATTAGAAAATAGAATAAGAAATTTCAGCTGAAACTTAAGCTTTAAGCTACAATATCTTGATGAACAAACAAAGAAATTAACCTTAAGCTATAAGAACAAAATGCTTGATAGAAAACCAAAAGAAGAAGAAGAAATTACTAAAAGATTCATCATCATTTCATTGAGAACAAAAGGAATTACATATACCAAGCAATCAACTTGTCAAACAAATGAAAATGTTACCTAAACATACCTAACTCCACTAACTAAGTCTTGAAACTTATAAATCCTTGCTTGCACTCTTGGTTAAGCTAATTTATCAAATCTATCAGCACCAAATTACATCAAGCATGTTACTAACTTAGTTCTAATCTAACTAAGCAACAAAACATTAACTGAAAAGTAACATAACAGTAGCATATGCTTCAGCTGCTACTTGCATGGCTCGGACTGCCTTGGTCTGCATGTAAGCCATCTTCTAACAATTTGGTTACCCTAAATATATGGGGAAACAACTTTTCAAGGCCAATTCCCTTAGAGCTGGGATCAATTTCTACCCTGGAAAGCTTATTATTGGGTAACAATCGTTTTTCAATATTGATTTCTGAATCTCTTTTAAACCTGAAGAAATTGACTTCACTGGATTTGAGCAACAACAGTTTTGGTGGAAAAGTTCACGAGATTTTTGGAAGATTCACACAGTTGAAATCTCTTACACTTCATGGGAATTCATACATAGATGGGATACTTTCTTCTGGGATTCACAAGCTAACAAATATGTCTCAACTCGATCTAAGTTACAATAACTTTTGTGGTGAATTACCAGTTGAAATCTCTCTGATGCTAGGCTTGAAGTTCTTAATCTTAGGCTACAATCAATTTAAAAGCGACATACCATCGGTGTATGGAGACTTGTCACATCTACAAGCCCTTGATCTCTCCTTCAATGGCCTCTCTGGATCAATTCCACCTACGTTTGGAAACTTGATATCCCTATTGTGGTTAATGCTTGCAAACAACTCATTAACCGGTGAAATTCCCCATCAACTTAGAAACTATTCTAGATTATTATGGCTAAATCTTGCTAACAATTGACTTACCGAGAATTTCCCTCTTGAGTTTACAAATATTAGAAGAAATCCCACTCTAACAATTGAATCAGATCGACGAAGCCAGCCGATGAATACCGGTCCTACGGAGTGTTTGGTGATGTAGAGATTGCTAACTATAAACTACTCGCCTTTTGGCTTTGTCTATACCATTCTTACCAGGAAAACTTGCAGAAGCATAAAAATTGGATTGCTTAAAGGGTGTGATTTTTTTCAAATATGTGATAGAGGTTCACCGGTGCGGGAGTATGTGGTCTCAGGTTATCTTCAGCTTAGGGGGAATAAACTCTAGGGTGAGGTCCCTTCAGATACGGCTAAGATGCAGAAATTTAGTGTGTTAGATTTTAGCTCCAATGAATTCAATGGGAAACTGCCTGCAGAGATGGGTAAGTTACCACTTATAGTCCTAAACATTTCAAGGAACGAATTTTCGGGCCAAATTCTGACCAAAATTGGGAATATTCGATGCTTAAAGAATCTTGATTGTCAATGAACAATTTTTCAGGCATTTTTCTCGTGGAGTTGGGTAAGTTGCATGATTTAAGCAACATCAACATTTCATTCAATCCATTCCTTGCTGGTATAGCAACAGGGAAATTATCAACATTTGGGAAAGATTCCTTCCTAGGAAATCCACTATTGCATAGTTCGTTGTTCAACTTTGACGATTAACTTCCACAGCCGCCACCACCACTGCTACAGTCACAGGATAAAAGTGAATTTTGGAAGGCATTGTTGACAGGGTATGGATGTGGAATGGTATTGGGAGTAGCTATATTGTATTCTATTTTTCGGAACGGTGAACCACATTGGTTTGCCACAGTGGTTGATGGTATCCATGAATGGATGGCGAAACAATTACTAAAAAGAAAGTTGGGTGGAAAAAGTCAGCTATAGTGGCGTTCCAAGGGTTATGTTACCTTATCAACACAACTAGAGCAGTAGCAAGAGTATTGGCTGAACATCAGTCTAGTAGGATAAATATGATGTTTGTCATGTTGATGAAGAAATGTTGTTGTTCTTCAATTATCAATCTTTTAATTAATGCTACTTAAATTTAACATTCCAATGCATCGAATAAATCTATAACTTTTTTCCTAATCCATCAAACAACAAAAGCATGATGTAATTGCTTTCCTTCTTATCTACAACAAAAAGAAAATATATAATTAAATATCAATTTAACAGAATATTTGTTGGATCTTCTAATATCATAGTGTAATAACAAAGGAATTCTATTGAAATTAAGTAATGACTGTAACATCTCTAATCCCTTACCTTATTAAAAATTATAAAAATATAAAATGTATTTACTTCCTATTTTGGGGAATGATCATTATACATAAATTTTAAGCTGGCATAATTTGTTATTTCATAATTCATAAGATTTAATTTAAAATTTAGAAATTCTTTAAGTTTCTTTTCATAATATGAATGGATTTCATTATTATATAAATAGAAAGAATAAACTGCATATATTATGAATAAATAGTTTATGGATTTAATGTTGGATATATTATGTATAAATAGTTTATGGATTTAATGTTGGATATATTATGTATAAATAGTTTATGGATTTAATGTTGGATCTAGTGTATCAAGTGTAGTTTTTTCGTCTATGTACACTTGTATTTTTCGAACAAATTGGTCTAATAATAATACTCATTAATTACATTAATACACTTTAAATATTGTCCTTAATGTTTTTGCACACAAAACAAAATGGAAACAAATATTGACCCATTGGATATCTAATATTTAACTAGTACTAAGCAGTATTATGTGGTTGGATTATAATACAAAAAGACAACTTATATTATTAGTAGATGAACCTAAACATGTCCTTAGTCTAATTAGAAATGAGCAAACCGATTGAAAGACTAATATTTTGTCTATCAAGTCCAATTGGGGAGATGATTTTTCTTGAGTATCGGAGTGGATGACTCTCAAAAGATAGAGACATATATATGACTAACTGGATTGGTAGTACATTGAATAGGACCCAAGTAGAATAGATCCTAAATCCATTTATGAATTTATTCACTTGTGACGTTCATAGTATGATATACCTTAATTATTCATGGATAATAGACTATGTATGTATGACTCGTATACTTTGATGTAAGTAAAAACTCAAGTTCAAATAGATAAGGAATCGAAAGTTGATGTGTTGTGTATACAACTTCCGCAGTATGTAGCCTCATCGATATTACATGATAGATGAAAAGTAAATGTAGTCATGAGCCGTTTGTCTTTGTGATAAATGATTTGATTACTATTTGATAGTAATTGACTTTTCATGAATAAAGATGTAATTGTTACCATGAAATAAAATAAGATAATATTGAGAGAATAAATTTATCGCAAAGAGATTAAGGATATACTATGACGATAATACACTAACGACAATGTCATTGGATGATCACTAATTGAGTAGCTTTTGTAATAGTATGTAATTAGGGAGAACTTAGTCACAATACTATAGTGGAATGACTGCGTGACTACATGAGTTTATAATTAATAAACAAAAAGCTTAAACATAATTATAAATCATTTGAGCCCTAATTATATATGTCCAATCGGTCCTTCCATTAGCTCGTTGAAACCATAAATGAATTGCATGTTGAACCAAATAAACAGAAATGGTTTGAAATAATAAAGTTAGAGAAATGAGTCACATTTGGAAATGAATGTGTTTTCTCAGTAAGTATAGAAATGACTTGATAATTAATTTAAGATTTTTAAATTATTATTTAATTAAATAATTGAAGTTTGAAAATGAAATTAAATTAATTAGTCATTGTGAATTCGTTGAATATGAAAATTAAATATGTATAAACCCATTTTTAATGGTGTCAGAAATAGTGGTTTCGAAACCCCGTTTTCCATTGGTCGAGTAAATTTATGTTATTATTTAATATTTACAAGTCTATCATGGTGTTATGTTGATTTTTGGTCCGATATTTTTCGTCGATTGGTTAGTAATTAAGTTATACGAACTAAATTGTAAAAACCATAAAAGTTAATAGCTATAGATTTTTATTGATTAAAGGGCCTATATAGTAATTAAATCAATTATTTAAAAGGAAATTAGGCCATTTTTCATTATAGTGGATGGTTAAGGCATATTTTTAATTTAAAAATATGTAAAAAAATAAAATTAATAATGTGTTTAAACAATAGAAAAAGTGTCATCTTCTTTAGTTTTTCTCTTATTCACCGAATATACATAAAATAGAATAGAGAAGCCATTATTGAATGCTTCAATACAATTGGCCTTGCATGGTAAGTCCTCCAAAGTCCCCCTTTTTTTTTGTAAATTTTAGGTTTTTGAGATCTTGGGAGCTTGATTTAGCTAGCCTGAGTATTAAACTGTAAAATTGTTAAAGTTTGGGAATGCTATCATTGATGAATTTTGAAGCTTTTGATGTTAAATATTTAGCTTTTAAGCTTAGATTTGTAAAGTGAAAGTTGTTAGTTTTGAACATAGGGACTAAAATAAAAATATTTCAAAATTAGTATGAAATTTCTATAAAAGGATGTGATTGAAATCGAATTGAAAACAGGACTTCAATGTGAAAGTTATGATTGTTTCAGTTTTATGAACTAAATTGAATAAAATGTAAAAATTTAGGGAATTTTTAAAATGAAATTGGACTATTATATGCATGAAATAAATTGTTATAAGACATTTTAAACTGATAAATTGAAATGAATTACCATATAGATCAAGATTTGAATCAACCAATAGATAATTGAGGAAAAGGGAAAATTACTGATTAGTCCCTACAGTTCAACTTGTTAGCAGTTTTTGCAGGTAAGTTCATATGGTGTTTCTATGTTGTAAATGATTTTTTGTGTTTAAATTATGAAATTGTAACTTGTGATTGTATGTTGAATTGGTTATAAAATGGTACAAATGGTGAGAAAATGATTGAATTGTAAAGAAATGAATTGATGTGTTAAATGTGCCTAAATAAATGTAAGAAAGGATAGGATACAATTGGCATGCCAATAGGTTTATTTGCATATTGCACGAGATATGGTATGTAATGATATTGATATACGGAGAATTCATTGTTTATACAGAAATCTAGCATTTGTTGCAGATTACCGAGTTTTGTCTATTTGGAGACCACTATTACTAATTGTCTCTATTGAGACCTTGGTGTGTTATAGAGGGATGTAATGTATTATAACATATGATGCCTACAGGTTTAGCACTTTAGCGCTCATGTTTGTATTGGAGTTATCACTCGAATGAGCAATCAAGTATGTTTTGGTAGTTACCTGCGTATCCGTATCTGTTGATTATAGTTTATCGGGCTAATCAATTATTGGAAAAGGGAAACAATTAAATGATGATATGTATTGTTTTGGAATTTTTTATATGATATAAGTATGATGTAAATGAAATGTAATTAACGAGTTTGATTAAATGACACTAAATGGGATTGATTCGTACTAATTGAAATGTTTATGGCTCGATTTTTTGACATACTCACCTTGTTATTGTGAAATGTGGTAACAAGAAATTATATTCATATAGCTAATTTGATATGTTAATTGTGATTTGAGGTGAGTTTACTATTTTAACTCCTATGAATTTACTAAGCATACAAAATGCTTACTCGGCTATGTTTCTTATTTTATTGTTGTCTTTTGCAGAATGAGGCGATTAGATCATTTCAGAGTCTATTAAGTCTTCGATTCAATAGTCTTTTAACCATTCTGAACTTAGTTATGTGGCATGTACATAGACAATGCTATGTTTATGTGTACTTCCTTGAATGATGTTGGTACTTTGGATCTTGAATGTGTCATATATTTTGAATGGTATATGTTATGTAATTAAGTGTACATATTGGTAATGTGTAAGGTTTAGATAAAATAATTTGATGATAAAAGTTAATGGTGATGTTAAAGTAATTAATGAATTTGAATAGTATGCATTGTGAAAGTAATGGTTATTTGCATGATTGGTGAAAAGATGATTGAGTAGGTATTGTGGTTGTGTATAGTTTATTTGACATGAAATGTATAGATGAAAGTTTCATTTTGAGGGCCATTTGAGGCATGTTGTATGTATATGTTTGTTTGTGAAAAGGTGCCAAATTGGTGGCATATTGGTTGTTGATAGTTAAGATTTTTAATACGAGATGTTGGTGTATGCTTGAATGGTGTTTTATACAAGTTATATGTGTACTTAAGGTTCTTTTTGAGTTGGTTTTAGTTTGAGCATGAGAAATGGTACCAAACATGAGATTTTTAACCTTTTAACAAAAAAATATCGATACTATAGGTTGAAGTATCGGTACTTTACCAAATGAATATTATTTTTAAATCAACAGAATGCCAATTTGGTATCGATACTCATATAAGTATCGATACTTATTTTTCTGAAGAACGGTACTTATAAAGGTATCAGCAAAAAATTGGCTCGATTTTAAATTTTGAAATTGGTATAATGCCAAAACGGTATCGATACCTAACTTGAGTATTGATACTTGTGTATTTTAACTTGATTTTTAAAACATCAAAATTAAAAATGGTATCGATACTTGACTTGAGTATCGATACCCATGCTTAAACTTTGAAAAGTTTATAGTTTGGTCCTTATACATGCTCGGGTCAAATTTAGAGCTTTAGTAAGCTCGTTTAAGTCTTGATTTTACTTGATTAATGTGTGGTGCATGTATTTATATTAAGAAATGAGGATTGAATGAATTTCTGTTGAGTTTTTAAATGTGAATTGTTCCGGTAACAAAAGTAACATCCCGTAACCCAGGTTCGACAATTGGGCCGAGTGAAGAGTGTTACAAAATATATTTTCTCAAAAATTCTTTTATTGTAAAATTTCCATGATGTTAGCAGAATTAGAATTGAGTTAAGAAAATTATTTTATTGGAAAATTAATTTATCTAATTTAATTAATTAATTAATATTTATTTTGAGAAATAGAAAAACATGTATTAAGTTGGATTAAATTATAAAGTGCTAGGTTAAAAGTTTAGGAGGCACATATAAATTAGATCCAATATAAAAGCGACAAGAACCCGATATAAAAAAATTTAGTTGATTTCTTTTAAAAATAAAATATATTTAATATAATGGTATATATAAAATTTTTTTGTTTTCATTATATAATTACATATTTATTATTTTGTCTATATAAATTAAGAATTTATTAATTAAAAATTAAAATAAAAAATTTAAAAACATTTTTTAATTAAAAACTTAAAAATAACATATTTATTAATTAAAAAAAGATCTTGAAGCAATGTTGATTAGAAAAAGAATAAATAAATATAAGAGGAGATTAGAGGTGCTCAAGGGCTGGGTTCAACTAAAAATTTAGGCCCATTTACTAGGCCCGGGCTCGGCTCAAAAAATAGGCCTAAAATTTTGCCCAATCCCGACCCTGATAAAAATGCTAAAACTCGGGCCCGACCCAGCCCGTCTGTATTAATTTTTATATTATTTTTATATAATTTTTAAATATGTATAATACATCAAAAATACTAAAAACATCAACATAAATATTTCCCAAAACATCAACATAAATATTTTCCAACAAATTGAAAATAAATTTTAAAAAATATGTAGACTTAAATAACACTAAGGTAAATGCAACTTAACAAGTAAAAACCTCTAAAATAATAACAGAATTAACAAATGCCTTGAAAATAATAACAAAATTAACAATAAAATAAGCTTTATACAGTATCCAAACAATAATAACAAAATAGTAGCAACATAAAAGTAAAATAGTAGCAAAACAAAGAGAAAACAACAAGAAAATAACATTCAGAAACAAAAAAAAACAGATTTTTTTGCCCTTTAGTGAATTCGGACCAGGTTCGGGCCAAAAATGCTTTACCCGAGGCTTGACCTGTTTTTTAAACGGGCCTTATTTTTTTGTCCAAGCCCATTTTTTAGCTTATATTTTTTTCCAAA
Source organism: Gossypium hirsutum (assembly GCF_007990345.1). NCBI lineage: Eukaryota > Viridiplantae > Streptophyta > Magnoliopsida > Malvales > Malvaceae > Gossypium > Gossypium hirsutum. The sequence continues at coordinate 32,338,873 of NC_053440.1, forward strand.
CCCTTCCACATTTCAGGCGGGCCTTCAGGTCGGACCGGATGACCCGACCCATGATCAAATCTAGAGGAGATTCAAATTTAAAACCTAAAAATAAAAAAGGTAAGCATTCAACCAACAAACCAGAGAAATCAAAATTATATAGAAAATGCATTTGGTATAAAGTATTTTGTGAAAATTGTTTTTTACAAACTTGTGACTTTAAAAACATTAAATTGCTAAAATTTGAAAAAAATCGGCACTAATTTTGCTGTTTTGATACCTATTAGAGGTGCTCATGGGCCAGGTCGAGATCCATAAAAAATTTTGGCCTGGCTCGAAATATGGGCCTGAAATTTTGCCCAGGCCCGGCCCGGCCCGACCCATTTTTTAATAAATACCAAAAAATTATTTTAAAAATTAAAAAAAGTATATTAAAAATATTTTAAAATTAAAAAATTAAAAAAAAGTATTTTAAAAATATTTTAAAATTAAAAAATAAATATATTTATTATATTGGGCCGAGCCGGGCCCGGCCAAAAAAGTTGTGCCTGAGGCCCGGCTCGTTTTCTAAACGGGCCTCGTTTTTTTGCTCAAACCCATATTTCGAGCCTATATTTCTACCCAAACCCTCCAGTATTTCGGGCGAGCCGTCGGGCTGGGCCGGGCGGCCACCTCTAATACCTATCACCTTAAAAATAACTCCCAATAATCCAGGTCATCGATCCACGCCGATATTTCTCTTCATCTGAACCCTCCATTACGAGTAATCAACGGCCACTATAAAATAGAGAAATCGCATGGATCACTATCTAAACAAAAAAACTCCCCAGTTCCCGCTATAAAATACCTCGCAATTTTGTTTCGCTCCTCAAATTTCCAATTTTATTATCCAAATCGTTGAAGTCTCTTAAATTTGGTTGGATATCGAACATGTCAGGAAGAGGGAAGGGCGGCAAGGGATTGGGCAAAGGAGGAGCGAAGCGCCACCGTAAGGTTCTCCGTGACAACATCCAGGGCATCACAAAGCCGGCAATTCGACGCCTGGCACGTAGGGGAGGAGTGAAGCATATTAGCGGCTTGATCTACGAGGAAACGTGCGGAGTTCTCAAGATATTCTTGGAGAACGTGATTCGCGATGCTGTTACCTACACCGAACACGCCAGGAGAAAGACGGTGACTGCCATGGATGTGGTTTATGCACTGAAGAGGCAGGGTAGGACTTTGTATGGATTTGGCGGTTAGATGATTTAGTGCCTAGGTTTTTAATTAGGGGAAAATTGTAGGGCTCTGCCACAATTACAAGCTGGGCTTCGTTGTTCACTGTTATAGTTTGTAATTTCGCATAATCATTTGCATGTTTTTATTGAAACTTGATGGTCTTTTTGTCAATCTTAAATTATTTTTGAGAAAATGATTTTATCGTTTATGGTGTTTGTATGCTTCCCCAAAGGTGGAATTGACAATAAGGTTCCAACGTTGAGTGAAATGAAAATTTTAATGGCTACCTAATCAAAATGAAAGAAACAAGGCATTGACATATTTCTTTGGCCAATCAAATGGGGTTTCCATCCCTCCTTTCCCCACACATTTCCTTGATGTTCGGTGTCAGATGTGTCCCGGAGCTATAACAAAGCAGGCCAAAGTTTCAGAACATACTGCATCTCTTCCACCACATAGTTACCTCGTAATTCAAGGATTCAATTTATGTGAGACTTGAGTTAATCATGGTTGTCAAGCTGAAACAGACAATGGGACAACAACGGCTTAATTGTAGAGAGTTTTACATCATTTTGAATTGCTCTATCAATCTAGCCTTTGAAGCATATATTTTTTAGTTTTTCTTTAATTACAGTACTGTGAATAATAATGGATCAAGAAGTGTACAATGATATAAATATAAAACAAAAGGCTATTTAAAAGAAACATTGAATATATAAAAGGAAAATTACTCTCGTTCTCAATGGAAATCTTGGCTGACGGTGATGGAAATAATATTCCGATTGAGGACAGGAATACCAAAAAGGTTAGGTTCAAGGAAGTGGAGTTAGACTTGGTTAATGAGATGATTGTTGAACAGCCCGTTTTTAGTGATATCGATAACAGTGGTTTTGGGATCATAATTCCGACGAGTAAATTATTATTTTGTTATTTATTTAATGTCTACAGGAATATATTAAGGTCGTATTAAAATTTCGTTAAGAAATTTTGATGTTTAAGTAGTTAATTAAGTAAAAAGGACTAAATCGTAAAAGTTGTAAAAATAAAGTTCTATTAGTTAAAGGGGTCTCTTGGTTATGAAATCTTAAACTAAAAGACTTGAATGGTATATAAACCATTTAAGGTGTTAGTGGATGTGCATGGATAAGGTTTTGTTGAAATTTTAATAGTTTTTAAAGGTTAAAATGGTAATTGAGTAATTAAAAGAAAAATTAAGTAAAGAAAGATGAAACAAAGTTATCATCTTTCTCATTTTCACTTGTCTTGGCCGAATTTCACCATTGAAGAGGGGAAAGGATCGGTTTTGTTTTCTTCTTGCATGGTATACATTCAAGCCCCGTTTTTAATGATTTTTATGTTTTTAAGTTTGTTTTAGCTTAATCTAGCTAGCCCGAGGGTTAGTTTGTAAAACTGTTAAAGGTTGAGGGACTTACCATGAATGTTTTTGAATGAGTTTTGATGTTAATTGATAGATTATGAATCCTTGTTAAAAATAAACACGTTTTTTTAAAGTGATTTTGATGAATTTTGGAAATAGAGATTAATTTGTTAAAGATATAAATTCTAGGGTTTTATTGTAAAGTGGTGGTAGATATAGGTTGTTTCAAAGTCCCTTGTATCTATGGTTAACATGGATTTAGATTAAAATGGTTAGATTTGAAGTTATAAGCTTAAGGACTAAATTGTGAAAAGTTAAAATGTTAGGGGAAAATTGGTAATTTTTTATAAATATGACATATGGATTAAATAGAATATTACAAGTATTTAATTGATTGAAAATATCTATTTAGATCAAGATAAACCACATTCAGAATTAGATCGAGGAAAAGCTAAAGCTTCAGATTAGCTCGATTTTACTTCTACGCCCTAGTTATCAATGTAAGTTTGTATGAACTGTAATAGCTTAAATGTTATTTAAATTGAATGTTTATTATGTTTTTTTTTCATGTAAATGAATCAAAATACAAATGTATCAATGTATCAATGCTATGATGAATTGACGGATATCGAGTCTCGGTTGAACCTTAAGGATTTTTAGGATACAAATGACATGTCAGTAGGGATTTCATGTTTCGGGTGCTGGTCTTGAATGTCCCACTGATGGCCGAAGTCTTGCATTTGTTACAGATTCTCCACAGCTCGTGTGATTACATCGTGTAGTGTACATTTTGACCCACATCTCGTGTGAGTAGATCCATTTCACAGCTCGTGTGAGTATTGATGTAAAGGAAAGATTTTTGGTTATATGTAAAGGCACACTTTGTGTGAGCTTTCCCGAGTATTCAATGTAACTTTAGATTGCTTAACGGGTAAGAAAAGGGAACGGAATGGTAAGTATGCAAATGGAGTGAATCATGACTTAGTGAAAGGATTTATGAACTAAATGATGTTGTACATATAGAAATTTACATGTCTTATAGTTGATTTCAATTATGTTATGGATAGATATACTAACTTGTGAGTTGGTGATGTTGATTAGGCTTTGCTAAGCTTATGACGTTGGTGTTGAATTTGTTTAATCTATATATTGCATTATTAAAATGGTAAGTTATGTTTAAGTTTATACGAGCTTATTAAACACTCACTGCTTACATAGTTTCTTTCCTTTGTTTTATAGATTATCGGAAGCTCGATCGATTTGGAACCTTATCGGAGATCTATCACACTATCCAGAAGTCTTTTTGGTAGTTTTTGTATATTTTGGACAAGATTAATAATGACATGTATAGGATGTTTTGTAAAGGTGCTTTGATATGTTAAAGTCTTGAAGATTATGTTTGGTTGGTGCACTTTAATGTTTACCAAACATTGTCAATTTTGGTTACTTGTTAATGCTTGTAAATAAGGCTCTTTATGGTATATTTAGAATGGTTTGAAAATGGTTATTTGTGGTATGTTTTGGTATATAGTTGAAATAGGTTATCATGCATGAAATGAGGCAACATTGACATGTTTTGATAGTTGTTGTTTGATATAATTGTGGTGCTTTTGAATGGCATATTGGTTAGTTGAATTAGGGTCTTTGAAATGACATCTTTATATGTATTTGGATGATGTTTAGGTTACTTGAAGGTGTGCACAATTGGATTGTATATTTATGCATAGTTTGGTTATAAAATGGCTTGATTTTAGGCGTATTTTAGATTCACACAGCCTGAGACACGGGCTGTCATACGGCCGTGTGTCATATATGAATTTCTTAGCGTTTAAGTCAGTGAGTTACATGGCCTGAGACACAAGTGTGTGACACGATCGTGTGAACCTAATCAATGAGTTACACGGGTGAGGACATAGGTTGGGACACGGCTGTGTGTCCCTTGTTTGAAAGTTACACGGCCTGGCCACACAGGCGTGTGACCATTGTTTTTCAAATTTTGCAACTTATTCTTAAACTTTTTGTTTTGTTGCAAATTAGTCCCGAATTGCTTCCAAGCTATTTTTAGGGCCTCAAATGCTCGATTTAGGGACAAAATGTATGTGATTGAATGGTTTACGATATATTTAAATTATTGAATGTTATGATGTTTAAATATTTCTGATTTTATGGTAATGCTCCATAACCCTACACCGGCGACAGAGACGGGTTAGGGGTGTTATAGACGTGGATCCATCCCCTTTGGCACCGATGACCTAGAGGGATAAAGTAGTTGGGAAAGGTTCTTTGGAGTCGGTACAAGAAGAGGAGATTGAATTTGAGGAGGATATTTCACGAAATCTAAGGTTAATGGAATACCAACTATAAATTTTTCTGACCGGTTAAAGAAAATTCTAATAAGGGATATGGCCTTAACGGTGGTGGTGAAACTGTTAGGTAGGAATTTGGCTTATACTACACTTCATAATAGGATTTTTATCCTTTGGAAACCAACTCATTCATTTCAACTTATGGACGTTGAAAACGACCATTTTCTGGTGAGATTTCAGAATAGTGGGATAACGAGAAGGTTCTCACTCAAGTTCCATGGGTTGTGCTCGTCCAATATCTCACGGTTCAGTCGTGGACTCTTGTCTTCAGTCCCCTCCAACCGTTCCCTGGCACTGTCATGGCATGGATCTGTTTACTTGGGCTATCGGGGGTACTTTACAAACGTAGAATCTTGGAAGAAATAGGTGGTCTAATAGGTAAAGTTGCTAAATTAGATTTTAACACAGTAGTGGCTCAAGCGGGAGGTTCACTCGAATGGCGATTTTCATTAATATCGACAAATCGCTAATCTCTCAAATATTGATGAAAAACACGTTGTAGAGAGTCGAATACGAATCCTTACCAGTAGTTTGTTTTTCGTGTAGCCATTACGGGCATGTACGTGACCTTTTCCCATCTAAAGGTCTAGAGTTGGGCCGTGGTGGTTATGAGGAGATAGCAACCGTGGAGGTTCAACCGGAGAAGGATAAAATAGTAGAGGAATTAGAAACCTACGGACTATGGATGATCGTTGGGAGGTAATCGTGGCACAACTTAAGTTCGGACGACAAATTTTTAGGTAAAAATCAAGCGAATACTAGGGGGTTCTCGATTTGCTACCTTATTTGCCTTAGAGCATGATGGCGGCAAGAATGAGAAAAAATTTGTAGATATCTTAGGGATATCTTTCCAAAAAGGCAATTTTCTAAATAGGTTTGAACGGTCAAATATATTAAAGAAAAACCCTTCTCATTTTGGGTCAAAAGATGCGGCAAATATTAGGCCTAGGTTAGATGGTAGGGCCCCAAACATTAAAGCCTCAATGATGCTTAATGGGTAGAATATTTAGGGCTCCCTCTCCTGTTATATGCGTGGGCTCTCCTAGCCAAGTTAGGGATTCTATGGTGGTGGCCTGTACAAAACTGAATGGTGGCCTTTTAATCCAATTTGGAGACAACACAATGGTGGCTCCCACATCACTGATGGATGGACATTCAATTCAAATTGGAGACAACACTATTGTGGCTCCCATTTCACTGAATTCCGGTATGAGCCCTACGACTAAAAATACTTTATTAAAATTTTCAAATATTGTTGAATTAAACACCCTAATTCTGTTGGTTAATGATAAGGAAACAGTAAGTGCATCGAATATCTATGCACATTTCAACCCAACCTTTGAAGGTCTAATTGAATCCATGCAAAAAATGAATTTGAATATTCTTGATCTCGTAAGACACTTGGTAGTTTCTTTTAAAGAAAATACATTCTTTGAAAGATTTGGAAACTGTTTTGAGCTGGGTTGTTAAGAGACATCAAATGTCAAAGCGACAGGGCCCGGGAGGAAAAAATGTGGCTGTTTGTAACGGTAAACCTTTTAGCAAAATCATTCAGGATCGTGAAGGTCGATTTAAAAATTTCAGTAACGCGAGAGTCCCATTATTAGACTCAATGAACTCCATAGTCGAACTAATATGTTCCCAAGTCGAGGATAAATCTAAGGAGAAGGCGATGCATAAGGCAACCACATCTCGAGAGAAATCCAGCTAGTCTGAACATTAAAGGTTAGTATTTGCTTCTAGTTCTATTGTTATGAATTTGACTATCTTTTCATAGAATTGCTAGGGATGCGCCAGCACCAAGTTCCTTCATATCTTTTAGGAATATAACAGGGATTTTAAACATAACATTTTGGGCCTCTTAGAGACGAGATTTAGTGGGGGAAAAGTTGATTCAATTATTGCTAAACTTGGGTTCCAGTTCTCTCATCGTGTGGAGGCAGTTGGCTTCTCTAGAGGTATTTGGATTGGGTTGAAGGAGTTGTTAAGTGTTGACGTACTTCGAAGCCACCCCTAATATGTTTTGACTCGGGTTTCTAATAGATCCTTGCAGTAAACTATTTATGTTGTGTTTGTTTATGGAAGTCTTGATAGTTAGAAATGAAAGTCTCTTTGGGGAGAATTGGAAATGAGCACCCTGATAATGGGTCTCCGTGGATGGCAATTAGGGATTTTAATGCCATTTTATCTCCGTGTGAGAAAAAAGGGTGGTAGAACTAGTAGTAGCAATTGTTCTCTATTTGGGAATCTCATGGAGGAAGCTGAGCTGAATGATTTAGGGTTTAGGGGATCTCCATTTACAGGACATAGAGGTTGAATATTTGAACGCCTGGATAGAGCTATTGGTAATGATGCTTGGGTTGCTGCCTTTCCGAATTTCTTAGTGACTTACCTTCCAAGGCTCAAGTCAGATCATAGGCCACTCCTTCTATCCATTAGACTTTTTTCCCATCCTTCTAAGGGGCATCCGTTTCATTTTCTAGCAGGTTGGGCAGAACATCCAAGTTTCTCTGTGTTCGTTAAGGAAAAATAGAGTTTTGATGGTTGTATGGTAGAGTCTATTTCCCACTTTACGAATCAAGTCAACATTTGGAATAAGAATGGTTATGGGCACATTGGACTTCAGAAAAAAAGGTTGATCTCGAATCTCACCAGGATTTAGAGAGGTATGGTCCTTCTCACTCTAATCATTTTCTTGAGTTAGAATTAGTGGCACGTACAGAGTTGGAGATTATTTTTTACCATGAGGAATTACTTTGGAAATAAAAAGCAAGGTGTGATTGGCTCTTTTTGGAGGACAGAAATACTAAATTTTTTCATTGCTGAACGATCCAAAGGAGAAAACAGAATCGAATCACAACATTAAAAAATGATTTGGGGGAGTGGATTTTCGATTCGATGAAGATGAATTACAGAAGGAAGCCATTAAGTTTTTTCAGAACTTATATGGTGAGTCATCGGGGCCGATGAGGAACTTACCTGCTAATTGTTTTCCTAAACTTGAGAAGGAGATTTAGTTTTTAAGTAGACCAATTTTTGATGATGAAATAAAATGCGCTTTATTTGACATGTGCCCGTTAAAAGCTCCAGGGTGTGATGTTTATCATGCGGTATTCTTCAAAAGCCAATGGGATAGAGTTGGTACATCTGTTTGCACGTAGATTAAGAAAATTTTTGATAGGGAAAGCATTGATCCAGAGCTGAACAACACTTTAATCGTCTTTATTCCTAAAGTTCAAAACCTGTAAAGCTTCTTAGATTTTTGGCCTTTAAACTTATGCTCGGTCCTCTACAAGTTAGTTATGAAGGTGGTGGCTAATAGATTCAAGGTGATCTTTCGAAGAATTATTGGCCAAGAGAAAATAGGTTTTATTGCTGGCAGAACTACCCTAGATAACATTATCATCGCGCATGAGGTGATTCACTCCATGACGAGCAAGCAAAAATCTAAGAAATGGTTGGCAATCAAAACTGATTTCGACAAGGCTTATGATTGAGTTCGTTGGAACTTTATTGACGCCTTTCTCCTAGCTGCAAGTATTCCTGATTTACTTCGAAATGTTATTATGTCTTCTATTGCCTCTTCCACTTTGCAGATTTTATGGAATGGAACTCCAACTAGAAGTTTTGCTCGATTAGAGGAATTCATTAGGGATGCTCGTTGTCACCCTACCTGTTTGTTTTATGCGTCGAGTGGCTTGGCCATAATATCTTTTCAAATATTAATGCAGGAAGATGGAAGCTTATTCCACTGTCCCATTCAGGTCTACCACTTTTTCATTTGGGCTTTTCATATGACTTGGTTATTTTTTGCCAAGCGAGGAGAGTCAAGCAATGATCTTGAAGGAAGTTTTAGATAATTTTTACGGTTATTCTGGGCATATGATCAACGCTCATAAGATGAATGTTTGCTTCTCGGGAGGAGTTGAAGATAGTAAAGTGGATGGTCTGTGTAATACACTCAGGTTTCGTAGAGTTAAGAGTTTGGGAAAGTATTTGGGAAAGTATTTGGGAGTTCCTCTATTCCATAATAGGATAACTTCTAGTACCCTATGCTTTGTTGTCGACAAGGTTCAAAGTCGATTGCAAAGCTAGGACGCGAGAAAGTTGTCGCTAGCAGAGAGGGCCACTCTAGCCCAATCAGTGTTGATGACGATTCCTAGTTATTTCATTCAGTCAATGATGATTCCAAAAGGGCTCTATGAGGAAATTGAGCGAATGGTGAGATAGTTCATTTGGAGGGATTCTAGTGGTGGGAGAAAATTAGCTCTGATTAGCTGGGATAATGTGTGTCAACCACGTGATCATGGTAGATTAGGACTCCGGAAGTTGCATGATCACAACACATCCTTTATGATGAAATTGGGACGTAGTATTGCAATTGATTCTAATGTTCTCTGGGTACAAGTTTTGCAGACCAAGTATGGGATACCAAGTGGATTGCCAAAATCAATATAGTGTGAAAGATGTTCTTTTTTGTGGAAAGCCATAACTAAAACTTGACCCCTTATTAGAGAGAACTTATTTTGGTCAGTAAGGGATGGGAAAAAAATTAGATGTTGGCGTGACCCTTGGATTCCAAAGGTGGGACCTTTGGTTAACTTAATTCCTGGACATTCTAATTTGGATATGGATTGCATGTTAAGTGATATGGTTACAGGGAATGGTGAGAGGAGCTTTAATAGCTTTTGTATTTGGTTACCAGAAGACATTATTAGAAGAATTGTAGGGATTCCGCCTCCCCACTCGATTGCAGGAGTTGATAGGATCATTTGGGGGGTAACTCAACTAGTTGCTTTTCAGTCAAGAGCACTTATGGGAAGTTACGAAAAGAAACATGAAGCTAGAAAGACTTAAGATGGCACATCCCCTGGAAATTTCAAGGACCACAATGGGTTAGGTTATTCTTATGGCTTGTTTTTAAACACAGATTGCTAACCAAGGAAGAAATGGTTCGTAGAGGATTAGGACATGATTCGACATGTGGAGTCTGTGGGCATGCTTCTGAAGATGTTCTTTATGTTCTTAGGGAATGTACTACTGCAAGGAATATTTGGGATCTCTTAATTCTATATGATTGGCTAACCAGTTTTTATTCGAGTAGTTTGTAGGATTGGCTTGTTCTTAATTTGCAGGGTCATCAGGATTGGTGTGTGGGAGATGTAGATTGGCAATGTCTCTTTGGGATTATTGTGTGGCACCTTTAGAAGAACCGCTACCTCTTCACTTTTCAAGGGATTACTTAGAATGCTAATGAATGCATCGAGGTATCACTCAGTTGGGCAAGACAATATAACTCCCTTAATAAGAAATCTTTGGTCAGATCACAAAGTAAGTTACCGCGTCCTCACTTGGGTGGTAACTGGGTGTGCTTGAATACAAATGGATCTGTCAGAATTGAAGCTGGCCTTGTTGCGGTGGGGGACATAGGAAAAAGTAGGTGAAGAAGAATGGATTTTGGGCTTTAATAGATTTTTGAGGAATTGTTCCATTTTTTATGCCGAACTGTGGGGCATCCTAGATGGCTTGACTCTTCTTTGTGAGCGTGGCTTTAGTAGTATTTTATTTGAGACTGGTGACCTTGAGGCAACAAAAGCTTTATAGGAGAGGATAATAAATGGCTCCAGTTCTGCCTTTATCAGGAGAATTCACCAGTTGCTGGTACGATTTGGACAATGGAATGTTCAACACGTACCCAGAGAAGACAATCACGATGCTGATAGAATAGTTAAACTAGTACATTATAGATCTTATAATTTATGTTTGTATGAGGTCTCCCTATTGGGCGGGAGCATTTATGTTTTGTAACTGGTTTGAGTACTTTCTTTTGTCTAAAACAAAACAAAAAAAGGCTATTTAATTGTCATTAAATATTAATTAATTTCCATTTTCATGAAGATTACAAATTTCAAAACAAAAGAAATTGTTTCGATTAGACCAGCATTGTTTCAATAAGAATACAAATAAAGGAGAAATAACCTTAGGATTTTGGATATATTTTTGTTCCATCAATCTAGAGAGTTTTACATGTTTTTAGATTGGCACATCGATCATTTGAAGTATATATGTTCGTAGTGTTAGTACAAATCTCTGCTGAAGAAAATCTCGAACATACGAACGGAACTCGAACAGAGAAAAAAGAAATAGGATAAGGCTCCAAGGCGTGTATCAAGTCACTATCTTTAAGGTTATATTCACCCCCACCTATCTTTAGTGTATAAATAAGTTCCAAGCAAATTAACCTCGAGGATACAATAAGGCCAATGAATATTGGCATTTTGCACTGATGAGAATAACCCACTACACACTGAGCAATGTATAATAAGAAACTCAATTTCTATAAAGCATTTATGCAGTAATACTTTATAGAATAATCTAATAATATTAGAAAATGAAGGAAGGAAAGAAAGAATATTAGAATTTGTTGGTGTGATTTCAAAATGAAATCTCATTCCTATTTATAGGAATTTTCATGTCTCTTCATAGAGACATTTTTCAAATTATTTTTCAAAAAATAAAATAATATAACTTTTGATTAATTACACCCATTCATTTATAGTTATTGAAACACTATAAATATTTGAAAAATGTTCCAAAAATCTTTCCAATTTTCAAAATATTTTAGATTTTGACATTCTTGGAAATCAATTTGCATAAATGAAGGTATCTTACGATTGAACCTTCACTTAGTGAAAACATGTTAAAGTTATTCGAAATTGCATGGTAGACTAAGCTTTGAACCAACAATTCCATTTGATTGACCGAACATATCTCACACAATGATTTCAACATTGGCCAATGCATAGTATCTAGGGACACTATTATGGCCATGTGTCTATGTCCTCTTTTCATGAGTGCTGCCAGAGCCAAGCCCTTGAGCTCTTAGAAGCGGCCGCACTTCCGCTCACATGGGTAGATTCCATCAAGAGTGTTCCCGTAATTATAACACTCTAACATATTTATGTTATGAGTTCATTAAGAGTACATTACTCATCCTTCCCTTATCATTACGGGTACCTAGCACTTTAATCTTAGGATGGATTTATTTATAGTGCTAACAGTCACATACTAATGATGTACTTTGTCTCATTGAATTCAAGACTTGATGTTATACCAAGCGTTGAGTCGAGTTTCCATCATGGGTGACTCTAATTAATGGGCTTGAGTCCCATTCCTTTTGAGGTCATTTTTACTGCATCGTTAGCAAGACTTTTTGTCAAAGGATCCCCCAAAATTTCACTTGACCTCACATAATTAATAGTGATCACTCACCAGAGATTAATTTTCAAACATAACTATGTCTTAACCCTATGTGTCTAGACTTTCCATTATATACTTGGCTATATGCCTTTGCTAGAGTAGCCTCACTATCACAACAGATAGAAATAGGCGAAATTGGCTTAGGCCATAAAGGTACATCATAGAGAAAATTTCTTAACCATTCTACTTCTTTAGATGCAACGACTAATGCAATAAATTCTACTGCCATGGTGGAATCAGTAATACATGTTTGTTTCTTGGAACCCCAAGAAATGACTCATCCACCAAGATTGAAGATCCATCCACTAGTAGATGCATGATCTTCCAAACTTGTAACCCAACTAGCATCCGAATACCTTTCTAAAACTGTAGAATATCCATTATAACACAATCCATAGTTAATAGTTTTCTTTAAGTACCCAAGTACTCTATTCAAAGCTTGCCAATGCAAACTACTTGTATTACTTGTGTACCTACTCAAATTCCCAACAACATATGCAATATCTGGTCTTGTACAAGTCATTATGTACATAAGACAACCGATTAGACTTGCATATTTCAATTGATCAATTTTCCTACTAGCATTAGATACTAATTTTATTTGAGGATCCATGGGTGTAGATGTTGGTATACAGTTGAAAAGATTAAACTTTTTAAGCATATTGTCAATGTAATGTGATTGTGATAAAGCTTTAGTGCTTTCATTTCAGGTTATTTTAACCCCAAGAATAACATCTGCTATACCCATATCCTTCATAGCAAAGTTGTTTGACAAGAATTTTTTTCTGTTTTCTATTTGTTCCAAATCCGTGCCAAAAATGAACATGTCATCTACATATAATCAAATTATGACACCTTTTCCATTTTCAAATTTGTTATATATGCACTTATCGGATTCATTTATTTTATAGCTATTAGCTAAAACAACCTTGCCAAACTTTTGGTGCCATTGTTTTGGTGCTTGTTTAAGTCCATATAAGGATTTAACAAGCTTACACTCCTTATGCTCTTGTCCTGGAACAACAAATCCTTTTGGTTGTTCCATGTAAACTTCCTCTTCCAATTCACCATTTAAAAAAGCAATTTTAACATCCATTTGGTGAACAACCAACTAGTATATAGAGGTAAGTGATATTAAGAGTCTAATTGTAGCAATTCTTGCTACTGGAGCATAGGTATCAAAGTAATCAATACTTTGTTTTTATGTAAAACCTTTGGCTACCAACCTTGCTTTAAATTTATCAATGGTTCCATCGGCCTTCATTTTCTTTTTGAAGATTCATTTACAACCTATTGGTTTGGAACCTGGTGGAAGATCAACTATGATCCAAGTTTGATTTCCCATTATTGAATCCATCTCGTCATTTATTTCTTCTTTCCAAAAAGTAGAGTCTTGAGATTTCATTGCCTCTTCAAATGTAATAGGATCAGATTCCATATTATAACAATAAGGTATCATATTGCATATACTTTCACATTTTCCTTTTACAAGAAACATAATAAAATCTGGTCTAAAATATTTGACCTTTTTAATCCTCTTACTTCTTCTTAATTCTTGATAAGATTCATCATTATTATCAATTTGTTCCAATGGAATCTCATTCTCATTTGAAGAATGAATCAATTGTTGTGGCTGTAATTGTCTTGATATAGAATTAAATCTATTTTCATCAAAAATAACATCTCTTAATTCAATAACAGTATTAATTGAAATTGAATTATTTGGTTCAATTACCATGAACCTATATGCCTTACTATTATATGCATATCCTATAAATATGCATTCAATTCCTCTTTCACCTAGCTTTTTACGTTTAGGTGTTGGAACTTTGACAATAGCTTTACAACCGCAAACCTTCAAATAATTAAGGTTTGGTTTCCTTTTCTCCCATTGTTTATAGGGGGTTATTTTAGTTTCCTTATTAGGAACTCTAAGAACAGTTTCTCCCCAAAAACCTTGTCTAAGACCTGAATATGATAACATTGAATTTACCATTTCAGTCAAGACTCAATTTTTCCTTTCAGCTACACCATTTTGTTGTGGTGTGTAAGGGGATAAAACTTGAAGGACAATTCTAGTAGATTCAAAATAAGTTGGATTATAGTATTCTCCACCTCTATTCGATCTTAAGCACTTGATAAATGATTCACACTGAACTTCAACTTTAGATTTATAAACTTTAAATCTATCAAGTGCTTCATCTTTTGAATACAATAAATATACATAACAATATCTAGAACAATCATCAATAAAAGTAACAAAATATTTCTTTCCACCTAATGTAGGAGTATTATGCATATCACATAAATCACTATGTATCAAATCAAACAATTTTTTTCCTTTTAACCTTAGGGAAAGGTTTTCTTGTAATTTTAGTCAACATACATGTATTGCATTTTTCAACATTATCACTAAAAACATGAACTAAATCTAACTTATACATGTCATTCAATTTTTTATAATTCAAATGACCTAATCTATAATGCCACAAACAAAAAGATTCAACCATATAAGCAGAAATAATATTTTTATTCTTATTAATAATATTGAGTTTGAACATACTCTCATACATATACCCTTTCCTTACAAAAATTCCTCCCTTAGACAAAATATACTTATCTGCCTCAAAAACAAGTTTGAAACCAAATTTATTCAATAGACTTCCAGACACTAAATTTTTCCTAACTTCTGGTACATAATGTACATCATTTAAGGTTAAAACCTTTCCAAAAGTGAATTGTAGTTCAACAGACCCTTTGCCTTTGATTGCTGCGGTGGAAGAATTTCCTTTGTACAAGACATTGTCATTTTCACCTTGTGTGAACTTTGTGACCATTCTTTTGCACACATGTTTGGTTGCTCCGGTATCAATCCACCATGTATTATCATCTTGTGCCATATTAATTTCAGATATCATTGCAACGAACTTTTCATTATTATCAGCCTTAGAAGAAGATTTCTTCTTTAAAAATCGACATTTATTCTTGAAATGTCCCAACTTACCACAATGATAGCATGAGCCCTTTTGTTTCTTTTTGAACTTAGGTGCTTTATCAGTCTGTTTGAGCTTTCTCTTAAATGGTTTAATAGTTTGTACTTTCTCCGTAATATGCACTTTGGCATTTTCAGAATTTAGGTTCTGATCTTGCTTTCGATATTCTTCTTCAATATGAAGATGATTTGCCAAAGTCTCAAGAGATATTTCCTCTTTCTTATGTTTTAGACTTCTTTTAAAGTCTTTACAAGATGGAGGAAGTTTGTCTATTATGGAGGATACAACAATCATTTAATCCATTTTCATATCATATTTCTTGAATTGATTCAACATCTTTTCAATATCACGGGATTGTTCCATAACAGAACGACCATCAACCATTTGATAATTATTGAAACGACTGACAAGAAATTTCTTACTTGTAACATCTTAGGTCTTATATCTTATCTCCAATTTATCCCGTAATTCTTTAGCGGTGACCTCGTTTTGGTAAGTGTCAAACAAACCATCAGATAAACCATTAAATATGTGGCTCATGCACATGTAATCAACATTGTAGATTCGTTGTTATTCTCTTCAGGTCTTGGAGTATCCAAAACATAAGCAATCTTCAAAGTTGATAATAAGAAGTGCATCTTTTTCTGCCATCGTTGAAAATTACCGCCATCGAGTTTGACAAAGTTAGAAGCCAACTCCCTTAGTGTTCTACTTTCATGTGTTGTGGTAGTCTTCATGAAATATAACCTTAAAATTGTTAGTACAAATCTCTGGTGAAGAAAATCTTGAACACACGAACAGTTCTCAAACAAAAAAAAAAGAAATAGGACAAGGCTCCAAGGCATGTATCAAGTTACTATCTTTAAGGTTATATTCTGCCCCTTCTATTTTCAGTGTGCAAATGAGTTCCAAGCAAATTAACCTCGAGGATACAATGAAGCCAATGACTATTTGCATTTCGTACTGACGAAAATAACCCACTACACACTGAGCAATGTATAACAAGAAACTCAATTTCTATAAAGAATTTCTGCAGTAATACTTTATAGAATAATCTAATAATATTAGAAAATGAAGGAAGGAAAGAAAGAATATTAGAATTTGTTGGTGTGATTTCCAAATGAAATCTCATTCCTATTTATAGGAATTTTCATGTCTCTTCATAGAGACATATTTTAATAGGTGTCTTTCTGAATAATAATGTCTTTAAAATAAACACATAATTATTCATTTAATATTATAAATATTCAAATATTATTTAAATAGTTATAATTCTTTTTCAAAAAGTAAAATGATATAACTTTTGATTAATTACACCCATCCATTTATAGTTATTAGAACACTATAAATATTTGAAAATGTTCCAACATGTAGTTTTTCTTTAATTACAATACTTTCAACTAACCATATTATTGATTATTTAGAAACTAAAATAATACGTCAACAAGTTTACATGATAAATATAAAACAAAAGGTTATTTAATTTCGATGTTGATGAAGATTACATTTGAAGAAAAAGGTATGCACATAATGTCTTGCTCAAAAGAATTAATTAAAAATATGTTTTATTAAATTTACTTTAGCTTTGATTTTATTGCTATTCGAGTATCGTATTTGGTTTGGTTTGATTTTTGACTCATAGGAAATAACAATTATTCAAATTAAACCAAAACAAAAGGAATCAAACTTTATTTTGATTTAATTTTTAATTATTTTTTATAATATAGAAATAAATATATTATATTTAAATTAATAGAAATAACTTTAAAATATTTTATAAAATTTAATTTTTTAAAAGTTTGAAATGTTGAATTGATCCGAGTTTAATTTGATTTTTTTGGTCGATAGTTAAATTTTATATTTTAAAAACCAAAATATTACCATAATTCCTTTTTCTAAAATTGATTCAAATCTAAGTATTATCTGTGGCGCCCCAAATCTGACAGGGACAATCTGACCCGAATCTGGCACAATACATTAGTTATCAAAGTGACCTAGAACACAACACAACATTTTCAGATATAATTAACTGTTCCCTATTCAACCATCAGCGAAAGTCCCATGCATGCATAATAGCTTATACGTAATCATAGGCAAATATTTTAAACCTAATTACATGCTTTTCTAACATATTTTAGTAGAATTAAAACATAGGTGATACGATCCCGCCCGAGAACACCCTTGGATCAGCTTCCCAAGCGAGGCTTGTCATCTTTTTCAAGCTGATTTTAGCTCAATCCCAGCTTCCCAAGTTTATTTCAGCTCCAATCAGTTCACTTGAGCTTAAATCAGCTCGTTTAAGCTCAAATTAACTTACTTTCAGCTCGTTTCTTTTATCATTTAAATAAATTAAGTATTGGCTTTAATTTATTCACTTTCATACAACTCATGACCGAATTTCCTAGCTCAACTTAGTTCATTAATTATTTCACATCTTTTTGAGCTAGCCGAATTTAATTACTAGCTAGACATTTATTTAAGTGTTTTTAATTTGCCCTAGCATATTATTTAATTTTTTTACATGTTGTTTTGTCCAAGATCAGCTGAATCTATAACCATTTAAATTGTTTGAATCCCTTGCAGGTTCAGCTGAATGTGAAAGGGAGCAATTAAGGTTGATTCATGCACGGTTCGGTTCAATGGATGGCATTTAAAGGAGCACATGTATTTGGGCTGTTCATGCAAGAGGGAGCTGCTGAATGTTCATGTATTTAAATATTAATGGATCGTATTTAAGGAGGAAAATACATTGGGACGTTTCATGCTTGATTCATGCATTTTCAAGATGACCATTCAAGTATTTCAGCCACATTAAGACCTCCTTCGGCCAAGGGAGATGTATGAGCATTAAAGGGCTGCACATTCATGGAATTATGGAAATTCTTCAAGGATAAGGATGCATGAATCCATCAAATGAAGCATCATGATGGTTCGGCCAAATTCATGCACCATCTTCAAGCATGAACCGAATTTTAATACTTTAGTGTGAACATATTTATTATTGTATGAACACATAGATGCCAAATTTGAGTAGTCATCTTTGTGTCTATAAATAGTTTATTTTATATTTGTAAAAATGTTAGACATTTTTTATTATCAAAACTTGATTGTGAGGTTTCCTCCTATCCTATTTCGTTTGAGTCTTGTTCTGACTTATCTAGCTAGCTAGTGGTGTCAACCCGACTCTTTGAACTTATCACCATCCTGGTGTGGCGTTCATCCACCTTTTAATACCTTTGGTTCTTACTTCTTCATAAGTAACGAGTCAAGGTCCATCTTTGATATTCCATTTATCTCACCTTAAGCAATATAAGTCCCGGGGCAATACTTCACATAGTATTGAATCGATCTTGACGATTGAGTTCGTATTTCCATTCCATTTTTATTTATCAATCTATAAGTTATTTTCTTTGTTAAACCAAAATCTATCCAACATCAAACCAAGCCATCTTTTGAACCCATTTTAATTACTTCCGCTTATTATTCAACCTAACTCTATCTATCTACAAATCCAAACGAACTTCTCGTCGACGATCGGGCATCTTAAATGAATTCGACTGAATCAATCGAGCCGGATCACATCATTTGGTATCAGAGCTTGTAAAACGAGGAGCACTGATGTTCGTGTTAATCCTGGAGTAGGTTTGTAACGTGAAAAAAAATAAAAAAAATTTCAAGTTGTAATTTTTTTCTTTCTTTGTATTTCATCTATGTAATTGAAAAAAAAGAAAAGAGGAAATTACAAAAAAAAGGAAAAAAATTGAGAATAATAAAAAAAAGTACGAAGTAAAAAAATTTGAAAAAAAAGTGAAGTGTTGGAATTTTTGTTTATTCATTCTTTGTGTTTCTCGATCAAGTGAGTTTCCCTATTCTTCTTATTCTACCTTCTTAAACGCCACATCTTAAACCAAATTTGTTTTTGTTTTAGCCTACCTTACACCATTTCATTATTCCCTTTGTTTCCCATTTTTGAAATCGACCCTCAAGCTACAAATTAAGTCGATACGAGACAAATTACGAAATTGTGAAACGAGGTAGTGTGGTAAAAGGCACGAGTGAATTACATCAAAAGAAAAAGCCAAAAATTAAGTGCAAACACGAGTGGAGTGCCATCCAATTTTCTTTGTGAGTGAAACGTGAGATTTTTGTGGTGAGGTATTTAATTGTTGTTTTGTTTTAATCACTATTCTTTTTCAGCAATAAAATCATGTCTCGAGAAGAATTCTCTGTCGATGAATTTCAATACTTGCTGAACGAGATGGACAGAATGTTGGAGGAAAAACTAAGTCCATTACGAAGACATTTGGACCAAGTGGAGGAAAAGGCCCGACGAAAACAAAACCCTCCAGGTCAAGAAACGGAGTCGAGATCATCACGGCGATACACATCCAAAGACTATTTGTAAAAAAATTCTTATCGGGATTCCTATTCGTCAAGAAATTTGTGACAAAGAGAAGAAATCTTCGAGCTTGTGACTTTTTGATATGACGAATGAGAAAGGACGAGTTATTCCTCGTATGCTTCAAAGAAGTCGTTCCCGAAGGATTATTCCCGAAGAAATAAACGAGAAGCCTACGAAAATACTGTCTCTTTCTTTGAGCCAAACGATTATCTTTTTGATTCTTTTGTGTCGTTCTCACATTGTAATAAAAATGAAAAAGAAGAAAAAGAAAAAGAAATTGCAAAAAAAAAGTAAAAAAGAAAAATAAAGTGAAAAAGAAAAAGAAAGTGAAAAAGAAAAAGAAAAAGAAAAAGAAAAAGAAAAAGAGTGCGAGCGAGAAAAAGAGAAAGAAAAAGAAGATGAGTGTGCGAAAGAAAAGAAAATTGAAAATGAGATTGAAGAAAGAAATGAGAGTACCAAAGAAATGAGTGATATGATAAAAGAGAAAGGGTTTGAAAATGAGTTGGTAAAAGAAATAAGCGAAAAAGATGAAGGTGAAAAAACGAGGAGTGTTTTTACTAACCGTCTTGTGAGTTCTCCTTGTATTGTTTCTACTTTCCAGGTTTCTCGAAATCCCATTGATAAATTTCAACTTCAATACTTTTCTGAGGAGAGACGATTTCTATTAGTCGAGGAACGTAAGATCGTAACTGACCCTAGTCCACCAGTGCCTAGAGGTAAGCACGGTAAGGGTTCTATGTTAGTCGAGCTTCAACAAATTCATATGCATGATAATGGTGAAATTGCCAAAGACTTAGTTAGTAAAAGACTTTCCTATCTTGATTTGTCTAAGTATCAATTTTTGATTGGTGATGGCTTTGATTGGGATGATGGTTTGAAGAATTTTCCTCAAGATATGTCTGGTGTTGACAAGTTCGATGATGAAGCAAGATTAAAACAACACAAACAAAATTTGGGCTTGTGTGATAAAAAGTTGACATCTAATCTGTTTGCTTGTGTTGATCATGTGAATTATCTAATTTGTGGTGTGAAATTTCCATGTTTACGTGTGCGAATGAAATATGAAGGGTTTGACTGCTCGAATGTATGTATGTCTAAATCCTATTTGCTTGACATGTGTGATGTCTTGGTGAAGATGAACTTTTTGTTGCGTTGTGAAACAACTGATGAAAATCGCATTTTTAAACCCGGGGTATATATTCCTAAGTTGACATGAAGCCAAGGTGAGTATCAAAATTGTGTTTCGAATCAATGTGTTGACCCCTTCTAT
Source organism: Gossypium hirsutum (assembly GCF_007990345.1). Lineage (NCBI taxonomy): Eukaryota > Viridiplantae > Streptophyta > Magnoliopsida > Malvales > Malvaceae > Gossypium > Gossypium hirsutum. Next base: position 32,359,739 of record NC_053440.1, read on the forward strand.
TTGCTTCCAGCGTTATCTTTATCTAGTTCGAAAATAAAGCATGCGAATATCATTGGCTTGCAAAGCCAAAATTTGATTTGTGATTCTAAAAATTGCTCCATGTCGTGGTTTAAAGGGTTTGAACATGTTTTGCATAAAAATGACATAAGATTACATTTCGTCCTTTCTATAATGCCGATCTTGAAATTGTCACATCAAATTGAAATGGCAAGAGGTAGCTTTGTTTTTGACCCCGGAGATTTTTATTATTTGTTCTTGTTAAAAGGGCTTGGATTTTGTATTTCTGACCTTTGAGATTATGCCTTTAGACTGTTTTGTGGTTCGAGTTTGTTTCTATCTATGAACTTTTTGATTCATTTTGGAAAGGTAAGGTCGATTTTCATTTTTGATCCTGGCATTGGGTTAAGCATCCCAATTTTGAATAAGAATCTAAAAAGATCATTTGTGTTTATAATTTTTAGTGTCCCTAATTCATTCCATTCTCGTGTATGTGACATTCTAAAATGGTTCCCTCTTAAAGAGGGAGGGCATGAATACAATCTGTTTTCTTTTCGAGTTATGTTTGATTTTTAGGTTCTTGGGAGCAACTTTGTCCCAATCATCAGCAAAGGAGTTTGTGACGAAGAAATATTTTTCGCTAGCAAGTGGCCCAATTTGACGACAAATCGCTTCAAAGAGAAAGGGAATAATGATGTGATCCGGCTCGATTGATTCAATCGAATTCACTTAAGATGCCCGATCGTCGACGAGAAGTTCGTTTGGATTTGTAGATAGATAGAGTTAGGTTGAATAATAAGCGGAAGTAGTTAAAATGGGTTCAAAAGATGGCTTGGTTTGATGTTGGATAGATTTTGGTTTAACAAAGAAAATAACTTATAGATTGATAAATAAAAATGGAATGGAAATACGAACTCAATCGTCAAGATCGATTCAATACTATGTGAAGTATTGCCCCGGGACTTATATTGCTTAAGGTGAGATAAATGGAATATCGAAGATGGACCTTGACTTGTTACTTATGAAGAAGTAAGAACCAAAGGTATTAAAAGGTGGATGAACGCCACACCAGGATGGTGATAAGTTCAAAGAGTCGGATTGACACCACTAGCTAGATAAGTCAGAACAAGACTCAAACGAAATAGGATAGGAGGAAACCTCACAATCAAGTTTTGATAATAAAAAATGTCTAACATTTTTACAAAGATAAAATAAACTATTTATAGACACAAAGATGACTACTCAAATTTGGCATCTATGTGTTCATACAATAATAAATATGTTCACACTAAAGTATTAAAATTCGGTTCATGCTTGAAGATGGTGCATGAATTTGGCCGAACCATCATGATGCTTCATTTGATGGATTCATGCATCCTTATCCTTGAAGAATTTCCATAATTCCATGAATGTGCAGCCCTTTAATGCTCATACATCTCCCTTGGCCGAAGGAGGTCTTAATGTGGCTGAAATACTTGAATGGTCATCTTGAAAATGCATGAATCAGGCATGAAACGTCCCAATGTATTTTCCTCCTTAAATACGATCCATTAATCTTTAAATACATGAACATTCAGCAGCTCCCTCTTGCATGAACAACCCAAATACATGTGCTCCTTTAAATGCCATCCATTGAACCGAACCGTGCATGAATCAACCTTAATTGCTCCCTTTCACATTCGGATGAACCTGCAAGGGATTCAAACAATTTAAATGGTTATAGATTTAGCTGATCTTGGACAAAACAACATGTAAAAAAATTAAATAATATGCTAGGACAAATTAAAAACACTTAAATAAATGTCTAGCTAGTAATTAAATTCGGCTAGCTCAAAAAGATGTGAAATAATTAATGAACTAAGTTGAGCTAGAAAATTCGGTCATGAGCTGTATGAAAGTGAATAAATTAAAGCCAATAGTTAATTTATTTAAATGATAAAAGAAACGAGCTGAAAGTAAGCTAATTTAAGCTTAAACGAGCTGATTTAAGCTCAAGTGAACTGATTGGAGCTGAAATAAACTTGGGAAGCTAGGATTGAGCTAAAATCAGCTTGGAAAAGATGACAAGCCTCGCTTTGGAAGCTGATCCAAGGGTGTTCTCGGGCAGGATCATATCAATAGGGGAGCAATCGACGTTTCACGTCCAAAACATGCAAACATACATGTAACTACAATTAAAAAGGTGAATTTTAGTTTTAAAATCTTTTTAGGAACATTAGAGAAAGAATCTTTTTGTAACACCCCAAAATCAACAGATCTAAGAAAAAGGTGAATAGATAGGTGGGTTACCTATTTTGGCGCACTATTGTAGTACAATTAACCACTTTTTAGGATTTTGGCAAGTTAAATCTTGACGCATAAATTACCCACCCGTTTAAAATCTAAAGATTTCATCTTGGGGTGCTTTCCCAATTAAAGAAGATTATGTCAACCAAAGAGTACGCCTTAGAATTTTGACTGAGCACGACGTGCATATTAAGTCTGAAAGAGAGAGAGTTGTGGGAGATTAGATCGTCTTCAAGAGCACGCCTTATGAGAGTTTCAGCTAAAGGTATAATACACTCGATTTGCTCGAACAATGTGGGTTCTCTGTGTAATGTGGGTTCTGTAACTTGATTGGTTGGGAGTCAACTGAATGGACTAGGCTGGTCCAACAATACTTGCACCGGATTCTCTTTTATGTTTTTCTCAAGTTTGATAGGGTATTAAGGGACAATTTCTGTATGCGTACGACACTTGTCAAGATCCACTAAGAGGAATTGAGTATATATATGGTAAGGAGGGAACATTTAGATGTTTTCTTTTCTTCCTTTTGTTTTACACTCTGGTTCTTCTTTTTAAGCATAAGTATTCTTTTCTTCATCGTTAAACTAGAAGGTAAGGATTTTTGGATAATGGGTGGATGTTTCAACCTCCTGGTAAGTTTGATAACTCTGCATGTTATGATTTTGAAAGAGTAAAGATGTTAAGAGACATGAAAATAGTAGGGTAGGAGTAGGAGGCCTTGCATAGGGGTTGTCTGTGTTTGAGATGTTAGTAAACTGTCTGTAATTGAGATTTCAATGGAAGTTCCATAATCTTCTAAGCAATTGTTGCTGGTTCGGGTAGGATAATTGGAATATAAATTCTAAGTCGAAGTGAAGGTGAGTTCTCAAGTGAATCCCTATTCTCAACTCTTACAAGTAATTCTAGAAAGTTCCTTCATATGGTTGGTGTTCTAGTAACGGTGTATAAGTCCTTGAGTGAGTGTTGAGTGTATATGTGTGATTCTTTTAAAGTCTCTGCATGAGTTTAGGTGTGTGATGTATTGTATGCATGAGTGCATGTGGTTCTATGAAGCAACTGTATTTTCGTACATGGCGTGTATACTGTGTTGCATGATTGTGTTGATGTGTGGTAAGCATGAAAGAGGTATTTTTCTGTTATGGGTATGAGTAAAGTTACATGAATGTGTACTTATGTTATATACATGATGCATGATTGAAAATGTTGAAGAAATAGGGGCTTGACATTGTGTCAGGAAATTATTGTGATGTAAGAGTGACTTAGTGGTGGTATTTGACGAAGTCTGTTGGGACAATAAACATGAAATTTGGTATGAAAAATCCAAGGAAAGACCATGGACATGGCATATTCTGAAAAGGGTGGATGGTCCATATTTATCTACTAGGGTTTCTGCGTGTCCCAGAGGTGATGATGGGCAAACCTCATGCGATGATGAGTTTAGGCAAATCCATACCGCAAACACGATAGTTTATGTGATGCCTTGGTAGCAACCAAATAGAGCCGTTTTAGGCAAGTTACTTGCAAAGTCTTTATGGCGTATTCTGTAATTCCTTTGTGCCATATTTTGCAATGCTTTTGTGGTGTATTCTACAATGCTTTTGTGGTGTATTCTTGTAATATCCCGAAAATTAGTACTGTAATACCCCGAAAGTTACTGCCGTAAGAAAGTAGGTATCCTTGATAGTAAAATAAGGAAATAAAGTGACAAAATGGGAAATTTTGAGTTATGGAAACAATGGGAATTATATTATGACATATTAATTCAAGAATGGATTAAATTGCAATATTGAGAAAAGTTTTGTTGCCCAAGAGTAAATACTCGAAATTTGAGGGGTTAAAGTGTAAATACAAAAAAGTTGAAGGACCAATAGTGTAAATATTTTAAAGGTGGAATAATCTAGAAACTAAGGAAAATGGATGAATTAGGACCAAATTGAAAAGGTGAAGAATTTTGAGGGACTAAATCACAATTTTTCCAAATTAAGTGATGACTCAAGGATGGAATTTTTAAAGATTATAAAGGGAAAAATGGTTAATTAGAAGAGAGAGAAATCTAGAAGGCAATGATGATGTTGGTGATATTTTAGATTAATTAATTAAATAAATATTAGTTTATTAATATTTTAATTTGATTTTTAAATCATATTTTATTATTTTATTATTATTCTATTTAGTATATATATGGAAGGAAAGATGAAGAATCTTCATCTTCTTCCCATGCATCCAACGTATGAAGAGAAAAGAAAGAAAGAAACTTTCTTTTCTTTACAATTTGGTCCTTTCATAAAAAAATCACCATTTTCACTTAGAAATCAAAAGAATTTTCATATCCATTAAGAGAGAAAGATAACAAGGAGACAATGGGGAACTAGAATATCAAGTTAGATTCAAGAAATAGAAGCTAGAGGAGAGAGAAAATCAAGTTAAAGATTGAAATCAATAGGACAAGGCAAGAACATCAAGATTTCAATATATTTTTAAGTTTGTTATTATTGAAAAAGCATGGAAATGATGTTATAGTAGAGTTTTTTTAAATAAATTCTTACGTTCTTTATATATTAGTGAACGGAAATAAGAGAAAGTGATGGAAAATATTATAGAGAAAATGAATAAGAAAGTTATAAACTTAGTAATCAACATTTTGCACTAAAACAGTTTTGGACAGCAGCAGTAGGCTAACTTCAAAAAATCACCATAAATTATGGAAATCGAATTAGGGGATGAAAAAAATATGGAATTAAAGATTATTAAGTCTGGTTTCTCTTAGAAGAAACGGTGTAAGTAATAGAATTGTAAATCATGAGATATAATAAATTATGTGAGACAAGGGCAGAATGAATTTGGGTTCCCCTGTTCTGACTGTAGAAAATTATGAAAAATTGGAGAAAAATAATTATGGGCTTAAATTTATATTTTTAAAATTCTAAATGAGTCTATTTTCAAGAGAACCAAATGGGAACATAATCTGAATCCTGTACGAGGAGATTATTAATTTTTAGTGAAGAAGGTCAGAATTGTCAGACAGCAGAATAGGGATGACTTTAAAGAATAAACTGTAGTTTTTGGTTAAACCAAAAATTCTAAAAATTTTATAGTAAGAATATATGTGAGTGTAGTTTCAAATAAAATTAATGTATCTCAATTCGAAGTTACATAGCTCAAGATATAAATAATTTTGTTAAAATGACTCAAGTGAAAAACTTTGAATGAACAAATAAATAAATAGTGAAATTATAGATAATGTTACATATAAGCATGTTATATACATTAAGGATGTGGAATGAGTGGAGGAGAAGGAAAATATATGATTATTCAACTAGCATTAGATTTCATTAAAAATGGCTAATTTGCATGTTTTAGGTTCAGGTACTAAATTGAATAAAAGTAATATTTTAAGGGTAAATTTTTAAAAATGTCAAAAAGTGACCAAATTGCATGAAATGATTTTTTTATTATTTAAATTAATAAATTGAATTAAATATTAATTTATATCAAGACTGGGTGGAAATTCGAGGAAAATAGAAAATTATCAAAATGTCCCTGAATTTTGGTATTTTTGCAATTTAGCCTGGTACGTTTGTGTAACTTGAATTATATTCTTAGATGATTGAAATATATATATTGGATTGAGAAATTGATTTGAATTGTGAACATGAGAAATTGTGAATTGAATGAAATGGAAATGAAGCTTTGAATTACATGAGTAAATATTGGGTCTCGTAGGCCCTATTTGTTATAAATATAATATTTTGAGGATATTTTGTAAATAATTATAAAAGCATGTTAATAGTTTAAAATTTTTAATCCGGATGAAATTTTGTAACTCGGTTTAATACGTATGCAAATTTATGTTTTCTAGTAATGCCCCGTACCCTATTCCGGCATCGAATACGGGTAAGGGGTGTTACAATGTGACATCCCCAGATTCGGTCATAACGTTTAGACCGGGTTTGGGGTGTTCCAATTCTGCCATGCCTTTGTGGTGTATTCTGTAATGCCTTTGTAGCTTATTTTGCAATGTTTTTGTGGTAAGTTCTGTATAGTCCAAGACGATCAGGTAACATCTAATGTTTTCAAAGCTATAAGATACCCTGATGCAAGAGAAGAATGTTGTACTATGGATGAGAAAAAATCGTCAGTTCCTACGAATGATTTGTTGGAGCAACTCTTAGCACCAAAGATGTTAAGTGACGATGAAGATGATGGAAATCAAGTTAAATTTGAAGCCAAATTAAAGGGATTCACCTCATAACCTTATTTTGAATCATTGGATTTGAAGCCTTTTGAGTTTAAGCTAATGAACGCTTCAATTGAAGAACCATCCAAACTGGTGTTAAAAATACTTCCTTCTCACCTTAAATATGTTATTTTGGGTAACTCTTCTACTTTACATGTGATAATTTCAGTTGAATTAACCGAAGCCAAGAAGAAAAGTTGATTAATGTCTTGAAGAAATTCAATAAGGCAATCGATTGGAAAGTAGTTGATATTTGAGGTATTAGCCCATATTTGTGCATGCATAAGATCATATTAGAAGATGGTGAGAGAGATACTATTGATGGTCAGAGAAGGCTAAACTCAATTATGAAAGAAGAGGTCAAGAATGAGATTATCAAGTGGTTAGATGCGGGAATTCTTTAACCTATCTTAGATAATTATTGGGTAAGTCTAGTCCAATGTGTGCTGAAGAGGGGAGGCACCACAGTTGTAAAGAATGAGAATAAAAAGTTGATTCCAAACAAAGCGATTATAGGTTGGAGGATTTGTATTGATTACCGTAAGTTAAATAAGGTAACTCGAAAAGACCACTTTCTATTGCTATTTTTGGATAAAATGTTAGATATAATTGCAGGGTGTGATTATTACTATTTCCTAGACAGATATTTAATATAAAATCAGATCATTGTAGTCCTAAAAGATCAGCATAAGACTACCTTCGCATGCCTATACGGTACGTTTGCTTTCAGGCGTATGCCTTTTAGTGTGTGTAATGCCCCAGTGACTTTTCAGCGGTGTATGATGGCTATATACACTAACATGGTTGAAATTTTTTTGGAAGTTTAGGATGACTTTTCTATGTTTGGAGACTCTTATGGTGATTGTCTAGATAATTTGGCCAAAGTACTTAGATGATGTGAAGAGACGAACCTTGTCCTCAACTGGGAGAAATGCCATTTCATGGTAAGAGAGGGCATTGTTTTGGGACACAGAATCACAAGATAAGGCGAAGATAGATGTTATCAAGAAACTCCAACCACCAGTGTCTGTAACAGGCATTAGGATTTTTCTAGGACATGCTGGGTTTTACCGGAGGTTCATTAAAGATTTTTCCAAAATCTCTAAGCCACTTTGCAAGTTATTGGAGAAAGACTCAGTGTTTAACTTTGATAATGATTGTTTAAAAGCTTTCGTGGAGTTTAATTAGCGAATAATTTCAACACGAATCATCATTACCCCAGATTGGAGTTTACTGTTTGAGCTGATATGCGATGTAAGTGACTATGCAGTAGGAGCTGTCTTGGGACAACAGAGGAATAAGATTCTCTAGCCCATCTATTATGCAAACTAAACCTTAATAGGAGCACAATTAAACTATATAGTAACAGAAAAATAATTACTTGATGTTGTTTTCTCATTTGACAAATTTCGTTCATATCTTGTAGGAACTAAGGTGATAGTCTTTATTGATCATGTGACCATTAAATATCTGCTTTCAAAGATAGATGCAAAACCAAGATTGATTTGATGGGTTTTGTTACTCCAAGAATTCGATCTGGTAACTCAGGATAAGGAGTAGAGAACCAGGTGACAGACCATCTGTTCAAATTGGAACAATAAGAAGACACTCACTCCTCTGTTCCTATTAATGAGCACTTTCCTGACGAGCACATATTTGAGGTACGTCATGTCCATAATATTCCTTGGTTTGTTGACTAAGCTAATTTTTTAGCTAGTGATTTAATGCCGCCCAAAATGAAACATCAATAAAGGAGAAAATTCTTTCATGATGTGAGATATTATTTTTGGGAGAAATCATATTTTTTAAGCAATGTGCAGACCGAATCAGAAGGTGTGTAGCAGAGAGTGAAGTAGCTGATATTTTGTACCACTATCATTCATCCCTTAGTGGGGGACATTTTGGAGGATCATGCACTGTAACTAAAGTATTACAAGCCGGTTTCTTTTGGCCGACTCTGTTTAAAGATGCATATGCCTATGTTAAATATTGGGATCGATACCAACAAGTTGGAAATGCATCCAAGAGGAATGAGATGTCGCTGACCAACATTCTCAAGGTAGAGTTATTTGATGTTTGGGGTATTGACTTCCTAGGTCATTTTCCTTCTTATTATGGTAAATGGTACATCTTGGTAGCCATTTATTATGTATCTAAATCGATGGAGGCCGAGGCATATCCGAGTAATTATGCCAAGGTAGTGATGCAGTTCCTACAAAAGTATATATTCACGAGATTTGAGACTCCAAGAGTTATAATCAGTAATGAAGGATCCCATTTTGTGAATAAATGGCTGAAGTGGTTGTTGGAAAAATATGATGTGAAGCATAAAGTCTCTACAACTTACCTTCCTCAAACAAATGACCAAGCTAAATATGCGAATAAATAAATAAAAGGCATACTTGAAAAAGCAGTGCATCAAATCGAAGAGATTAGTCCAGAAGACTTGATGAAGCTCTATGGATTTACCGAAAGTTATTTAAGACTCCTTTAGGGATGTCTCCTTACAGGTTAGTATATGGTAAAGCCTACCAATTTCCATTGGAACTCAAGCATAAAACCTATTGGGCCTTCAAGCAGCTCAATCTAGATTTGAAGTTTGCCGGAGATAAATGGATGTTACAGCTCAACGAGTTAGAAGAAGTGAGAATTTTCTCTTATGAGAATGGCAAGATCTTCAAAGAAAAGCTTAAGATATGGAATGACAAGCACATCAGTCGCCGTGTGTTCGAAGTCGATCAACAGGTCATTCTATTCAATTCCAGGTTGAAATTCTTTTCAAGTAAACTCAAATCTTGATGGTCAGGACCCTTTACGATTAATTAGGTTTTCCTGTACGGAGTAGTCAAGCTGCGAGACAATAAGGGAGGTAAGTTTAAGGTTAATGGTCAATGGCTAAAACATTATTGGACCAGTGAAGTCGAGCGGAAAAACATCTTGCCCACTTTCACAGATCCATGAAAATTTTATGCTGAAAAACTATTCTCTTTAATATAAGAAAACAAATAAATTTTTAATTTTTATATTTTAGTAGGTTGTTAATAAAAATAGTATTTAATAATTTTGTAAATAAATAAATTGGTAAATAAATGATGATGATAATAATAACAATATACTCCTAATTAAAAAGGAATTAGGTTAAATTTTAATGTAACTAAATTAGGGTTAAGTTATTTATTTTTATTATTACTATTTTCTTCTCTATTTTTCCATTTCCTTCTTTCTTTTTCCTTGTTTATTTTCTTCAGCCGCCGCCCTCCCTACTGTTGTTCACGCCGCCATGCCTTGCGCCACCATTGCCCCTCGCCACGTTATGCAACAGTCGCACCAACTGCACCAATCGCGTGCTTTTACGGTCCCCCAATAGCAAGCCCTTTTCTTGTACACCATCGCTTGTAGCAGTACCGGGAGGGTCCCTCGATAGTCCTTTTGTTGATCCACGGTTGAACCCTTCAATTTTTGCAACCAATTATTACCGCTCGTTACCCATTTTTGAGGTAATTGAGATTTATCTATTTTATAATAAAGGTGTTTGTCTTGATTATTTTTGTCAAAGCCCAAGATGAATCGTAAGAGGAAAAATTCAGATGCTCAAGTTGAGGAGATCCAACCTTGATTTTGAACCTTGAGTATAAAGGTGAGATACATCAAAATATTTAAGAAAAAACTCATGTTCCTGGATAAGGGTTTTCAACTTGCTAGCGAATGTGATGTACCAACACTCATTCAGGGAATTATTGAGAAACGGGGATGGAATTTATTGTGTGATATTCAATCTTCTCCAGATGAAGACATTGTTAGAGAATTTAATACCCATTTAAATTCGTTGATGTTGACAACATTCGATATGCATGGAAAATAATTTTCTTTATCATCAACAGTGATCAATGGCCTATTCAAATTACCCAACATTGATGATGATGATTATTTGGCTGTTGTAGCAAATGTTAGTGAAGTGACGATCCAAGATATTCTGAGAATAGTCATATTCCTTGAGCCAAATGGGAAATCTCGAGACAAGGTACTAGTTATTGTCGAAGGGAATATTTAACCCAGAGGCAAATGTATGGTTCTATTTCATTTAGACAAATATTATACCTGTGATTTTCAATTGCACTGTTTCGATAAATTAAATGATTCTCCTATATTGTATATTCACTGGAAAGTTAATTAATGTGGGAAGAAGAATACTTAACAAAATTCGAGAGTGTGCAGTAGGAAAAACAAGTTACTATTATTTCACATCACTCACCATTTTGTTGTGTTACCAAGTAAACATACCAATGTGACACATTGAATATCATTATAACAAAGGTATGATTATTGCTTATGATGTTTTTAGGGAAGTAGGTACACCACTAGAAAAAAAAATTCAGATTGATAAGTATGAGATGACAGAACCAAAAGATGATTCAAGTAGTACTAAACCACCTGATGATCCCATACCTACCCTTGTGTCGACTCAGCCTTCCATTAAATCGATAACACTGGCAGATATTATGGATTTCTTAGAACAAATGAATAAGCTACAGCACACGTACTGGTAGTATACTAAAATTTGAGACGAATTGAATTGAAATGCTTTTCAAAAGCCTTTCAAATGTTTTCATGTTCTTCCTAAGTTTTTAGATTCAATATTAGAGCCATGAAGCTCAACTTGTGGAACCAATCCTGAGGATTTTGCCATACATAGTTAAGATTGTAACAGCTCATTTTTCAGTGGCATCAGAAATAGTGGTTTCGAGGCCACAAATTTGATGAGTGAGTCTGTAAATATTATTATTTAATATTTATGAATCAATTATAGAAATATATTGAATTTTTATTTGATTATTTTTACTAAGTGAACAGATAGTTAAGGTCAAGTTGTTTGACCTTAAAGTTAAGTGATTTTGGAAAATGAGGTATCGGGATCTCATTTTGGTAAACCGAGTCCGTAAATATTTTTATTAAATATTTACAGAGTTACGATATAGGTATATTGAAGTTCGGCCCATAAATTTTAGTGATTTGATGGCTAATTAAAGAAAAAAAAACTAAATCGCAAAAGTTCCAAAATTTAATCACTATTAGTTTATTTATGCCTAATTGCCATAAAACCATGATTGGAAGGCCTTATGTTGCAACTAGAACATATTAATTAGCTTGGAAGGTTAGTGGGATTGTTTTTATTTGTTAAAAATTTATTTAATTAAAATTTAAAACATGTTTTAAAATAAAACAAACGTAAAAGAAAACCATTTAATTGTTTTTACCATCTTTTTCATACCTCTTAGCACCGGAATTGAAATGAAAGTAACACCATGGTTGAATCTTGGTTCGATCATTGATATTTCCTTGCATGGTCAGCCATTTTTAATCTATTTCTTGTAATTTTTATGTTTTTGAGATTGCTGTAGCTTAATCTAGCTAACTTAAGGACTAATTTCTGAAACTGTAAAATGTTTAGAATCTTACCATGGATGAAATTGTGATGTTCTTGAATTTTTATGATAGATTATTAAGCTTGATAGTAAAATAGGACTATTTTGTAAAGTAATTTTAGTTAATTTTAAAGTTTAAGGACTAAGTTGTAAAATAGTAAAATTATATGAAATTATTATGAAAAATTGTTAAATATGGGTTGTATAGGGATTATAGGAAATTTGAAAAATATGAATTGGGATTAAATGTGGTTAATTTGAATGTTTCGAGTTTAGGGACTAAACTGAATAAAAAGTAAAATTTTAGGGTAAAAGTATAAAATTCCAATTAAGGGTCAAATATGTGAATTTCAGTATTTTATGATCTTTAAATTGGTTAATTGAATAAAATTATTATATTTAGATCAAGAAACGAGTCATCCTGACATTAATTGCAAGACAGAAAAGCTAGAGGAGAAATCGTTAGTGTTGCGTTCGTAACTGTTAGGTAAGTTTGTAAATGGATTAAATAATTATTTTTTATTTTCTAGATTTAATACATATCTATTTATGCTGTAATTGAATTTAACTGCTTGAGGTTGGTATGTGATGAGTTGGACTAAGTTGTGATGATATTTAAGTTGAGTACTATGTTTTGAAAATGTGAAATACATGGACATGAGTTTGGAAAGGTATAATGGAAACGAAGTTAAAGAATTCAGATTTGAAATATGTCTCGTTTGAACTTTATGAATACTTAGGATACAAATGACATGTCATTAGGGGTTATTTACAGTTTTGGGTGCTTGTCATGGATGTCCTACCGATGGCTGAAGTCCAGAATTTGTTGCGGATTCTCCACAGGTCGTGTGAGCAGCATCGTGTAGCCTAACATCCCAACTCACATCTTGTGTGAGAAGACCCATTTCACAGCTTTTGTGAGCATATACAGTTACATGTTACAGTCACAGCTTGTGTGAGCATTTCCGGATTATCCGATGTTATTTCATTTGGTTCAACGGGTGATAAAGGTTTAAATGGATATGTACCTATATGAAATGTTATATGCCAAGACATGTAAATTGGAAGGTGTTGACATAAATACTTAAAGTGGGAAGCTTTGTTTATTGAACACAAGATTGATGTAATATGTACTTGTTATGTTATTATTATATGTTCCATTATTTGTTGGAATTATATGTTTCTTTGTGATACCTACTAACCTTGTGAGGTTATGTTGTATAGGAAAGAAATGTAAGTACAAGATTTAGTGAAAGTTATGTTAAATTCTTTGTGATACCTACTAACCTTGTGAGAAATTCTTTGTGATGCCAGATTTTTTGTTGTTTTTGGGCTTAAACAGGTACAGATTGGAAGATCCAGATACAGTCATGTGGGCTTCAAAGTGACTTCATTCCAGAATAATGACATAGAGGCCCAAAATTTTTTAATTGGAGGCCCAAAACCATTCCATTGACCCACTTTCCATGAATTAAAGATGACAACATCCACTGGTAAAATTAGCAGTCAATAATCAACCATTCATCTCCCAAAAATAGAAAATTTGACCCTATTCTCCATCAAATAAAATCAAAAAATTTCCCCATCTTTATGTTTGCATCTCATCTTTATGTTCTCAATTTAATATTACATGACGTAATTTTGTTTATTCAGAATAAATTTCAATCATGACTTGAGTTAATTGGTTTTTATTTTGAATATTTTGTGCAAATGATTGTTTCATTAATTTAGGTTTAGTTCATGTTAAAACTTGTAAATGTAAGGCCTACATTTGTAGGTTAAAAAATTGACTATTTAATTTGAGAAGAGGTAATGGTTAATAGACAAGAGACCTAAATAGTGCATATCATGTCGATATCGAAAGATAATTGTTGGATGCATAAACTGTATAAAATGCTCGAAAGGGTGATTTCTAGGTTAGTTTTGACATAGACATATGCAGAATAACTTAGGGACATAATAGGACTTTGAGAGAAGCCTATGCCTTAATTGAAATTTGGTTTAATAAATTTTCATATTGCCATGATCCATTTGTGATATTCTTTCTAAAATTTCCAATAAACTCTTGTTAAGTGAAATACTTGGTCTAGTCTATTCCTGTTATGTTTTATTAAATCTTGTGTTTAATCTTTATGTTGTGATTAAGTTTTTGCAAAATGTGTTGTTTTATTTTGTGGGTATTTGAAATCTGATTACATCTTTATTATGATTTTTACTCTCGATAACATTATCTTTAATTTGTTTTCTTCCAAATTGTGTTATAGTTGACTTTGCAAATAATTTACACAACAACCCCTGTGGAGATGATAACTCTTTACTTACTACTTATTACTTGTACAACCAAGTACACTTGCACGTAATCACACGAAAAAACACTCAATTACTGCATTTGTCCTTCTCTAGGCCTGGATTGGCCTAACAGATCATCAAAACATAAAAATTTGCGTAAAAATGCTTATTTTATTGAATTTAGACATAAACTACTAAAATGAAAAACTGATAGAAATATAATCAGATTACTCGGACACAAGCTTATTAAATGTCAGAAAGAGCCTAATTTGCTACAACGAATGATGGCAGATCAGACGACACTCACTATTTTGATAAGGTCGTGACATGATACCCATGTCGTTCTGACGAGAGAAGTCATTGAGTTATGTCGTGACTTGGAACCTTTAAAGTTGCAATGTCAACCCGATAGTTTGAAAATCTTACAATTTGATCTTGATTCGACCTTGAGTTAGTAGAAAAGCTTTCTTAATCTTATATAAGACTTAAAACTGATTATAAAACAAATTCTGAATGTGTATTATACTTATCAGCATGTAGAAGTGGTTCAATTGCATTGTAATTGGTTGTGGTTGCTCCGACCATGAATGTGATATCCCGTAGTTTGGACTCGATGATCGGGTCAGTTAAGGGTGGTACACTTTAATACTACTAAATGTAACACTCCTCACGTAACACCATTTACTAGACCCAATGGCCAAGTTCGGGTATCTTGGATGCCACAACATTTTGAATAACTTAACACACATATATATTGAAATTTGAATACACCTAAAGACAACTTATGTGTAACAGCTCGCTTTTCAGTAGTACCGAAAATGATGGTTTTGGAACTACGTAGGAACTTCGTATTATTTGATAATATTACGTATTTATTTTAGTGTTTTATTGAATTTTATCGGATAATTTTTGTTAATTGGCCAGTTTGTCAAGGTAGAAGTGATGCATAACAAAAGCCAGTGGTTTTAGAAAATGAGGTATCGAGACCTTGTTTTCATAAATTAAGCTCATAAATATTAGTGTTGGATATTAACGGTGCTATTATATAAGTGGATTAAATTTTGGACTAGGGATTTTGATGTTTCGTTGTTCATTTAAGGAAAAAAAGGACTAAATTGTAAAACATTTAAAACTTAATTGCTATTGAATTTTATTAATTAAATTGATTAATTAATAATTGTGGGAGCACTTATATGATGATTATACCTTTTAAAAGTTAGTGAGCGATTAGTGATGGAAATTAAGTTAAAATATGAATTATATAATATTTAATTATAATTAAAATATATGTTAAAATAAGTAAAAAAAATGTTCTCCTGTAGCTCACTCCATCGAAATTACGAAACAAAAACACCATTTCTAAGCTTTGACGTTCGACCAATACAAAGCTCTTGCATGTAAGTCAAAATCGGGCCCGTTTCTTATAATTTTTAGGTTTTTGAGATCGTTGCAACTAAGTTTAGGTAACTCGTATCTCTGTTTTCAAAATTGTTAAAGATTGGTAAAGTTATCATTAATGAATTTTATAGTTTTTGATTCTATTGTGTTAGTGGTTAAACTTGAAGATGATATAGGGACTAAATTATAGAGTGACATTGTTAATTTTGAGTTTAGGGACTAAAATGTAAAAAATTCAAAATTAATGCTAAATTCCTATAATTATAGATTTTATATGGCTGTATAAGGAGGTAATTGTAATTGGTTTAAAAATCAGAGCTCAAATTTGATAGATATAACTATTTCAATTTTAAGGACTAAATTGAATAAAATGCAAAAATATAGGGCAATTTAAAAATGAAAATGAATTAATTTATTGTTACAATAGGCTGTTTTGGGATGTTTGAACTGATTAATTGAATTAAATCATATTATAGATCGAGATTTGAAACAATAAGAAGATAAACATGAAAATAAGAAAAATTACCTAAAAGTCCCTGGTGTCGTATTCGTTGTCGATTTTGATTAGGTAAGTTTCGTATGAGACTTAATTTGTTAATGATTTTTTATTATTGTGTTATTTAATCGCTTGATAGTTTAATTGTTGTAATATAATAATTATTAGTATTGAAAGAATTATAGTGCAAAATATGATATATGTGACTAATATGAATGGTTATTTGATATGGAACAATTATGAAATATTAATTGGTTTAAATAAGAAGTATTTGGTTGTTTGATAAGTGAAGGGAAATGAATAAGTATATGGTTGTTTGATATGTGTACGAAAATGAATAAGTATATGGTGAAACACTTTGTACCAGTGTTATAGTTATCAGGCACTTTGTGCTGGTGTTATATATATATAAGGTACTATGTAACAGTCTATTTTTCAGTGGTGTCGGAAATAATGATTTTGGGGCCACAAATCCGACAAGTAAGTTCATAAATGTTGTTATTTAATATTTACGTGTCAAATATGTATTAAAATAAATTTTGAATTGACAATATATGCTATTTGAAAGAATAATTAGGTTCAAGTGGTATGACTCTAAAGTCAAGTGGTTTTAAAAAATGAGGTATCAGGACCTCGTTTCTATAAATTGTGCTAGAAATATTTTATTAAATATTCACGGAGTGTTATTAAGGTTGTATTAAAGTTTCGTTAAGAAAATTTAATGTTTAGATAGTTAATTAATTGAAAAGGACTAAATTTTAAAAGATGTAAAAGTTGAATTCTGTTAAATAAAGATGTCAATAGCTAAGGAAAGGTAATTAAATATACTAAAATGAAAAATAAACCATACTATAACTTAGTGGGCGGTTGGTGACTAATTTTTATTAGTTTAAATGGTATATTTTAATGTTAAAAAAAGTAAATAATAAGTATTAAATAAGGAAAAAAATGAAAACAAAGCATAGTTTTCATATGTTCTTCTTCTTCGACAGGAAGATTCGACCAATCTATTTTCAATGCATGTGGTAGATTTTGAGGTCCGTTTTTAATAATTTTTATGTTTTTCAAATTGTTGTAGCTTAATTTAGCTAGCCCAAGGGTCAATTTGTAAAGTTGTTAAATGTTTAGAATTTTACCATGGATGAATTTGAGATGTTTTTGAAAGTTTATGATAGATTGTTAAGCTTTTTCGTTAAATAGACATATTTTATTAAGTAATTTTTGATGATCTTAATGTATAAGGACTTATTTATGAAAATGGTAAAATTAAAGGAAAATATTGCAATTGGATGATAAATATGCGCTATTAAAAAATAGTTAAAAATCGGGTTGCATGAATTTTATTTAGAAATGATGAAATTGCAAGTTTCGGGTTTAGAAACTAAATTGTAAAAAAGGTAAAATTTGTGGGAAATTTTGTAAATTTTCATTATGATGGGTTATATGTTAAATTAATTATTTTAAATGCTGTAATGGGATTAATTGAATAAAAATGGTTAATTTGCATGTTTTGAACTAAGGGACTCAATTCTATAAAAGTAAAATGTTAGGGGCAATTTCGCAAAAATATCAAAAAAGGAATTAATTGCCGAAAATGCATTTATTTTTCTATTAGAATTAGTGAATTTGTATGGAATTATTATTTTAGATCAAGAACGAGCGAAAAATTCGAGGAGAAGAGAAAATTACCAAATAGCCCCTGTACTTAGTCATTGTTGCAATTTAGTCAAGTAAGTTCGTATGAACGGTTATCGTGTATATTTTATTTAAATTGACTGTTATTATGTTATTTATATTGTAAATGGATCAATATATGAACATATCAATGCTATGATGAGTTGATGGATATCGAGTCCCGGTTGAACCTTAAGAATTCTTAGGATACAAATGACATATCATTAGGGATTTCATGTTTCGGGTGCTGGTCTTGAATGTCCTACCGATTGCTAAGGTCTTGCATTTGTTGCGAATTCTCCACAGCTCATGTGAGCAGCATCGTGTAGCTTACATTCCAACCCACAACTCGTATGAGCAGACCCATTTCACAGCTCATGTGAGCATTGATGTAAAGGAAATGTTACGATTATATGTAAAGGCACACTTCGTGTGAGCTTTCTCGAGTATCCGAGGTAATTCTAGATGGTTCAACGGGTAAGAAAAGGGAATGAAATTGTTAGTTCACAATTGAGATGTAACACGATGTTATAAAAATATTAATGAATTAAATAATATACTTATGTATGGGAAATCTACTTATGTTATGGATGAACGCATTTATATTATGGACAAGTGTACTAACTTGTGATTTGATGATGTTGTTTAGGCTTATTCTAAGCATTTGGAAATGATAAGTAAGCTAATGGAATGAAACATGATCATATGGTAACAATGATGAATTAAATGTTGTGTTTATATATATATGGTTGATTTCATATGTATCATGAACAAGTATGCTAACTTGTGAGTTTGGTGGTGTTATATAGGCTTTATTAATCTTATGGAATTGGTAAAGGTTTATACTTATTTTATGAAGTTCATTATTGAAATGGTATATTATGTTTAATGTTTATACGAACTTACTAAGCATTCATTGCTTATGTAGTTATTTTCCTTTCCTTTGAAAATTATTAGAAGCTCAATCAGTTGGAAGTTTGTCAGAGATCTATCACACTATCCAGTGGCTAATTTGGTAGTTTTTGAGTAATTTAGTTATGGTTTATAATGACATGTAGAGGGTGCTTTGTGATGATATTATGGTGTATATGTTAATAGTGTTTTGGTATGTATAAGCTTTGGAAAGATAGGTTGGTTTGGTACATTTTGAAGCTCTACCAAGTTATGTGATTTTGGTGACTTTGATGTGCGTGTTTTTAAGGTTATATTGGAATCTTGTTAATGACTTGAAATTGATTACTTGAGATATGATTAAGTTCATTTATGAGCTAGGTTATCATGTATGGAAATGACAATATTATGATGTATAGGCCTTTTGTATTGATGGCTCAAGGATGTACTAAATGGTTGAATTATTATGCTTATGTCTTGAAGTTAAGTTTATCTGATGGACTTGTATGGCTTGATAAATAAGGTCATCTTGCTCGCTTATAGTGATTGAAAATCATGATCTTATAGTATGTTTTGAACGGTTGATGATGGTTAAATGTGATATGTACTATATGTACTCAGTTGACTAGCATGAAATGTAGTTTATGAATATGTTAGGTAATTGATGTGCATGGTCATATGGAATGATAATGATGGTTTAGAAACGGTCTTTTGTGATATGATCTAGTTACATAATGAAGTTAGGTATTCATGCTTGACATAAGGCAATATTTGCATGTTAGATAGATGATGTTTGGATGCATATGTGGTGTCTTTGAATGACACATTGGTTAGTTAACGTAGGACTTTGGAATGACATTTTGGTGTATGTGTTGTTAATGTTTAGGTTCTCTTGAAGTATGCTTAAATAGGTTGAAAGGTCATGTATGATATGGAATGGAAATGGTTTGATTATAGGTAGATTTGGGTCCACATGGCTTGAGACACGGGCATGTGACTCAACCATGTGAGACACATGGCCTGGCGACACGGTAGTGTGTTATCTGATGATTTCTTTAAGGTGTGAGTCAGTGAGTTACACGGCCTGACACACGGGCGTGTGACACAACCGTGTGACCCTACTCAGAGATTTACACGGGTGAGGACACAGGCTGGGACATGGCCATGTGTCCCTAGTTCAAAGGTTACATGGCCTGAGACACAGGTGTCTGTCTCAGCCGTGTGAGGCACACGACTATGTGACCCCTATTTCCAAATTTTTTTGCCTTTTTCCTAGACTTTTCAAATGATTTCAAATTGGTCCTGAATTGCTTCAATGGAGTTTTTAGAGCCTTGAAGGCTCGATTTAGGGATGATATGCATGTATAAGTTTGGTATGATTTGATTATGTTATTGAATGATATTAAGTTTAAATGTTCTCGATTGTACAGTAATGTTTCGTAACCTAATCCAACGACATATACAGGTTAGGGGTGTTACATACTGTAAAGACCCGATAGTTAGGGTGTCAAAAAATAAAGTTCGGGACTCTGTTTCCTTAAAACAAACTCGTAAATATTTTTATTTAAATATTTACGAGGTTAGTTAGTATTGGATTAGATTTTGATTAAGTGAATTTTGTGAAATTAAAAGTTATTAAAGTATAAGGACTAAATCATGTAATGATTAAAAGTTGAATTATAGTTTGGAATTAATTAGGACTAAAATAGAAATAATACCAATAAGTAAAATGATATGTGTATTATATATTGTATATATGTTTATATTAAATTAAATTTAATATATTTAAGTTATTAATGATATGTGTATTATATATATCATATATATGTTTATATTAAATTAACATTAATATATAAAATGATAAATGAAAATTAATGTATAATAAAATGAAATAAGAAAGAAAGTGGAAAAAAAGTGAAAGAAAGACATGCAAAATTAAATAAAAGAAAAGAGGGAAAGAAAGAAGAGATAGCGCATGGCCTAAGGGTCTTTGACATTCAAACTTCAATCGGTTAGTCAATTTAGTCCATTTTCTTGTAATTTTTACATTTTTGGATTCCCGGTACTTAGTGCTAGCCGACCTGTGCTGAAATTTTAGCATTGATTAAGATTTTAGATGTATTATTGAATAGTTTTAGTATTAGGGATTAAATTGATAAATTTTTAAGTTAGATATGAAAAAGGACTAAGTTGTAGAACAAATTGTAAATTTTGAGTAATAGGGACTAAATTGTAAAAAATTCAAAATTTAGGGATATAATTGAAATAGGGAGTTAAATTTAGTTTAAAGTGAAATGAGTATGAAATATAGAGTTAAATGTGAAGATTAAAAAAATTAGTCTCAGTTTAGGGACTAAATTGAAATTTAAGCAAATATTGTGTAAAAATTGAAATATTCAATGTGGAATTGAATTGTGTAGTAATAATGTATTTTAATTGTTTTAATTATGCAGCTAACATCGTATTGGACTCCTCGACTAAAAAGAGGAAGGATAAAATCGATGTCGAATAGCTTGGAATCCACAGTTTGTGTTTCTATAATACGAACCTAGTTGTGAATTATTGCATATGGTAAGTAGTTGAAATGAATGCTTTAGTACTTTAGAACGAATTGAAATTATAGTTGATTAAAATGGATTGATTTGGTATATACTAAAATGTATTGATTATATGAAATTGAAATGAATATATGTTTAAATGTGATAATGTGCAAATGTGAGAGTTGAACATTGAATGTATTTGTAAGTGAGATGGAACCCTATTAACTGTTTCGGGCTAAGTCGGATATAGGTGGCATGCCATAGGATAGGAAGAGTTTAGGGATTTCTTCAACTTCGAGTTAATGAGGCACTGGGTGCCAATTTGCTTCAGTTTAACTGATGAGATACTGGTGTCAATTTATATAGCCTGGGCGCAGTTATTACTTCGGATTTATCTAATGAGGCATTGGGTGCAAACTGGTGTGTTGGTTGGATCCGTGTATCTGTCTGAGTCCGAGTTGTGTTAATAGGAGTAATTAAATAATAAAGTTCTGTGACTGATATTGAAATGGCAAAGTATGTGAATTGAAAATAATAAAGTGGATTGAAAAATGAAATGTGTAATATGTTGCGAAAATAAGAAATATCACTGAGTTTTACTCAGCGTACAATTTTTTTCCGTGCGCAGGTTAGGTACTTCTCTTTTAATTGTCGACTCAGCATCCAACAACGATCCCGATCTCAAGTGTGGTGAGGTTTAATCTTGTAATGGCATGTACATAGGATGTCTTGGTTGTTAGTTATTTTGTGAATGGGATGTAAATTAAGTTATAAGTATAATGTTGGTTTGGGTATATAAGTATATGTTTGTGCTTGAAGCCATAAGTTTGGTATGTTGTTTTGATCCAAGGCTTGGTATGTGTGTGAACTTTAAACTTAATGTCTTAGGTAGCTATATGTTAGGCTAAATTGAGTGATTTTGGTATGCTTAAAATCTTGATTTGAATGATGAATAGTTGATATGTTTTGATGATATAAGATGTGGTACCAATGAGGATACATTGGTTAGGCACCTAAAATGATTTTTTTGGCATGTTTGGAGTATGATTGATCATATTTTGAATAGGTTAAATGATTGGTTTTTGAGTTGCTTAATGCCCAAGCAAGTATTAAATGGTAAACATGTTATTTAAGGTATATTTTGGGACCACACGGCCAGACACACGGGCGTGTGACTTGGACATGTGAGACATACGGCTTGGCGACATGGCCGTGTGCCATTTGTTGAGTGTTTAGGGTGTGAGTTAGTTACTACATGGCCTGGTACATGGGCGTGTGAGGCTATTTCGTGAGTTACACGGCCTGGCACATGGGCATGTGGCACAGCCGTATGACCCTACTCAGTAAGTTACACGGGCTGGGACACGGTCGTGTGACCCTATTCAGTAAGTTACATGGGCCGGGACACGGCCGTGTGTCTCTAGTTCAAATGTTACACGGGCATCAGCACGGATTGAGACACATCCGTGTGTCCCTATTTTGATTGTTACACGGCCTAAGGCATGGGCGTGTGTCTCAGTGGTGTGAGGCACACGGCCGTGTGACCCTTGTACCTAAATTTTATAATTTTTCCCTAGACTTTTCAAATGATTTCAATTTAGTCTCGAAGGCTCAATATAGGGACGGTGTGCGTAAGTATGAATGGGTTAAGTTATGTTTATGATATTGAATGAAATTAGATATAAATGTTCCGATTGTATGGTAATGCTTGTAACCTTAATCTGACGATGGAGAGGGGTTAGGGATGTTACATTTAGTGGTATTAAAGCTTGCAGGTTTAGTGATTCTTAGACTAAGTCGACCTCAAACTCGAGTCTAGAGGTACATGCCATAGTTCAGTCGAATTGAGTCGGGATTTAGATACTAACTATAATTATTTTTATTTTATAGTTTAAAATATCGAATGACTATAATAAAGAAGTTGATCAAGAGATGTATACCAGAGATGATGTCTTTAATGAGTTAGATGGAACCAAATCTGTAACAACGAGTGTTAATCCAATTAGTCCTCAACAACCTAATGTTGAGCGATGTAATAATGAGGGAGGAGGTGACTCACAGTTACTTTGAGCTATAGCTGATGCTCTTCAACTTGTTGGAGGAACTACATCTGCTACGATATCTACACCTATAGTTTGTCGGGTTCTGATAAAAGAATTGCATAGATATGGTGTGACCGAATTCTTGGGGTTGAAAGGGGTTTATCCCTTCCGCAGCTGAAGTTTGGATTGAGTCCACTAAACACGTCTTGCAACAACTTGAATGCAACCCACGTGAAAGTGTAATTTGTGCCACATACAGTCAGTGACACGCTACGTATCTTCAGATCAGGCTAATTGGGAATTCTTTCAAAAGGAATTTCAAAAGAAATATGTTGGTGAACTGTATATTGAAGATAGAAGACAAGATTTTTATATGCTAAAACAGAGTGAGATGTCTGTGGCTGACTATGAATAGGAATTTACAAGACTTAGTAGGTACGTCGCTGAAATTGTGCCAACCGAGATAGAAAGCTATAAATGATTTTTTGAGTGGTTTACATGATGAGCTCCGGGTACAGTTAGTATCGCATAGAATTACTGAGTTTGTTGATTTAGTTGAACGGGCAAGAATGGTAGAACAAGCTCTGGGTCTTGATAAACAGACAAAGACTACTTGTTCTGCTAGAAAACGTCCTGGAGCTGCTAGCTCAAATCCACAACCGAAGTGAACTAAAGAATTTCGTGGTAGCTGAGTTCAACTTTTAAGTTCGATAGATCTGATAGAAATCGTGATTGATAACCGA
Source organism: Gossypium hirsutum (assembly GCF_007990345.1). NCBI lineage: Eukaryota > Viridiplantae > Streptophyta > Magnoliopsida > Malvales > Malvaceae > Gossypium > Gossypium hirsutum. The sequence continues at coordinate 32,383,755 of NC_053440.1, forward strand.
CTGAGTCTATGGGTAGTGTGTGAGGTCCATCCAAGGATACTGATATTCTGAATTGTAAGCATTGTGGGAAAAAAGCATCATGGTGAAAGTTGGAAGTTAACTCGAGCTTGTTTTCGCTGTGGATCCGTGAAGCATTTTTCTAGAGAGTGTCTGAAGAATGAGAATGCTACCCCTGTTACTTCTCAGAGGTCTGTTCCTTCACATATGGGTCGTGGGTCAACTCGAGGTGGTTCTTTTTCAAGGGGTGGTGCTAGGAAGGGAATGATACTATTACCTATCAGTCAGAGGCTAGAGTGCCAGCACGAGCTTATGTTGTGCGGACACGTGAGGATGGTGATGCTAATTATGTTGTGATAGGTATCTTTTTATTACATTCAGAACCTATTTTATGCTTTGATAGAACTAGGATCTTCGCATTCGTATGTTAATGCTAAATTAGTTAAATCAGGAAGTTTAAAGTCTTAGACGTTTAGAGTATTGATAGTTGTGTCAAGTCTGTTGGGACAATCTGTGTTAGTAGATCAGGCATGCAAGAGATGTCCATTAGTGATATAGAATATAACATTTCCTATTGATTTGTTGATAATGCCATTTGCTGATTTTGATCTGATTTTGGGTATGGATTGGGTTACGGAACATAGAGTGATTATAGATTAACGTAAAAGAAGTTTGTAGTTCAGAGTGAAGATGGTGATATGATTGAGGTGAATGGTGTTCGAATGAGTGGTTCAACTCGTATCATTTCAACAATTTGAGCTAATAAACTTTTCAATCAAGGTTGTGAAGCTTTTCTTGCCTATGTTATCAAGTTGAATTCTAGTGATAATCAGAACAGTAAAATTTGTATTGTTTGTGAATTCTATTGAGTGCTTAAGGTGCAAGTTAGTTAGCACACGGCCTGGTACACGGACGTGTGAGGCTATTTCGAGAGTTACACGGCTTGTCACATGGGTGTGTGACAAGACCGTGTGACCTTACTTAGTGAGTTACACGGGTTGGGACACGACCATGTGTCTGTAGTTCGAATGTTACACGAGCATAGACACGGGCGTGTGTCTCAGCTATGTGCGGCACACGGCCTGGCCAGACGACCCTGTGACCCTTTTACCTAAATTTTGATAACTTTTTCCTATACTTTCCAAATGATTTCAATTTAGTCCCGATTTGTTTTTAAGGTATTTCTTAGACCTCGAAGGCTCAATATAGGGACGGTGTGTGTATGTATGAATGGATTAATTTATGTTTATGATATTGAATGAAATTAGATATAAATGTTTCGATTGTACGGTAATGCTTGTAACCCTAATTCGACGATGGAGAAGGTTAAGGGTGTTACACATACTATGTAGTGGTGGTGGATACCATATCGATGGCTAGAATTTAGCATTTTTTGCAGATTATTGACAACTTGTGTGTGTAGCATCGAGTAATGGTTAATGTCCCTATTGTTAGCTTGTGTGAGAATTATTATCCTGTGTATCTGAGGTATATTTGCTATAGTTCTCTAGGTGATGAAAATAAACGTGATATGAAATGAAATTGTTTAAATAATATGAATATTGAATCTAAAATGGATACATGAGAATGGAATAACATAAATGTTGTACTTGATGAACATTTGAATCGTGTGTGATAATCTCATCTATTGTTGTTTAAATGTGATAACAGGGAACTGTATAGTAGCTAGTCCATTTAATTAAATCTGAACTAAGGTGAGTTATCTTTTTCAAAGTTAAGAATGATAAATTAACAAAATGTTTTGAGTATTAAAGATAAATGGTTATATTATAAGCTTGTGTAATATAATGTATCAACCTCTAGAAGAATTAAGTGATGTACTTGTGGATATAATAGGATGCCAAATGATATACGTACATGTTACATTAGGTTTTCATAATTTATTTGTAAATTTATCGAGGTAAGTTAAATGAATTTCATACGAGCTTACTAAGCATTTGTAATGATTATCTTATTTTTTTTCTATCTTTGAATAGTTTATTTTGTGAAATACGTCAGTCGGATAAACTCAGAGCTCACATTATCTAGTCTCTGATTCATTAATATTTATTTATTACAGATTCGATTATGTGGCATGTATATAGGGTTGAATTTACATTTAAGTTATTTTGGATGTTCATGATATTGGTATAATAATGTTGATGATGTGGATATAAGTGTAATGTGTGGAACTGATGACCTTATTTTGGTTGATTTGCAACATGAGTTACATATATGTTTTTTGTAAATATGGTGTATTTTACTTGATGAGTATTAACACTTAGAAAAAAGGAATTTTGTTGATGAAATCTTGACATTTGAAATGATGAATATATGTGACTGTTAAGCATGACTATTGAGGTATGAATAATGATGAATGGTAGGATATGAATTGTTGAGTTAAGGTTCCAATTGTGGCATATTGGTTAGGCTCTTAATATGAATGATATAAGTATTGTTGGGACATGCTTTTGACGTATTTGCACAAACTAAAAAATGGTATATTGCATGTTTGTTGTATATTTGGATGTTTGGAGTGGTAACTTACATTGTAGGGTATCATTTAGGCATACACGGCCTGACATACAACCGTGTGCCATACATGAGCATATGGCATGACCATATGATCTGTATGTTTTGGGTAACAAATGATGTACACAGTTATAGTCTCTCACATGGCCCGATGCCACAGCCGTGTGAATATTTATAAACTTTTGCAATTAGGTCTTACATGGTCACAACTAGTTACATGGCCTGTCGACACAGTCGTTTAACTCTACATACACGAAATTAGTTCCCATGCACGGTTGGGCCACATGACTGGGTGTTTTAATCGCAGACAGCCTCAACTTGTCACACGACTGGTCATGTAACAACTCGTTTTTAGTGGTGTCGAAAACTATCGTTTCGAGACCACAATTATGACAAGTGAGTTAGAATTCAAATATTTATTTAATGTTTACGGGTATTTATTAAAGTCATATTAAAAATTGGTTAGGAAATTTTACGGCATGGTTAGGAAATTTATTAAAGTCATTCTAAATTGTAAAAGTTGCAAAATCTAATTGCTATTAGTTTAATAGAGTTAAATAGATATAGAATCAAGGTGGGAAGGTTTAAAATGGAAATTATGCCATAGCTATAGCTATAGATTATTGAGCTTGGGTGTTAAATAAACATATTTTGTTAAGTGATTTTTGATGATTTTAAGGTTTAAGGGCCTATTTGAGAAGATAGTAAAATTCAATGATAATAACATGAAATGGCGAAAATTATGGGCTGTAATAAACCCCTAGGAAATTCGGCCAATAGGGTTTTTCGTTAAAAATGTTGAATTTGAAAGTTTTGGATTTAGGAACTAAATTTCATAAAAGTTCAAATATTAAGGGTAATTTCGTAAATTCCCATTTAAATGGGTTAGAAGTTTGAACTAATTGTTTTAATCTGTTTGAATGATTTAATTGAATTAAATTATTATTTAGATCAAGACATGCAAAATCATATTTGAAACGTGGTAAAGCTAAGGTTTCAGATTAGTCATCAGCTCTATTTTTGCAATTGTTTTTGTCAAGCTAAGTTCGTAAATGGTTAAGCATGTCAATTTCTATCTTGGATGATTAATTGATTATTTTTGTGCATTGTAAAGCATTAATTGATTATAAGTTGTTAATTAGTATTTTTGACTAAAGGGTAATGTTAGTATAATTGATGGTTACTTGTGAAAAATGTTAACTTTATGGATTTATATATTTGAAATGGTGTAGTGGAGAGAAGTAAAAGAACTCGACATGGAATATGTCCTGTTTGAACCTTGTGAATACTTAGGATGCAAATGACATGTCATTAGGGATTACACGTGTTTGGGTCCTGGTCTTGGATATCCTACCGATGGCTGAGGTCTTGTATTTGTTGCAGATTCTCCATAGCTTGTGTGAGCAACATCGTGTAGCTTAACATCCTGATCCATAACTCGTGTGAGCATTACAGATATGATTACAGTCGCATGTACAAGCACATTTCCGAGTATCCGATGATATTCTATTTTGTTCAATGGGTGATTAAAGTTTTAATTGAATGAAAAATGTTGATATATGTATTTGAAATGAAAAGGGAGTAAATTGAGCAAATGATGGATAAATTATATCTTGAACTCCTTATTATGATAAGTTTCATGCTCAATTGATTTGGTATGCTTTTTAATGCATCTACTAAGTTTGTGTTGTGGTGTTAATAGGAAAGATATGTGTACATATGGTAATGAACAATGCTTGAGTGGTTTGATCATATATATATTCGGTAAGTTTAAGTTTCCGTTTTACAAGCTTACTAAGCATTAGTTTCTTATATAGTTGTTTTCTTTGTTTTGTAGATCATTAGAAAGCTTGATTGGTTGGAATCTTGTCAGAGCATAATCACACTATCCTTCCATGATTTTGGTAGATTTTGGTTAATTTGGCTTATTGTTATAAATGGCACGTATAGGGTAAAATGTGTTACCTAGGTCCTTTGGTTATTTTGGGTTTGTTATGAGCTTAATTGCGGTTGAATGCCTAGTTGTTTCTATTTTGTAAATGATGATGTAAATAGATGATGTTGGACTTGTGTATGCCATTTTCTTAAAGTAGGTAAATCATGGTTGAATGGTATGCTATGGATAAGTTTACTTGGTTTGTATGATATAGGTTTAAGGAATGATTTTGAAATGTTAAATGGAATTAAGTTTGACATGTTATTCATGGTGCCTTTTGATGGCACATTGGTTAGGCATAGGTGGAATGATTTTGGAATGTTTCTAGTGTCCTTAAATGTGTTATAAACCATGTGAAATAAGCTAGGCAGCGTGTGTCTTGGTATGCAAGAAATGGTGCTTGAAATGGCTTGTTTTAGGGGTAATTTATGAATCATACGTCCTGGGATACGGGCTATCACACAACCAGGGACACTGGCTATTACACGGCCTAGGACACTGGCTATCACACGGCCACCCCAAATAGTCGTGTGTCATTTAAATTATATGTGCAGGATGAACCACATGGTCTCATAGAGTTACATGACCTAGTGACACGGTCATGTGACTTGAACCACATGGTCACAATAGTTACATGGCCTGGCGACAAGGCCATGTGACCAAACTTCGAATGCACACACGGTCTAGCACACGACCTGCGATACGGCCGTGTGACTCTATTTTGAATACCCACACGGAAAGACACATGGGCTGGGACAGGACCGTGTGTCCAATACTTCGAACACTCACACGACCTGGGCAATGTCACACGGTCTGGCCACACAGTCGTGTGGCACCTGTTTCCCAATTTTTCCAAAATAACCTGATTTGTTCCAAATCAGTCTTTGGATGTTCCCAACTTATTTTTATGACCTCTTAAGCTCGAATTAAGGTCTGTAACCATGTTTATACCATGAATAAATATTAGTTTGAATATTATTATTTAAAATGATTAATTGTTTCTAAAGGTCATTATTTGTTATAATTTGATCGGTAATATTCTGTAACCCTAATTTGTCGACAGAGATGAGTTAGGGATGTTACATTTAGTGCTATCAGAGTTACGGTTTAGTCGGTTCTCAAATTGAACATAGCATGTAGAGTTTAGAAATACATGCCATTTTATAACATGTGATAGTGTGATGTCTCATGACTTAAATTGATTTTTTTTTCATATAGACATAAAAGATTTCATCTAACCGAGCTGATTCTGATGAAGCAAAGAGCAATTCTCAAGCCTATGTTCAAGGGGCAAGTAGCAGTGAACCCATTTTTTAGGGCCGAGGAAACGAGGCGCGAGAAGCATTCTTTACATGATGTCTAAGTGGTTTACCGATTTTATTAAAACAAATCTGATGGCTCAACAACCTCCACCCCCTCCCTAGCCCAACCAATTCTTGTTATTCCTCAAGGTTCAAAAATGGTACATATAAACAGGCCTCCAGTTGATAAATTTTGTAAATATGGGGTAGAAGAATTCTGTGGTAAAGCTGAAGATGACCAGGAAAAAGTTAAATTTTGGTTAGAGAATACTATCATAGTTTTTGATGAACTGTCTTGTTCTCCCAATGACTGTTTAAAATGTGCAATATTTCTCTTAAAAGATGAAGCATATTAATGGTGGAACACTTTGACAGCAGTGGTGCAGAAAGATTGCGTGAATTGGGATTTCTTCCAAACAGAATTCAAAAAGAAATAAATTTGTCAACGAGATCTCGATAAAAGTGAAAAGAGTTTCTAGAACTGAAGTAGGGTCATAGAATTGTAGTTGAATATGAAAGAGAATTCGTAAGGCTTTAAATGTGCTCAGGAATGTATTCCAATTGAGGCTGTTATGTGTACCTGGTTTGAAGATGGTTTGAAAGAAGATATCCGATTACTTGTCGGGATACTTGAGTTGAAAGAATTTGTTGTTTTCGTGGATCAAGCTCATAAAGTTGAAGAACTTAGCAGGACAAAAAGAAAGATAGATTCTGAAGCCTGAGACACAACTAAACGACTGGTGGGAAAATCTTTTTCTTCCCTAGCAAACAAATTGAATGAATCTCATAGTCGTATGTGAGCTCCATATGGATTTTTCGGGAGAGATAGAGGGAAGCAAGCTAGTTCGAAACCTTTGGCTACCTTTGTAGGTAGTGTGGGCAGTGCTTGTAATAACAAACCAGAGTGTCAGTAATGCAATAGAAGACATTTTAGAGAGTACTGACTTAAATAAGAAGCGTGTTTTGAATGTGGTTCTTTCAACCATTTTTTGCGAGATTTTCCAGATAGATCTGACAGAGATAAAGCTTAAAATACATGAGCTAGAAATGTGCCTTCAAGAGGGAGGCCATCTAAGAATAGTGGTAACACGGGAAATAGTTGAAGTGGAACGAAAGATTCTGTCGTTTGGTCAGTGGCACGGACACCAGCTAAGGCGTATATAATTCGAGCTCGTGAAGATGCTTCAGCACCTGATGTGATCATTGGTACATTTTCTCTCTTTGGTGTAAATTTTTATGCTTTGATTGACCCGGGATAAACAAATTCATATATATGCACAACACTAGTAACAGATAAGAAAATACCAATAGAGTCAATGGAATTTGTAGTCAAAGTAACTAATCTGTTAGGTTAGTATGTGTTAGTTGACAAAGTCTGTAGAAATTGTCCTCTAAAGATTCAGGAGTGCAACTTTTCGGCTAATTTGATGCTATTGTCGTTTGATGAATTTGATGTTATTCTAGGCATAGAGTGATTGAATTTACACGATGCAGTTTTGAATTGTCGACAGGAACAGATAGTGTTGAAATGTCAAAATGGTGAAACAGTCAAAGTTGTATCAAATAGATTTGACACTACTACCAAAATTATTTCTGCTTTATCAACTCAGAAAAGTATTCAAAAAAGTTGCGAGGTGTATCTGGCATATATATTAGATACTCGAGCTTTAGAGTTGAAGTTGGAATTAGTTCTAACAATTTGTGATTTTGTAGATGTGTTTCTAGAAGAGTTTCTAGGGTTATCGCCAGTCAAAGAGGTTGAAGTTTCCATTAAATTAGTACCCAGAACTTCTCTGATATCAATTAGAATGGCATCAGTTAAATTAAAAGAGTTGAAAGCACAATTACAGGAGTTGACAAATAGAGGATTTGTTTGGCCTAGTTTTTGCCCCAAGGGTGCACTTGTGTTATTTGTTAATAAATGTTCGATGCGATTATGTATTGATTATCGGTAGCTTAATAAAGTTACAATAAAAAACAAATATCTGTTACCACGTATTAATGATTTATTTGATCTGCCAAAAGGTTCAACATTATTTTCAAAGATTATCTCCGTTCTGGATATTATTAGGTTCGGGTTAAAGATTCAGATGTGCCGAAAATAGCTTTCAGGACTAGGTACAGACATTACGAATTTTAAGTTATGCCATTTGGTTTAATGAATGCACCTGCTGTGTTTATGGATTTGATGAACAAAATTTTCGGTCATATTTAGACAAGTTTTTGGTTGTTTTCATTGATGATATTTTGATTTATTCCTTGGATGAGATTGAGCATGCCTAACATTCAAAAATAATATTACAGACTTTTCACTAGAAGCAGTTATTTGGAAAATTTAATAAATGTGAGTTCTGACTTTGAGAAGTTGGATTTTTAGGTCATGTGGTATCGGCTGATGGCATTAGAGTGGCTTTGAACAAAATATTAGTTGTTTTGGACTGGAAGCCCTCGAAAATTGTTACTGAGATTAGAAGCTTTCTGGGATTGCATGGGTATTACCAATGATTTGTTAGAGGGTTCGTGATGATTGCTTCACCATTGACGAAGCTACTTTAGAAAGATGTAAATTGTGTTTGGTCTGATAAATGTCAGCAGAGCTTTGACCAGTTGAAAGCGATGTTAACCAAAGCACTTGTGCTAATTCAACTAGAGTTCGACAAAAAAATTGTGATTTATAGCAATGTTTCGCTTAACGGTTTGGGTTGTGTTTTGATGCAAGAAGGAAAAGTTGTAGCATATGCTTTCCGTGAATTGAAACCGCACGAGAGAAACAACCCAAAACATGATTCGAAATTGGCAGCTATTGTGTTTGCTTTAAAATTTTGGCAACACTATTTATACGGAGAAAAATGTCACAATTTTACGTATCACAAAAGTATAAAATACTTGATGTCTTAAAAAGAATTGAATTTGTGATAGTGTAGATGGTTGGAACTGTTAAAAGACTATGATCCGGCTATTAGCTATCACCCGGGGAAAGCTAATATTGTTGCAGATTCTTTGAGTCGAAAGTCATTATTTGATTTAAGAGCTTTGAATACGCAGTTGACACTTGTTGATGAAGGTTCTATTTTAGCTGAATTAAAAGCTAAACCGACGTTTTGCAACTGATCTGTGAAGCTTAGAAAAATAATTAGAATTAATTACGAAATGAGAACAGATTGAAAAGTCACCAAATTCAGGGTTTCACATTGGTACTTATGGTAGTTTATATTTCCAAAACAAATTATGTGTTCCGAGGAATTTTGATGTTAAACGAGAAATTCTGCGGGAAAATTCACCCTAGTAGTAATAAAATGTACATTGATTTGAAACAAATATATTGGTCGCCAGGTATCAAACGGGAGATCTCAGAATCTGTATCGAAATGTTTGATCTGTTAGAAAGTTAAAGTTGAGCATCAGGTGCCTTTAGGATTACTTTAGCCTATCATGATTCTAGAGTGGAAGTGAGAATGAGTTAATATGGATTTTGTGTCAAGATTACCACTATCTCCGAGAAAGAAAGATTCCATTTGGGTTATTGATGATCGCTTGACTAGGTCCGTACATTTCATTCCTGTACGTACGGCTTATTCACTCAAGAAGTTGGTAGAGTTATATGTTGCTGAGATTGTTAGACTACATGATGTACCATTGTCGATTATTTCTGATCGGGATCCATGATTTACTTTAAGATTTTGGAGTAATTTACAAGAAGCTTTGGGCACAAAATTGAATTTAAGTACCACATTTCATCCATAGACAGACAGCCAAACTGAACAAGAGATTTAGATACTCGAATATATGCTTCGTTGTTGTATTTTGGAATTTAAAGGTACCGAGGAAAAATTTCTTTTGTTGGTTGAATTTACGTAAAATAATAGTTACCAATTGAGTATTAAAATGGCCCCGTATAAAGCTTTGTATGGTTAGAACTGTAGAACTCTATTATACTGGATTGAATTGAGTGAGAAAAAGCTTTTTGGTATTAATCTGATTCGTGAAACTAAAGAAATATTCAAGGTAATACGAGACCGTTTGAAAGCTACTTCCGATTTTTAGAATTCATATACTAATTTGAAAAGAAAAGACATTGAGTTTTAGAACAACAACAGAGTGCTCTTGAAAGTATCGCCTTAGAAGAAAATTCTTTGTTTTGGCCGAAAAGGGAAGCTTAGTCTGCATTTCATTGGGCCGTATGAGATTATTGAGAGAATTGGGTCAGTAGCTTACCGTTTAACTTTGCCATCAGAATTAGATAAAATTCATAACATTTTCCATATATCGATGTTGCAACGGTACAGATCTAATCCCTCACACATGATTTCACAAGCCGATGTGGAAAGATAGTCTGATATGTTGTATAGTGAGAATTTGAGTAGAATTTTGGCTTGGGAAATCAAAGAGTTGAGAAATAAAAGCATACCTTTAGTTAAGGTTCTTTGGAACAGTCACAGGATTGAGGAAGTTACCTAGGAATTGGAAGAAGCTGTGAAAGTGCAATACCCGAACCTATTCTCTGGTAAGATTTTCAGAGACAAAAATTCGTTTAAGGGGGATAGTTGTAACAACCCGTTTTTAATGGTGCCAAAAATTGTGGTTTCGGGACCATAATTTTGAAAAGTGAGTCAGCATTTAAATATTTATTTAATGTTTACAGGTATTTATTAAAGTCATATTAAAAACTGATTAGGAAATTTTAATGTTTATATAGTTAATTAGGTAAAAAGGACTAAATCATAAAATTTGTAAAATCTAATTGCTATTAGTTTAATAGAGTTAGATAGATATAGAATCAAGGTGGGAGGGTTTTCAATGGCAATTATGCCATAGCTATAGATAGTGGATGGTTGTATTATGTATGATAATGAAATTTTAAGTTAAGTTAAAGGTTAATAAGGTAATTTAGTAAATAAGTAAAACTAAACAAAAGATGAAATCTATCATCATCATCTTCTTTTTTCCTTTTTCTAAACCGAATACTCCATAGAATCTAAGCTAAGTTTCGACTAAAGCTAGTTCTTCATGCATGGAATGTAAGTTTTACCTTTTTTTATGAATTTGATGTTTTTGAGATCGTATTAGCTTAATTTAGCTAATCTAGGGGTCAATTTATGAAACTATTAAAACTTTAGGGACTTTCCATGAATCAATTTGTAGTGTTTGTGAATTTAATTGATAAATTATTAAGCTTAGTTTTTAAATAAACATATTTTATTAAGTGATTTTTGATGATTTTAAGGTTTAAGGGCCTATTTGAGAAAATAGTAAAATTCAATGATAATAATATGAAATGGTGGAAATTATGGGCTGTAATGAACCCATAGGCAATTTGGCCAATAGGGTCTTTCTATAAAAATAGTGAAATTGCAAGTTTTTTATTTAGGGACTAAATTGCATAAGGGTTAAAATGTTAGGGTAATTTCATAAATTCTCATTAAAATGGGTTAGAAGTTTGAACTAATTGTTTTAAGCAATTTGAATGATTTAATTGAATGAAAATATTATTTAGACCAAGAAATGCATCAACTAGATTTGAATCGTGGTAAAGCTAAGGTTTCAGATTAGTCATCGGCTCTATTTTTGCAATCGTTTTTGTCAAGGTAAGTTCATATAATGGTTAAGCATGTCAATTTCTATCTTGGATGAATAATTGAGTAATGTTGTGCTTTGTATAACATTAATAGATTATAAGTTGTTAATTGGTATTTTGAATTAAATTGTAATGTTAGACTACTTGTTGGTTACATGTGAAAAATGTAAAGTTTATGGATTTATATATTTGAAACGGTGTAATGGAGAGAAGTTAAAGAATTTGACATGGAATATGTCTCATTTGAACCTAGTGAATACTTAGGATACAAATGACATGTAATTAGGGATTACACGTTTTCAGGTGTTGGTCTTAGATGTCCTACCAATGGCTGAGGTCCTGTATTTGTTGCGGATTCTCCACAGCTCGTGTGAGTAGCATCGTTTAGCTTAACATACCGACCCACATCTCGTGTGACCAGGCCCATTTCATAGCTCATGTGAGCATTACAGATATGATTACACTTACATGTACAAGCACACTTTGTGTGAGCATTCCCGAGTATCCGATGATATTCTAGTTGGTTCAATGGGTGATTAAAGTTTTAATTAAATGAAAAATGTTGATATATGTATTTGAAATGAAAAGTGAGCAAATGATAGATAAATTATATATTGAACTCCTTATTATAATATGTTTCGTGTTCAATTGATTTGGTATGCTTTTTAATACATCTATTGACTTTGTGAAATGGTGTGAATAGGAAAGAAATGTATACATATGGTAATGAACAATGCTTAAGTGGTTTAATCATGTACATATATATGGTAAGTTTAATTTTCTGTTATACGTTACTAAGCATTAGTTGCTTATTTAGTTGTTTTTTTTTGTTTTTTAGATCATCGGAAAGCTCAATTAGTTGGAATTTTGTCGAAGCACAAAAACACTATCCTTCCATGATTTTGGTAGATTTTGGCTAATTTGGCATATTTTTTATAAATAACACGCATAGGGTTAAATGTTTTACTTTGGTCCTTTGGTTGTTTTGGGTTTGTGATAAGCTTAATTGTGGTTGAATGCCTAGATGTTGTTGTTTTGTAAATGATGACGTAAATAGATGATGTTGGACTTGTGTATGCCCTTTTCTTAAAGTAGGTAAATTGTGGTTGAATGGTATGCTATGGATAAGGTTTCTTGGTTTGTATGATATAGGTTTAAGGAATGATTTTGAAATGTTAAATGGAATTAAGTTTGACATGTTAATTGTGGTGCCTTTTGATGGCACATTGGTTAGGCATAGGTGGAATGATTTTGGCATGTTTCTAGTGTCCTTGAATGTATTATAAACCATGTGAAATAAGCTAGGTACGGTGTGTCTTGGTGTGCAAGAACTGGTTCTTAAAATGGCTTGTTTTAGGGGTAATTTATGAATCATACGGCTTAGGACACGGGCTGTCACACGGCCATGTGCCACACATGGCCACCCTACAAGGTCGTGTGTAATTTAAATTATACGTGCAGTATGAACCACACGATCATAGAGAGTTACACAGCCTGGCAACACGAACATGTGACCAAAATTCAAATGTACACACGGTCTAGCACATGGCCTACGACACGACTGTGTAACTCTATTTTGAATACCCACAGGGGTGGACATACGAGCTGGGACACGGCCGTGTGTCCCATACTTCAAACACTCACACAACCTAGGCTATGTCACACGGTCTGGCCACACGACCATGTGATCCCTGTTTCCCAAATTTTCTAATTTTTCTAAAATTTCTTGATTTGTTTGAAATTTGTCCTTGGATGTTCCCAACTTATTTTTATGACCTTGTATGCTCCAATTAAGGCCAGTAACCATGTTTATGCCATGAATAAATATTGTTATGAATATTATTATTTAAAATGATTAATTGTTTCTAAAGGTCATTATTTGTTATGATTTGATCAGTAATGCTCCGTAATCCTAATCCAGTGATGGAGACGGGTTAGGGGTGTACAGGTCATATGATCGTGTGACCCCTATTTTTTTACCTATCTTTTCCTAAAAGCTTCAAATTAGTCCTGATTTGTTTTCGAGTTGTTTATTGGCAGACTTAGACCCTAGTTTGGTCCTGATCATGTTCCCTTATGGGTCTCACCCCATCCCTATCTCTCATTATTCCACATCCACGATACTCGTATTCATTACTTCTGGCTGGAGACGCTTAGCGTCTACCCAAGCAATTGTTGTGACTGTTTTCTTTACCAGAATACAACACCCTCACTTTTTTGGAGAACTAGTTCCCACAATGTAGCACTATAGTACCCGCTCTTTCAGCCTGTTCCTCTAAGATACTCCATTAGACATGTGGTACCCGATGTACTATTTCCTACTCAAGTATTTCATGAAGGTTCCTAACTTTGGTAGATCCACAAGATATTTTACGTGTTCCATATTCCTAACGAACTTCCACTTTAAACAATTCTCTGGCGGACCTGATGGATAATTCAATATTGAGCTGGCATTTCCTCCTCAAAGACTCTGGTCACTTGACCCAATCTTTCGATTACCTCATTATTGGTTTACAAATTAAGACCATGTCCTATTATAGCCAAATTCCTATTTGCTTAGACAATGTGGCATACGAAGCTTCCCTCGCGAGCTCATTTTGAAGTACATTACGTATACCTACTTGTCTAAGGAGTCTCTTCCTCTTTTCACCCTAATTGGGTTGAGACGTTTCCTTAGCTACACTCATCATACCCTTTGGCGGATTCTCTCATTATCCTAATGGTCTATGTTCCGCACCAAGCTCATTCATTCTTGTGACTTAGCGCACCAGTCACACCATGAACTCTACCTTATACCTTAGCGTGTATCCCGGTCTACAGATCTGCGGACTTCCTACATGTAAACCTAATATTTTACGTCCTAGCAGACTTCCCTGTGTTTATTGTCCCAGCAGACTACCTCGTGTGTTTCCATAGTCGAGCTATGGACTTACTATTGTCGCGATGTCACCCCAAAAGTCCTTACTGTTGTCGCAATGTAGCCCCACAGAGCCTGCTAACCTCCGTCATGGTGTTTCTCTATGGAACCTAATAACTGTCGTCATGGTGTCATTTTAATGAGCTAGTTTATAACATTCCATTTCATATTGAACCTTAATGCTCGAACATGGCAATGTCCTCTTCGAAAGGCTCAGAGCTTCACACATCATGATTTGCATCCAACAACAACATATGGTGGAATCTTAATGGAATTCCATTTCCTTATCCATCCACCCATTCCTCCATTTCACCATTTCTAACCTTGATACTCAGGCACCGCAGTGTCCCCTCCGCAAGTCCCGGAGCTTCACACATCACGGTTTGCACTTAGCAACAACGGATTGCGGAATCTAATGGAAATTCCATTTCTCAAATCCTAACTTCATCTAACTCGTCAACGCTTTATCTTCCATACTTCACAATTTTATAAAACATGCAGGCACAGTCATGCAATTTATCATTTCAGATACATTGCATAGATTAACTAATCATCAATTAACTACCACAAATAGTCAACAAACAACTAACAAGAGATCACATAGTTTTTGTGTATACACAACCTACTCTTTCATCCAACACTCACACATCACGAACTTAGACCATTTCAGTACATATTCAACGTTGTTCATGGATGCAACATAAAGGTGATAAGACCTTAGAAACCCAAAATCTTTAAGTATACAGAACTTTTGAGATTTTTACTCTACTTTTTAATTTCTTTAATCCATGAGTACAAAGGGGTAATAAAGCTTACCATTTCCCCACTTTATCTACTCCCAGACTTCAATTCTCATGACAGTTGCAACATGCAAAGCTTCCTTTAGCTACATCCTCTTCTTATTCGAAGTGATCGAAGAAGAAAGTGCTATAGAAAAAGGAAAATTGGTAATCATAATTGAGAAGAATTCTGTCTCCATGCACCCTTATATATATACTCCATTGGCATGATCTTCACTGCTCAATACAATTGGTTCCATTCTAACTAAACTAAAATTGAAATCCAACTATTTACTCATAGCCACAAATATTTCCAAAATTTTAGGCAAGGTTCGCCAACTTTCCATAAGTTCAATTAGGTCCCCAAAATTTCCCTAAATTAAAGTTCATTTAGGGATCCGGGTGTGACACCTCACCCGTCTAACATATGGTACGAATGAGAGGTGCTACTAGAGCACTTTCCAAACTATATTCAAAATTTTCTTTTACTTAAACAACATTTGGCAACCTTATAGAATTTAATTTAAACAATTTTCAATTTTCAAAAAAGATTAATGTACAATTTTGAAATTATTTTGGGTCATTGAAAACATTCTAGGACCCATTTAGTTCATAAACTAAATGTTTGAGGCTTATCGGCTTAAAGCGAAGTTGTTTGGGTTAATGGAAATAAAAGTTCTACTAAACTTGAAACTTTAAAAATATTTCTGTAAAATCATTGACCCAAGTTTTGATCAATTAAAATACTTTAGAGACAAACCATTTTGAAGATGCTCAGAGGTGGTTGGAGGTGCTCATGACCTAAAACAGGCCTTAAAAAAGTCAAAACGACTCAAAACAATACAGTTTCTTGACTCAGGGGCACTTTCTGTGGTAGAAGTGCCTAGATGTACCGATACAAGTGCTTAAGATAGCCCCTTGAGGCATTCTAATTCACTTGTGTCAATACCTCTAAGCCCTTTTGTCGATACTTCGACACTTGAAGCCAAATATTGCCCTAAAATACCTCTTTTTCATCCACAAACTTCACCATAATAAAAAAAACTAAGATATCAAATATCACATTTTATCAGTCGATAACAAACACTGAAACCCCTCCAAACTAGAATTTTACAAACCAGATTCAAAAAATAGATTAGAAGTCACAATCTATGCTCATGTAACATGTTCAAAATGAGGTATAACATGCCATACAACCAAGATATTAAGCTAGCCTATTAAGCCCATATAAAATCACCCAAAAATAATTATATGCATACATTCAAAAGATATAGAATTTGGCTCAAGCCTAATAAAAAAATTGAAGTAGATATCATCACCATAACAGCTAATAGTTATATGAAACATTATATATGCATTCCTAAAAGACTTTTCTAGTACATGCCACTAGGTAACAAATGAAAATACAAATATTTCATACTCTTGAACGATGAAAATGGTGTATGCTTGTGATCCTCGAGAAGTACCGAGCCTTGGTTCAAAAGACTTACACGAAAAAAAAATAGCGCGTTAAGCATAAAGCTTAGTAAGATAATATGGATGAAACCTGGAATACTTACATTCAAAACTGAGATTCCCATTATATTCAAAATTATATAATACATATAGAAGTTATATGAATGGCATTTACATGTCAATCTAGGAAAACCAAGAGCAATTTAGTACCATGAGAACACATACTAGTATTTGTATCGAAAGAATTTAAATATAAGTTTTCATCATGCCATAATAAAGTTATGTTCAGGATTCATAGCTAGTTAACTTCATCCCTTAGTGTGCCTAGTAAACAAAGATAGGATACTAGGAATAAATTATTCAAAATTACATTAACAATAGTGCTGAAGTGCAAGTGTCCAAATACCATATTAGGATCGCACCAAAGTACCAGGAACAAGAGCACTAAAGTGCAAGTAATAGGTGTAACGAAGTACAAAACATGAGTCCCCTATTGACTTGTCAGTCGTATCCTAACTATTTACTAAGTTACTAGGGCCTTGTTACAATATTACCAGTATATTCACTACATTATTATCTCGAAAATTTTTCTTTACATCTCCAAAAAGAGACTTCGGTCGAAATTAAATTTACCACATAGTCTTTATACCATTAACAAATTTTAACATTTTTTGATATACAACAACTTTTACAAATAGATCCAAAAACAAGTTTTAATAACATATCAAATATTCGTATTCAACAATATATTTATTATAAGGCTATTAAATCAATTCTTGGTGACTTGCAATATAGTCAAACTTTTTATACAAGTCCAAAAACACATTACATACATTTTCAACCTTAATATACTATAACATATTCAATTTAATAACAATAAATCAATTCAAATAAATATCAATTCAAGATAAGCATTTTTTAGCATTTTCCATGTATCTTACCATACAAAAACACCAAAAATGAGGGAGGAACTTCCTTTCTAATCCATTCATTAACTCTCTCTTCTCCTTGCTTGATTTATTTTCTTCTTCTTTCTTATCTTTCATAAATAACAAAATTTCATTAAGAACATAAGCATTAAATAGCCATCACTTTGGCTCCTTGACTTCATAACTTGATTTAAAAGTAAATTTATGCATATATGTGATGAGAACCTATAAATTCTTACATTGTTCATCTCCATTCTCACTCTACCTTCATATTTTCTCACAAAAGCACCATAAACCATAGGTTAGGAATGATGAAATTTATGGAGTGAATGAGCTTAGGATGTTGTTTACATGAAGATTCTAACAAAATCCCAATGTGGGTAATGGAAAATTTGAAAGAAAAATAGAAAAATGGTAAGAGAAGAGGTAGAAGATAAAAAGTCATTAGGGCTATTGGATGACTGGGAAAGAAGTAAAAATGAATGACCAATGGGTGTTCAACCATTGAAAATCATCCACAAATAGGTCCAAGGCCCATGCCCGTTATTCAAGTCCAATTTATGTCAATTTGAAGCCCATTTCCTTAATATGAGGTTCCAACAACCCAAAATAATTTTGGATATCAAATATCATATTTAATGATTATTTCCAACATGATAGTCAAGGGAATTGACCAAATGATTTTTTTTACGAAAAATTACCCCTTTGCCCCTTTTTATTGTTTTAGCAATTTCTTCTCAAAATTCGATACTTAGACCAAATCAAGTTTATAATTCATCATATATATTTATTATATCTTTATGATTAATGAAAATCACACTTTGGCTCTTTTCTAGATAAAATGAGAAAATCATAATTTAGTCCTTATACTATTCAAGTTTCCAATTTAGTCCCAAAAGTGATTTTCATCACACCAAATCACATTCCAGTCCATTTCATGACAATTAATCCATAATAATTCATATATTTCTACTTGTTTTTAGTTTTTCACAATGGTCCTCATACCTTTCAAAACTTACAATTTAGTTTTTTTTTGTCATATTTTCACTTTTATGATTTCTTTCACATATTAATATTTCTAATATTAATTTTCTTCTATAAAATTTCTTATCCAAGTTATTCCGTAACTTTTATCATAAGTTTCTCAATTTTCGAGCCTAAAATTATGCCACATGCCATATCAAAATTTTTGAGGTTATGCCACATGCCATATCAAAATTTTTGAGGTGTTATAGACAATCCTAATTCCCAAAAGGTTGTGGAGTTATGTTGACATATAGATCAGTGTATCCATTCTAGTGTCTATTACCAGTTAATAGGGGCAAAAAAAATAAGAATTGAAAATATAATAGTGACTTGATATGTTCTTTGTTGAATATATTATGTTACAAAACTATGAACTATTGAAGTGAAGATTGAACAACAAAATTAGGAAAAGATGCGTATTCTCTGATGGTGCATCAACGAAAGAAAGTAATTGAGAATTTGGAAAATATATTAATAAATGAAATGCAGTTATATGCATTTGTATTTATGTGAAGACAGTCGAAAGTTTTGGCCAATACACCTTAACAGTGGCATGATTCATTAGTACAGTGATACGAAAATACATGATGTTTTGACTCCATTTGGTTTGACATTTATATATTGGACCATTGGTGAAAGAATGAATGAAAATATGTTTATCAATGTTATTTTTTTATATGTTATTTATTTAATTCCTTATGTATTGAATGTGGATTATATTAGCACTACTGATTATTTTATACCTAATGTATGAATTTTCTTGTTTTTTAGCGCAAGTTCTAACAGGTTTTGATAAATTAGAGGACTCGAGAAGCATCCATGGCTCAACAACTCAGGTTAGACCAAGTTTGTGTTCTTTTGTCTATAAATAGTTAATTGCATGTACCTAGATTGAGTCTTGTGTTTAAGTATCATTTCAGATGACTTGGTATGTTTTGGTATCTATTGAGCATTTATCGTTTTTATGGTTAATTTGGTTAGTTAATTTCATTGATGATATGTATAGTTTTTCTTAATCCATAACTTGTTCAATTATGTTTAGTTTTGAAGCATGAAATGGTGTGAGTCATATGTGTTAGATGCATTTAGAATGGTTAATTTGATGAATGATTGATTAGTTTATTGGCGGTATAAAATAGGGATATGTAGGAGACCTTTTTGAAAGATTTTGAAAGTGTAACAAAGTTAATTTAACCATTTGGTCTTGAGACAGTAAGAACATGTCTTGAGAGACAATGAACAAAATTAACCAAATAGTCATTTTTGGGTTTAGGTCTCGAGACATGCATTGCCATGTCTTGAGACAAGTGATCTTTTGTCGCAAGACACATAAAAATTGAACCTAAAATAGTCTTTCCATGTTTTAGGTCTCAAGACAAGAACCCATTGTTTGGAGACAATCAAACATCGAAGAAAAATTAGAAAATCATGGGAACTATGTCTCAAGACCAATCTCAAGACATGAATGATTTACTCTTGAGACATGAACCCTAATGTCTCGAGACAAGACTCAATTGAAGCAAAATTACCAAAAAAACAAAGGTCTGTATCGAGACATGGATTCATTGTCTCAAGACATATTGTTGGATTTTAGTACTTAAAGTTGGATTTGGATTTGAATCCTAACTCTGGATTCAACCTTGTGCACCCTGAGATTTAATAATTAAGGATATTTGACATTTATATATAGATAGTAATGAAGATTGATTTGCATTACATGATAATTATATGCCAAACTTTAGGAAATTGCAGTAAGTTAGTTTAGGTTATTTTAGCAACGCAATGTGACGCCACACATTCGGATCTGATGATTGGATCGGATGTAGGGTGTGACATTAACTCGACCCAAATCTGACGAGGAGGTAAATGACGTTTCTATTGTATGAACCCATGATAGTGAACATAATGGAAAGTAACATTGGACGAGTATGAAATTGAAGCTGATGCCTTTAAAGAAACTTGAGGAGATACAAAGTTCTAATTTACTAATCACAATCAATGTTGAAATTTTCCAATTTTTTTAATGATATTTATTTATACGGGTGCATATGAAATCCCATGTCTAATAGGAATTACAAATCCTGGTTCTACTATGAGTAAAAACATGGTTATATTTGAGTTATTTGACTTATCAGCATATTTGATACTTTCGTTTTTTAATCCTTACGGAGTAAGAATTAGAGAATGATTTGTGAATCTTTATTATGTTTGGTCGTCTACACACAATTTTTTCTTCAATTGAAATAGCAATTATTATAAGATATTGCTATTGAATACTAAAGAATCATGAACTTTACGTGATACATTTAAAAACAAAAAGCCTTATTTAGTTTTTAATTAAGTATTCATTTCGATGGAAAACAAATTATTGATATATCATAAGGATTACATTTTCGAAAAAAAGTAATTTATGTAGATAGTATATTAATTAGTTTAATTAATTATAAAATTGGAGGTTAAGCAAATCCTATGTGATGAAAATTTGGTGATATACTTACTAATGAGGAATTCCATGTCTATTGAGAATCCTATCTCACAAAAGATTAAACATTGCCTATTAATTTACATCTTAATATCTCACGAAAAGAATTAGATTAAGAAATTAAAAATTAAAAATAAATATTTTTAAAACATAGTTGGGCCAAAAGGCTAAAAAACATAATTTATTCACGTAAATCAAAATGTCGTTTCTAAATGTATCTATACAGAATTTTACATGAATTTGGATTGCTCCATCAATCTAACCTTTGAAGAATTTTTTATTGTTAGTTTTTCGTTTATTACAGTATCATTCCATCATAAGATTTCAATCAACTGTGATTTGAATATTCAGTGAATAAACAAGTGTACAATTATAAAATATAAAACAAAAAGGCTATTTAATTGCCATTAAATATTAGTTCCGATGTTCATGAAGATTACTAATTTGAAAACAAAAAAATTGTTTCAATCAAATTAGAATTGTTTCAATCATATATAAATGAATGATAAAGAACAAATAGCAAGTTGTTTAATCTTAGTTTGTATCTTAAATCCGCAATGACTTTGCTTTTGCCATTTTTTAATCCAGTCACCATGAAAGACATGAGAACATGGCATTTGAAAAGCTTCAAATCCAGCCTCGAGTTCCTTTAAACATATCATGTTGTCCTGTTCATCTCCGGCTTCTACTTTGACTCCCTTTAGCATCTCTTTGATCGATGATTTGGTAGCAGTGACCATGCCATATTTAATGCTCTCAAACTCCGAGATCGGTTCCACCAAAGCTCTTATCATCATAGTCCCTTTGGTTAATCTCATATTCCACCACAAATGTGTGTATCACTAAATCTAAATATTGTTGAGATGGCAATAGATAACAAAACAATCGATTGAAAACAAAAGCAATCAATTGAACAAGAAAAGAATAAATAAAAGATATATGTTAAAGAAACTATCAAGCTTGTTTCATAATTACTATGTTGTTTATATACATTACCTGCTACCTAGCAACTAACTTCTAACTAACTTACTATTTTAGCCAACTAATTACTAGCTATTAGTTATCTCGCTAACACTCCCCCTTAATTTGAAGGCTGGTCCAAGTCTTTAACCCCTAACTTGGATACTAAGAATTCATGTTGTTGGACTCCAAGCGTTGTGGTCATAAAATCTGCAAGTTGCTCAATTTTCCTCATGTGTTGCGCTTGAACTAGTCCATCTTGAATTTTATCTTGCACAAAATGACAATCAATCTCTATGTGCTTGGTGTGCTCATAAAAGACCGGATATGTTACAATCTGAAGAGCTAGCTATCAGAAAATAATAAAGTCATATCCATTTTCTCAAGGCATATGTCCTTTAGTAAGCCATCAAACCAAACAATTTCTACTATTGCTGCTGCCATACTCTTGTATTCTGCTTCTACCGATGAGTGTGAGACTGTGCTTTACTTCTTTGATTTTTAGGAAATTAGAGAGTCTTAATGCTTGACAAAAACTAGTGATTAACCTCTTGGACATAGGACATGTAGCCCAATCTGAGTTACAATACACAACTAGTTGTGACTTACCAGACGTTGACAATAGAATTCCTCGACCAGGGTCCTTCTTAATGCATCTGACTACTCGAAGAGCTTCTTCCAAATGAGACTTTTTTGGTGTAACACCCATAACCTAATCTGATCATCGGACTCTAGTTACAGAATGCTAAAATAATAAACGTAATAGAACACATTCAAATCACATTGATTATCTCAAATAAACATAGAATACATTATACATGCATAATTATTACTTAAATTTAACAAAAATCATCCAAACATAGTCAATTCAATTTATGATTAACAAATACGTCATTTCGAAAATCATATACGGGCTTATGTATGCTCCAATACAATCCAATATTTAACTAGGATTAATTTACAACATTTTCAAAATTTCAATTCAATTATAAATCAAAACAATTCAGATCTCAACTTAATCATCATAAATCAATAGTCAATCATTATTCATAGCATATATGTGTGAAAACAGAACTTAAATCAGGTCCACGGGACCTTAAAATAGTTTGGGAACAAACAAGGACTAAGGTAACACCCCAAACCCGGCCTAGACGTTATGGTCAGATCTGGCGTGTCACATTGAAGTGTCTTTCAAAAGATTGGACTCGTTAGTAAAAGTTTGTTTCTAAGCTTAAAAACCCTGTAATTATTATTTAACAAATCATCTAGCCAAAACGTTTGCCTTGTTGTCTGCTTTTGATATAAAAGGTTGATCTAAAATCGCGGAAGCTTTTGAAAACTCTAATGTTTAAATTTCATGTCTTTGAAAACAATAATTATTTTGAAAATTCGTCATCTCCTAAACTAGCAGTTTAAAATAAGTAAGCAAGAGCCCAATTAAAAATTTAAACAAACTTAAAGGCCTTATTACATAAACAAAACCCAACATAAACATTAAATTTAAATGAAAGCAAAGGTAGAATTGCTGCAGTTGTGTGGCCACCTTCGAGTCCTTCGTAGCACCAAATCGCCTAAGATTGAGGATTACCTGCACGATTAAAAGGAAAAAGTGAGTTTACGAAACTTAGTGTGTAATCCCCTATTAGTCAATCAGTATACAACAAGCAGTGATAGTCTGGGCCTGAGTATTATTCAGTAACAGTACAGTGTGGGCCTTAGCCCAATACAAGAACAATGTGGGCCTTAGCCCAATACAATATCGGTACAATGTAATAATGCAACCCATCCCAATCCAGCCAACATACCACTCCGTACCACCAACACATCATGTGGGGCTAAAATTCACCCACCCAGCCAATACACCAATATCGTAGCAAAGCTGCCAGTAAAATAAACAGCATATAGCCATCACTAGGTCCACAGTTGTCTTGGGCAACCCGTGCAACCTTATCAGTATGGTACACTTCATCCAAATATAACAAACCATCCCCATGCAATATGTTGTAACATAATGTCGTACGTGTATGCAAAATGTCATGCTCAATCACAGTCATACACATCACAGAGCAAATCCGTCACAACATAAGGCCATAACAGTCATTTTGTTTCCTAGGGGTATAACAGTTATTTTACCCTATGGGGGTAATTCGGTCATTTTACCCTATAGGGGTAATTCAGTCATTTTATCCTTTGGGGGTAATTTGGTCATTTACTGACCTCTCAAAAGGTCTGCAGCCGCCTTGAGCAACTTAGGTAACCTAAATGGTCATAACAATGTAAAGGGGCCCAAGGCCTAGTACTCAGCCCAAGTGGGCCTACAAGCTCGTGCGGCCCGCTTTGCCTAGATTTTTCCATGACTATGGAATCCACATAGCCCAGTGCAGTATTTACCTTAAATAGTGGATTTCATCCGTGTGGGACCCACAAGCCCATTGAGCCCACACGGCCCATTTCGGCCCAACGTGGCCCATTACGGCCTAAGCCCAAGAAAATGCTCATGGAGGCCTCTACAGTTTATCGCCCATGATTCGTAGGTTTAGCTTTCCACACGAGTGATCACACACTCTTTTGGTCTCAACGTCGTATTTTGGCTTTTCGGCTTTTTTCGTTCTACAGTTACAGTGGGGTGGTTACACACCTGATGCGATTTGCATATTCCCTTTGTTCCGAACACTCTTATTCTGAAAATCAATGATCATCGCACCCTTCATTCCCAAGCAATTTGCCAATCAATCTCGACCACCACCAGTTAGGAATGGAAGCAATGCAGGTTAGAGAAAGCGACGAAAACCTTGAAAACCTCGCCGATCTCCCATTGAGAACAAGGAACAAATGAGATGATTTATAGCTCTCTATAACAAC
The DNA here is from genome assembly GCF_007990345.1 of Gossypium hirsutum. Lineage (NCBI taxonomy): Eukaryota > Viridiplantae > Streptophyta > Magnoliopsida > Malvales > Malvaceae > Gossypium > Gossypium hirsutum. Next base: position 32,408,505 of record NC_053440.1, read on the forward strand.
AACCTCCCCAAATCCCAATATTCTCTCCTTAAATCTCTCCAAATATCCCTCCTAAATTCTCTCTATAACCAGTTCAAACTCCATTTAGCAGTATTTCAATCCAACTCTACCACCCACACGAATTAGGCAGCAAAATAAGTACCCCGTTTTTGATGCGCCACCACTCGAACCTTAGACCCCATGTACACTCCACACGCCCCTTACCACTAGACCAACAACTCCTTTGTATCATATTTTCACCACAATACTTTAAGAACCTACTATCTAGATCCAAGGATTTTATTCACTTAAAATAAAAAAATTTTGCATAAGCCAAGGCTTGAACCCCTAACTTCTCAGACACTTCAAAACACTCCTAAATCTCTTAACCATTGAAGCAGACATTCATTTATGTCACTTCCTTACATAACTAAATATTTATGTGCAGTCTCCTATCTGTTCCCTTGCTCAAAACCTATTTCTTCTAGGCCCAAAACTCGGGGTGTTACAACTAATCTGAAATAAAACAGAAAAATATGGAAAATTTTGAAAACAAAGGTCACATGGTTGTGTGGTCAGGTCTTGTGATAGATCCCAGGCCGTGTGGCTCAAGAGCATGGCTTTGTGGCCAAATCGTGCACAGTTCGAAGTTAAGGGCACACGACATTGTCTCTAGGCCGTGTAATAGCCTAACGCCGTGTGGAAAAACCAGCACCTAAAAATCAATAAGGCACACGGTCGTGTAAGGAGACCATGTGTGGTACATATCCGTGTGGCAGACCATGTGCAACCAAGATGACTTCAAAAACTAGTAATTTCAAACATCATTTTTTAGGTGTCAAATCAAACCATTTCTACCTATTCAAAACGCATTCAAACATTTCAAAAACATACTAAAAACATTCAACCTAAGTGCCTAATCAATGTACCCTCATTGGTACCATAATTCAAACATTTAGAATCCAAATCACATACATCATTTCCCAAAACACAAAACTTGTATCTATAAAGCATTTTATAACCTTAAACCACAGCCAAAACCAAACTTGGAAAGGTGTAAATCTTACCACTTATATACATATTGTTAAAATATACCAAAATAGCCAAATAGACACAACCACAACATCACATACAAAAGCATGGAACAACATGTCTTATAATAAGTGAATTTGAACTCCTAGTACATGCCACTTATAACCTAAATTACAGTAATCACAATTTATACCTAGTCAATGAATGAATAGTGTGAGCTCCGACTTAAACTTCCAACCGACATAAACTTCCGATGATCTACAAGAAAAACAACACAATGGATGTAATCAAATATTTTCTTAGTAAGTTCATGTAAAACTTAAACTTTAAGTTACAGTACATGTTGTAACTTAAACATTTTACAATTAAAATCCATAAGTAAGGTCATGAGTTCGTTATTAACCTATACATATCATAAGGTTAGTGAGTTCACATATACAAAACTTATAACTTTATCATGTCATAAAACACATGCAAGTAAACACATTTGAAATACCATTCATTCATTTAAAATTCACATTTCCATTTTAAGTGTTCATTTCAAATGTCCCTTCTTACATATCTATCCATATAAACATTTCATATAACAAATCATATAATTATTTCCATATAACTAATTCATATAATTATTTCGTTTACCTATTTCCATATAACTGATTCATATAACCATTTTGTATATATATCTATTTATATATAACCAATTCTTATAATCATTTCACATAACCATTTCATATAACCAATTCATATAACCATTTTGTATAGCCATTTCAAAGTGTTAACCTAACACAACATGATCCAACAATTCCAAGTTAGTAAACAACACTATATGGATATTCAGAATTCGTATTTTTATCCATTTTAATGAAACAGTTCAACACTGAACAATCTTTGTTTTTCTGATGGAACTTTTTAAAAGAACTCAATACACAAGTCTGGGAAAAAATTGATGCTTATTTGAGCTAATTATATTCGGAAATATATGTGTCAGGTTACTCGTCAGAGCTAAACTAATGACAACACATAAAAATAGCCTGGCTAGGGCTATATATATACATGTAAGGTTACTAGTCCAGGCTAAACCTTTAAAACGACAACAAATTACCAGTCCGGGCTAACCTATGTCACATTGATATCTAAGTTCGCAACAAATGCTGGAGCTTGGTCCAGAACGGGAATCATTTAGAAATCTCATGTATGAGACATTTACTCGATCCATCAGAATTATCACATAATTCAATTTAATACCAAATAGTTTGATTTCCATTTTAGCAATATATATAATTAACCACTGTTAATAACAATTTGTAACAACAAAAAGAAGAACGAACTTACGTAGACAAAAACGGTTGTGAAAATAAGGCCAACGACTAATCTGTTAATTTAGCTTTTCCACAATTCGAGTCCAATTGTTTCGTTTCTTGATCTAAATAATAGTTTTTTTTCAATTAATCCATTCAAAAATCTCAAATAATTAAACTTAAACTTATAAGCTCTTTTAATATAAATTTACAAAATTACCCCTAAACTTTATACTTTTATTTAATTTAGTCCCTAAACCTGAAACTTTTGAATTTATCACAATTTAACCAATTGAATGCTATCCAAATTTTCTATAATTCCCATACAACCCATATTCATCATATTTTTTACAAGAATTTCATATGACTTTACTATTTTAGCAATTTAGTCCTTTAACATAAAAATTAACCAAAATCACTTTAAAAATTGTCCTGTTTAACTATCAAGCTTATAAATCTATCAAAAAACTTCAAAAACAACACCAATTCATCAATAGAATAATTTAAAACATTTAAAAGTTTTACGAATTAGTCTCTCAGTTAACTAGATTAAGCTACAATAATATCAGAAACATAAAAATCACTAAAAACAAGCTAAAAACACATACCATGCAAGAGACATAAAACTTGGCCGAATGCTTCCTTGCTCAAAAATGGTTTTTGGTTGAAGAAAGGTTGAAGAAGGTGAGAATAAAATGACCACCTTTTCTTATTTTTGTTTTATTAACTTTTACTTTATTAAATTATAATAAAACATATAATTTTTTATACTTAAACTATTCATTAACTAGCCAATTAAAGTAAATATGGCATATTTTCTAATTAAAACCATCCAACAATTAATTTAAACCCATTTAGTCCTTATAAACCAATAGTGATTAACTTTTGCAGCTTTTACGATTTAGTCTTATTTACTTAATTAACTATCTAAATGTCAAAATTTTTGGACATACTCATCCCATAATAACCGTAGCTTTGTAAAATACGTAGATAAAATGATGATGCCTTGGAGATGAGAATTTATTTCCCGATGCAAGAAAAAAATCCTAAAACCATGAACCTTGTTAAATCTTTCTTTAAGATCTTTCTAGACTGCCTCATCACTGGAAGCAAAAATGATGCAATCGAGAGTTCCCTACTAATAGTTTTCAATATCCAGACAATACAATAGCAATACATCATTCCCATTGTGAATACAAATCCTTAGAGAGAAATATTTTGAACAAGTGACATCAACAAACCATAATTTGTTCTTGGAAAATAATGCAATTTTCATAAATTGACTCCAAACATTATAGTTTTCAATTCCAAGAAGTTGATGAGATACCAGTAATGAACCTGTGGTGTCCGAGAGATGTAGGTAAATAGGATGATTAAAGTTGATAGCCAGATCGAAGAGATTCATGATAGTAAACAAGATTAGTTGATTCCAACTACAATATTTGGGGAAACAACAAGACTGAGAAGAAACTGCAAACAACCCGATAACTCTTAATTGCAATCAAGAACAACTTCCAAGAACGACGATGACCGGAATACGACGGCCGCCGGTGACTTTGATACCATGTTGAGATAGCAGCAGATAACAAAACAATCGATTGAACAAAAGAAAGAATGAATCAAAGATATATGCTAAAAAAACTATCAAGCTTGTTTCATAATTACTATGTTCCTGTTTATATACATTAACTGCTACCTAGCAACTAACTTCTAACTAACTAACTAACTAACTATTTCAACTAACTAACTACTAGCTATTAGTTATCCCGCAAGCAAATACATTATTTTACAATATGATCCATTGTCAAATGTCCTATTAGCAATTCCAATTCCAACTTCGATGATTTCTTGGAGGACGGTGTTGAAAGAAGCAAGGCACATGTTGATTATGAGTCTTTTAAATATTGAAGCAACAACTTTGTGAAGGTTGTTGCGATTTTGCAAAATGTTGATATCAAAACGAAGTGTTTGTTGTATGGAAAAAATTGGTGTAATAGTCTATTATAAGATCATGCAGAACAGATCAATGCCAATGGTTTACATGATATGGACGAAATGGAAAGATAAAGGATGTGTTTGTTGTTTGATCCTGGGTTGGTCAACATAGTGGGAATTAATACTGGACAAGTATGAAATTGAAGCCAACGCTATTATTGAATCTTGATGAGAAATAAAGCTCTAATTTAACTATCACTATCTATTTTGATGTTTGTAGAGTAAGTAAAAGATATGAATTTATGTTAACATCAAAATTTTAATGATATTTGGATACTATAAATCTAGCATTTGAAACATATCTAACATAAATTTTTTCTTAGTTTATCTTTACTATTCAATTTTAATTTCCATGAAATTAATTAAAAATATAGAAATCAAACTTCGAAAATATAGTTGGGCTAAAAGCCTCAAAACTAGGGGTGTTCAATCGGTTAACCGACTCGAACTACCATTAATCGAATTAATCGACCCTTTTAAACCCTTAACTGTTAACCGAACTAATTTTTTTTCAAAAAAATTAACCGAGCCGAACTTTTTCGGTTAATTAAATTGGTTAACCAAATTAACCGAAATTTATATGTTTTATTATTTTTGGTTAAAACAAGTATAAAACATATAAAAAAATTAACCGACTTAATCGACCGATTAATTTATATTTCAAAAAAATTAACCGAAACGACCGAATACTTATATATTATAATATTATTTATTAAATTTGGTTAATTCGGTTAACCGACCAATTTCGAACCGAATTAACCGTTAACCAAACTTCCAAAAAATTATTAACCGACCCCCGACCGAATTAATTCGGTTAACCGAATTAACCGAATTCGGTCGGTTAACCGAATTACTTCGATTTTACCCGAAATTTGCACACCCGTACTGAAAACTCCTTTTCATATGCCCGGATTTGACTGTGCCAACAATTGAAAAACAAAAAAAAATAGAATGGTTAATCACATTAGAAATCCACAATTTATGATAAATTTTAAATTAGTCCCTAAATTAAAAAACTTTCTACTTGCATCTTAAAATTATCACTACACCAAAACAGGCTTTTAGCGGTGCTTTTTTAGGCCTTTAGCTACGCCTTTTAACGCCGCTAAAAGTATTTGCGGCGCTTCGAGAAGCGCCAGAAAAAATGCCGCTAAAGAACGTGTCGCTAACTTTAGCGGCGTTTTTAGAAACAAAAGCTGCTAAAGACCAAGACCTTTAGCGGCGCTTTTACCACAAACGCCACTAAAGACCATGACCTTTAGTGGCGCTTTTCTCACAAAACGCCACTAAAGACCATGACCTTTAGCGGCGCATTTCTCACAAACGCCGCTAAAGACCAACACCTTTAGCGGCGCTTTTCTCACAAACGCCGCTAAAAACCACGACCTTTAGCGGCGCTTTTCCCACAAACGCCGCTAAAGACCACGACCTTTAGCGGCTCTTCTATCACAAACGCCGCTATAGACCATGACCTTTAGCGGCGCTTTTATCACAAACGCCGCGAAAGAACAAACCTTTAGCGGCGCTTCTAGCAAAAATGCCGCTAAAAACATAATCTTTAATAATAATCATTTTAATCAAATAATATTATTTTTATGATAAATATTATATTATGTTTTATTTTTTAAATTTAAACTTTAAATATACTTTTTAAGGATAAATAAAAAATATTATTTAAATTAAATTTTCTATAAAAATTTTAACTTTAAAACTAAATATAAAAATTAATGAATTTAGTTTTAGAATTTAAAATAATAAATTAATAACACAATTAAAATCTAAAAGTTAGAACTGAAGTTGTTGTAATATTAAAGTAAAAATAAAAATTTAAAATCAAAACTAAAATAAACAATGGAAAGATAGCTCAAATGTAGGTTTTTGCTTCAAGTTACACAGACAATAACGAAAAATTAAACACCACACAAAAAATTTATCAAACTAGTTAAGAAATACATGGTGCAGCCATGCAGTATAAATACAATAGAATCATAGGGTAATTTTGCATAAATATCTTCAGAGTACCAAGATCAATTTGTCACAAAATTATAAAACATGATTAAAAAAAACAACAGGTAGCAGACAAGCTATTTGTTACTTTTTGTTTCGCTTCCAAGGCTTCCTCAGCTGCCTTCATCTTGGCAACAGAATCGTCTTCATCATCCCTGCTTAAGAAAACAAAGAACCTATTGTTAAACAATTTAGAACTTAACAATTTAACCCAGATCTCGAAAAACACCACTAATTTAAAAATGAAATCAACAAAACCAAGAATTAATAAAGACATAGAAGAAGCTAGTTCACCAGCTATATTCTGGAAACCAGCTTGCTCCAATTTATTGGCAGCAGCAGTAGACCTTCACATTTTAAAAAGTTCAGTTCCATCAATGATTACTCACATTGAGGCTAAAATGAAGATAAGGGCATCGAAATAAATTCAGACCATTCATCAGTTGAGTATATTGAATGCAGCATAGCCTTTAATTGGATCTAGAATGAATCGGATTCGGATGTATACTAATAAATCAGATTGCAAATCAAGCATATCCAGAGCATGGTAAGAACTAACCTTAGCCCCTCTTGACATACGAGTAACAATTTAGATTCGGACCCAAAATAAAGCAAACTCAAATATCAGAAACCAAAAATAAAGCATATCCAAACTCAAAATAAAGCTCAATATTGGAGCATTCTAATTTTCTCAAAAACCAAACAGTAGACCCAAATATCAGGTTTCGAAATTAAGAAAAATTGAGAAGAAAAGAAGTTTACCTTGTAGAAGAGAGGGTCAAATAATAACAAGTAGTAGCAATTCCAGCCATTGAAAGAAATATCTACTTGGTTCTGTTGCTGTTGCTCCTCTCCGTGTTTTCAGAGTAGTTAAACTGGAGCCAGCTTAGAATTGAGGATAGCCACGAGATTGACCGAAGAAATTTGGAAGGAGCAATGGGTTTCTGCCATGTCTTTTATTAATAAAGACATGGAAGAAGCTAGTTCACCAGCACACCTTCACAAAGAAATAGAACAAACTCAGCACCATTTAAGGGTTAAAAAGCCAATAACTGGAATGTTATCTACCAATAAATTTGACATACCAATTACTTATCTAGCGTAAGTAATATTGTAAGTTAAACCATTTTGTGGGAGGAGAAATCTCTATTTGTTTTCCATGGGTTAGTTTTGTGTGTGGGAGAGATTTATTAAAAGTAATTATATCGAATTTTATTCATGGTTGGTTATTGGAGTTGTTGAGTTTGATGGTTAAGTTCATGGAGCAGCATGGATTTATTTGGTGAATTTATGAGAATCCTCCAAAATGATTCCAATGCCAAATCCTATTGCTTCATCCATCCAAACAAGATCTCAAATTCTTTGTCGATTTCAATGAAAAACAAGTATGTTAGGTGTTCAGTGGTTTGTTCTTGCAGAACACATGATTAACTATTTTTTTTTTAGAAACACCAATATCACTAAGTATTTCATGCAATACTAACTCCTTCCAAAACAACCAACAACTCAAAAATTAAAAAATATATATATAATATTTTGAAATCTTTAATACTTTCAAGTTTTTTATTATTTTATAATTTTTATATATTTTATTTCTTTTATAAAATTTATGTATTTTTAATTTGTTTTAAACTTTTTTAAGTTTTATTATTTTAAATACAAGTATAAATATATGTTTGAGTAATCATAATGTAAAATCAAACTAGCTCAAAGAAGAAACTGTGGAGAGAAGGATAGAAAGAGACCTCGTCACTCACATAGCCAAGCACTGCTGAGGTAACCAAGAACATAAATCCTGTAAGTGTTATCTTAAGAAACAAAAGCATACCAATTTAGTAATCAAATAAATCAGGTGTAATAGTAAACATGCATATACATGCATAAGCATGTCCGAGTTTGTATGTTAATAGAAAATCACAATTTAGAAGTAGTAAGCATTACATACCATGTTTGGTCTGGAAAAAAGAACAACCAGCCGAGTAGCAAACACATATAGAAACATAAATATGTTAGTACAGGCAAATATCATTGAAAAATAGGCAAATACTTGAAGCTCAAATGAAGCATGATATAGCGTTTAAAACTTATACTTTCACACCAGGGCGTAACTAAGGGGAAAGGCAGGGGCCTTGGCCCCCCTTGATTAAATGGACTAATAGCAACTTTAGTCCCATCCAGTTATAAAATATTCAATTTAAACCCTATTCAAATATAATGTTTACTTTCAACCCCCAAACTTTTAAAATTTTATTTTGACCCCCCAAAACCGAATTTCTAGCTTCGCCTCTGCTTTCACATTGATAATTCCATTCCCTTTTTCTAAGTTCAGCTCTATATCAAATATCACAATCCACTAGCAACACTCAAACAGGTATAGATAGGAACCAGTGTTTCAAAACAAGTAAACAACACTAACAAAATGAAGTAGCAAATAAAAACTATGGTTATTCAAAGCATAAATAGAGATGACAAAATTACTTTCGCACAAAGAGGGCCTTGGCTCCCCTTGATTAAATGGAGTAATACCAACTTTAGTCCCTTCTAGTTATAAAATATTCAATTTAAACCCTATTTAAATATAATATTACTTTCAACCCGCCTTCCTCAAGGTTCAGCTCTCTATCACTATCACAATCAACTAGCAACAGTCAAAACAAGTGTATATAGGAACCAGTGCTTCAAAACAGATAAACAACACTAACAAAATGAAAACTATGATTATTCAAAGTACTAAAATAATAAAAAAAATCCAAAGAACTTACGGCATCCAAAGAGGGAAGAAGTTAACAAAAAGGCTCTAAAAGGGTTGTAATACATATTTAGCAAGGTAAGAGTGATCCACACCGCTGTATTTGTATCTTTTCAAAGCTTGTACACCATGTGATCCTATATACCCTATTTTTTGCTAAGAACTGCAATAATCCAAACTAATGGGTATTGATAAAAATGATTCAAATATAAGAAAAAATGAAAAAAATCAAGGAAATCAATTTAAAGAAATCCCCATGCTTGTTTTTTGCATAGAAAAAGATTAACTTTTGAACTAATAGTTAAAGTTAAGAGATTCCATTAACTTTGGAAACAGAGAATCAAAGAAATAGGTTAGCATAAATCATGAATAAAGGGATTTTAAAGTGAACACAAGGAACAAAATGATCAAACACTGAAAAAATGTAGTAGACTCAAAAGCAAGCAAAAAGTTAAAACCCAGTAAACACAATAAAACAATGAGAAAACTGAAATTAAAAAAAATTCATTTATACCTGTTTGAAGCAGAGATCAAAAGCTTAGAAATTTGATTTGCAAAGGAATCAAAAAATCAGATCAAGTAAGGCCAAAAGGCAACGAAGATATTTTTCTTTCCATCTCCCGCGTTTCAAACATAAGAAGCTCAGCTGTAAAAAAGGTGCAAGAGCAGAGTGTATTATTACAAATAATCATAAGGGAGTGAGAAGGGAGTGATACTTAATTTTTGTACCAAATTAAATATTAGTTAATTCACGGCGGAGAAGGGAGTGAGAGGCTGTGGAGTGGCCTTTGGGGTCTCATCAGCCATGGGAGTGCAGAGTGTTTGTTGGAGAGTGGCAACTAAGAACATATTGTCGGCCATGGGAAATTAGGGATTTTAGGGGGGAAATTTTAGGGTAAAATGGCGCCATTTTTTTAAGTCAAATGATTTTTGTGGTGTTTTTTATAAAAACGCCGCTATTGCTTATCTTTTGCGGTATTTTTTGTAAAAACGCCACAAAAAAATCATTTTGGGTAAAATGGCACCATTTTTTAAAGTCAAATAATTTGGTGGCGTTTTTTTATAAAAACGCCGTTATTGCTTGCCTTTTGCGGCGTTTTTCATAAAAAAACGCCGCAAAAAAAAATCATTTTCTTTTGAACAAAAATTATTTTATTTAAACTAATATTTAAATATTTAAATATATTTTATTTAAACTTATTTATTAATTCTATTTAAATTAATATTTAAATATTTAAATATATTTTCTTTAAACTTATTCATTAATTCTATTTAAACTAATATTTAAATATATCAAATGGTTTAGATTAAATTTTTTAAATATAAAAGCATTAATTAATTGTATAAAATTTTATCATTTAACAAATCTCAAGTAAACCTTAACCTTAAACCCTAAATTAACCATTCAATACATATAAAGTCTATCTATTATATATCTCTTAAATAATTTAAACTATACTCATAATTTCAATATATATAAGAACATATTTAAAATATAAATTAAAAAAATAATTAATCTAAACCCAAAACCCTAACTCGATCCCCAAATCTCTAAACCCTAAATCCTTAACTCTTAACCCCTAATGTCTAACCCCTAAACCCTTAAACCCTAAACCTTAAATCCCAACCCTTAAACTATAACCCGTAATTCATAATCCCTAAATCCATACTCTTTAAACCTTAAAATATGAACTCCTAAATCGGCCTTAAATCTTAAATTAATCATACACCCTAAACTAAAAACCCTAAACAAATTTATTATTATCTCTTTTACATAAGAACGTATTTAAAATATAAATTAAAAAATAATTAATCTAAACCCAAAACCCTAACTCGACTCCTGAATCCCTAAACCCTTAATCCTTAACTTTTAACCCCTAACGTCTAACTCCTAAACCCCTAACTCATAAACCTTAAATCTCAACCCTTAAACCATAATCCCTAATCCATAATCCCTAAATCCATACTCCCTATACCTTAAAATAGTAACTCCTAAACTAGCCTTAAATCTTAAATAAATCATATACCCCTAAACCAAAAACCAAAAACCCTAAACTATAGTGATAATTAATTCAATATTTAAAATTAATACTATCTCTTTTACAATTATATAATAATTTTTTTAATATATAAATTAAAAAACAATCAGTAATCATGTACCCAAAAAATTTTAAAATTATTTTAAATAATAGTATTTTAATTTTTTTATGTGTTTTATTTCAAATTATTTCTACATGTCATTTTTTTGAAGATTTTAAATATTCAATTAGAAATAAATTAAAATTTATTTAATTAATATAAATAAACCAATTAAGATAAAATGTTTTTAGCGGCGCTTTTTCAAAAACGCCGCTAAAGCCAAGAGCATTAGCGGCGTTTCTCAAAAATGCCGCTAAAGCCAAGAGCATTAGCGGCGCTTTCTCAAAAACGCCGCTAAAGCCAAGAGCATTAGCGGCGCTTTTTCAAAAACGCCGCTAAAGACCCGAGCATTAGCGGCAGTTTTTCAAAAACGCCGCTAAAGCCCTGAGCATTAGCGTCGCTTTTTCAGAAACGCCGCTAACACCCCAAAAGGTTAGAAAACGACGCCGTTGGGCTTAGGTTTTTTGCGGCGTTTTTTAGAAAAATGCCGTTAATGCTCATTTTTAGCGACGTTTTTTGAAAAACGCCGCTAATACTCTATTTTTACCGGCGTTTTTGGTCCAAACGTCGCTAAAAGTGCCGCTAAAAGCATGTTTTGGTGTAGTGTATAGTATCAATCATAGCCTATTATAGTTTGAGGCATATCTGTTGCTACTTTTCCTTCAATTACAATACCATTTATTATAAGCTTTCAATAAACTATCACTATTTATTTAGTGAATGATAATGGGTCAACAAGTTCATGATAAATATAGAAAAATGCTTATTTAATTGTACTTAAATTCCAATCTTCTTGGAGATTACAATTTTTTTAAAAAAAAAAGTATGCACGTGAAAATCTTTCTCCAAAGAATTAATTAAAAAATCGATTTTATTACATTCAGTTTGATTGGTTATTATGTATTTCGCTCGGTTTTCTATCCACAAGTTAGGAAATCGTAATTATCAAAATTAAATCAAATAAAATCAATCGTAATAAAAATTAAATGATAATTTGCAAATTTTAATTTGAATAATAAAGAACTGCGTTTGAATAAAAACCAATAAAAAGCAAACAGTAAAAAGGAGAATTAAAAAAAAGTCAAAGATAGCAAAATTACAAGATGAAAAAAAAAAGTTTAATTACATTGATTCATAAAAATTTTCAAAGCAATCCATTTTCTTTTCTTTGATTACTTCTTTAATAAAAAATTTAGGATTTGTTTGGAAAATACTATGTAATTGAATTAAAGTGTAATTATTAGGGTAGTAATTGCACTATCTTGTAATTACAAAGAAATGTAATTTCCTAGATGTGTTTGGTTGATAGAGTGTAATTACATTGTAATTCATTATGTCATGTTTGATAGTACAAATTATAATTACACAGTTACATAATTTATATTTTAAAAAATATTAATTACTATAAAAATTAATAGTACGATAAAAATAATTTCTAAACAAGTAACAAAAATTAAAATCAAATTATGATATGTATTATATTAGTCTAAAAAAGTAGTTGATAATATGAATCCCATGTGATGGCCTGATGGTCAAGGGTGTTCACCGTCTCAAGTGTAGCCTGGGTTTGAGTCACGTTAATCGTGTTTGTTGTTCGAGCTTTATCTTTTTATTGTACTTTTTCACCAAAAAAAAGTAGTTGATAATACAATTACTAATAAAATAACAAGAAAAATAATCATCATATGTAATTTTATCTAATTGTTCTAGTGCATATTTGTTGGGTTATTCCCTTTTAATATTTAACATATGCTTCTTTTCATCATCTGTTGATCTTTGATCGAGTTCATCATCTGAACTTGAATCTGCTTAATTAAGAATATCAAGATCTCCTTCTTCCATGTCCTCTTCGAAGTATGGATCATTTCAATTCCACATATGATTGATATTATGAAATATGCAACATGCTAGTACAATCAAACCCTTTTTTTTATGCTATACTAAGGTGATGTTAATATGAGAAATATTTTTTTAGAGCAAAAAGTGTCTTTTCAACCATATTTCGAAGCATTGAATATCTCAAATTAAAGAGTTCAGAGCTATCTATAGTGCTAATGTCTAGTACCATTTTCTTAAATGGTATCATACCATGCGATATGGTGCAAGAAACTATAACGACTCGAAAGTCAGTGATATTGAAAAGTCTGGTTTTGGAACCCCATTTTCATAAATTGGACTCGTAAATATTTTTATTAAATATTTACAGAGTGATATTTTAAATGAATTAATTTTCGGTTGGGTAATTTCGTTTAATTAGTGCTTAATTTAAGTATAGGGACTACATCACATAAGTGGTAAACGTGCAATTTGCTAAGGAATTATAATTAGAACCTAGTGTAAGGGATTTATATAGTAAATGCACCCTTAGTTTATATGATGGCCGATTGAGGAATTAAATTTATGTATGTTTATATATATTAAAACATTAGTTAATTAAATTATAAAATAAATTAATATTAACATAAGAAAAGATAAAATGGTTTGGTGGAATGAAAGAGAAAACATTTATCTTTTTTCATCCCCAAAGCTTCGAAAAAAGGAAGAAGAAGAGAAGGCAACAACTTAGGGTTCATAAAGTTTCAAGCTTTAATTGGTTAGTTTAATTTAGCCATTTTCTTTTAATTTTTATATTTTCGGGATCTTAGAAGCTTAATCTAGTTGACCCATGTTGTATTTTTTGTTACTATTAAAGTTTGAGGATGTTACCAATGTTAAATAATAGGAGCTTGAGGTGTTATTTTGATAGATTTTAATGTTAGAATTGAAAAATGACTAAGATGCACAAATTTTGAATTTTGTGGTGAAATTAAGAAATAGGAAGTCTTATAGGGGCTCTAGTGAATTCAACATAAAATTTGGGGTTTAATTGTAAAAGTTAGTTAGTATCAGTTTTAGGGACTAAATTGAATAAAAAAAGTTGTATAAAATACCAATTGAGTGTGAAACTGGTTTTATATTGATGATTTTATATGTTTGTTTCAATTCGTAGCTAATGTCAACCCGGATTCCTCGAAAAAAAAGGAAAAGACAAAGTCTTTGACGAATAGCTCAGAGTTTACGGTTTGTGTTTTTATAATCCGAACTACTTGTAAATTGTTGTATTTTGAACTGTGTGTGCATGGTAAGAACATAAGGAGAGTCAATTGATGATAATGAGATGTATTTGGATTGATTTGAAATGTTTGATGTTCATAGGGATTAAATTGAATATATGTGGAAATTGTGTATTTTATATAAATATGAAATTGAATACATGTTGAGATAATTGATGTTGCCATATATTAGATGAATGCATGCATTATGGAAAATAAATGTGAATTGTGATATTGATTGGTAATAAAATGAATACCTTATTAATTGTTAAAACAAAGTCAGATATAATTGGCACACCATAGGATAAGAAGAGTGCAAGGTTGCTTCGACTATGAGTCGATGAGGCACTGGGTGCCAAATTGCTTCAGTTTAACCGATAAGACACTGCGTGTCAAAATTATTTATAGTGTTGGGCGCAACTATTGCTTCAGATTTATCTAATAAGGCATTGGGTGCCAAATTGGTATGTTGGTTGTATTCGTGTATCCGTCAAAGTCTGAGTCTTGTTAATAGGGAAATAATCAGTAAAATCGAGATATTTGTTATTGAAATGGAAAATGATAAGAAAAGGAAATGAAAGGTGAAATAGAACATGAAATGGTGGGTGGAGATGTGAATATTGAATGATTATGATCAACGAAGACATGAATTTGAAATTTGAGATGGGATATGTCAATATATGAATTGAGTTATCATATACTATATGGGATATAATTTCCATGTACAAATGTTGGAATGATGAGTTGGTTGTGACCAAAGAATATGTAATTTGGCATTAATGATTTGTTATATTGCATATCATCACTTAATTTAAATTTTGCATCATAATGATTTATATTATGTTTAAATATTTGAATTATAAAAATACTATTGAGTTATACTCAACGCACAGTTTTTTTTTTCATGTGCAGGTTAGGTACTTAATGATTCGATCATCGACTCAGCATCTGGCAGCAATCCTGAACTCAAGTGTTAGTGATGTGTTCATTTTGATATTGGCATGTACCTAGGAAGTCCTTTGGTTATAATGATCATTTTGTATTTTGTTGGCATTTTGGAGACTATGTATATAAGTGTATGTATATATATGTGATGGTACTAGTCATGTTGTTAATGTCTTTTTAGGTTGCTTGGGTTATATGTCTAATGTTTTAATGGTTGAGAAAATATCATGTTATGTGATGTGTTTTTGGTTGATGCTTGGATATGGAATGATGGATGGCATGCTTAGGTTATGTCTTTGAGATGTTTTGGTAAGTTTGAGGCTTAAAACATGAGATTACTTGAATGGTTATTTTATGCTTGACTAGCTGTTAGTGAAAGTGTCATGGAAGGTTCATTGAATTGGTATGTATGTGATCTTTTGGTGGTTTAATTTGTTGATTGAGGTGTCAATTGTGGCATATTGGTTAGACATTTAGGATGATTGTTATAAATGATGATTTTGGTATGATTTTGATGCAATTTGAATTGGATGAGATGTGGTTTAAATGGTAGCTTGTGACATAAGTGATTTAGGGTTGAATAACTTGTTTTGGAAGGTAATTTCTAGGTACACACGGCCTGGTACACAGTCATATGCCCTACACGGCTTAGGACATGGTTGTGTGGCCTATAGAATTTGGTTGATTTTTGGTGCAGATGGCCACAGTTTGTTACACGGCCTAGTGACACAGCCGTGTGATATATTTTGGAATATTTACACTTTTGACCCATACAACCTTGATGAGTTTACACAGTTGATCGTACGGTTGTGTGACTCCAACACCACACGACATCAGTCTGTTGCACAGTTCATCAACACGACCATGTGTCCCATTCCACACAACTTTAGCATTTCCACACGGTCAGGGGACACAGCCATGTGACCTGTATTTTCAGATTTTTTTCCCAACTTTTTGTTTTAGTTTTAAAATGATCCCTGTTTGCTACCGGATTGGTTTTAAGCTTTCGTAAGCTCGATATTAGCCTGAAATTGATTTAATCACATGTTAATTTGATTATTTATGAATTTTTTGATAATTAATTGAGATTTTGAGTTATAATTTGTATACAAATGATTTGTATTTGTCTATAACATTTTATTACTCGGATTCAACGACTGGACCGAGTAAGGGGTGTTACAAAAATATTTTCTATTTGTATAATTAGCATCGACCTTATAATATTTGGGTTCACAATCCAAATAGTCTATTACTTCAATTATAAAAACTTATATAAATTTAATTTGGAGAAATACTTATGCTAAGACATATCTATTTTTATAATACGTAAATTAAGTAAAACAATATAAAATTTATAATATATTACCTTTATAAAAAAATGTTTTATAAATTGTCCAAACTTTCATAATACTTCTTATACATAATATATTTTTTTGTCATAACTTTAAAAAGTTGTTTTTTATAAATAGGTTATGATAAAAAAATTTTTTTATAAATAAATATACTACAACACTTTTATAACATGTAGATTATTTTTATAATAAACTTTTTAGTAATAATTTTTGAAATTTTTTGGGTTTTAAATAATTTTTTTTGTTATAACTTTATAAAATATACAATTTTTTATAATATAATTTTTTAGGATTTATAATATTGAAATTTTTTTTGTCATAATCATCCCAAACACTTATACATGGTCATGCTTATAATATAATTTTTATAAAAATAATTTTTTAAAATTGAATTTGAGTGTAACTACTTGGGTAATTACTACAATTCTTACCCTCCTCCTAAGAATTAGAAAGTGTAATTTAGTGCTCCATTTAGACCCCATCCGGAGGGACTCATCAATTACAGTGATTACCTAAACATGTCACATTTGTGTAATTACAATAAATTATACCCAAATTTATTTAGTATCTTGCTTTCCGATCATTATCTTAATAAATAAATAAATAAATAAAATACTAGTTGCTTGATGAGACTATTGAAACGTTGAATTGCATGCATGCAAATGTGGAATGATAGTGGTAGTTGTTTTTGGCATTTTGATAGAAGGCTGGAGGTGGTCTCTGGTGGGGACCCTAGCGCTGGTTGGATTTAATTGAGGCATGCATGGACCATGGATTGACTGGGCAATATTAAAAAGAGTGAACGCTGACCCCCAGCGAAGCCGCCGTCGACCAACCTTTTAAAGGTCATTTCAACGCTGCCTTTCAGCCAACTTTGTCTTTCGAAAACGCTTAACTATTTCTAACATCCTAGCTTATTGTTAACGTTGAAGGATTGGCATTTTAGGTTAATGTTGCCTTGAAAATTAGACTGAAGTTAATCTTTTCTACTCATTTAAAAATATCAAAGACGTAGATGGTTTCTTTTTCTGAGCTAAAATAAAATTATTATTAAAAATAAAACTATTGGGAAAGTATTGTATGAAAGAAACAGTGATACCATGTTATCTGTATCACTTTTGTAATAATTTAATGATATATCAGTATTTTTATTTTAAATTTTAATATTTTCATCATAAAAAAATAAAATCTTAATAAAAATTTTAAAATTCAGGATAAAATTACTGATGTGGTATTAAACTATTAGAAATGAATAATATATTTGTTTCATACAATCCTTTCTCTCATAATATTAGTAAGAAAAAAAAACCAAATACAACAACAAACGACACCTAAGCATATTAAGATAAACACCTAAAAGGAAAGCATATTACAAATAAGAACCACAAACAGTAGCATTGAAACTAAATATTGAACCCGTAGCTGGCTTCACCAGTATAATCTGATCAACACTTGGCACGGTTCAGGCAGAATCTGCAGCATATTGAGAGTCTAGATGATTATTAATTAATTGTTTCTTAAACATGTTTTCTAGGCTCTCTCTCCTGTGAACTTGGTAATACAATCATATATCAACTAAAATATACATATATCATGCAAAATGTGTGTTAAATGAGTCATGTTTCATACATTAATTCGCGACACATTTAATTATTTAATACCTACATTAAACAAGAAAGTTAATGAGTTACACGAAAACATACATTCAAAAATTACAAAATATCAGGATAACTTCTCTAATAGCTTCACTTCATCACTTTCTCTTTCCCCTTGCTAGAACCTACTTTAGCAAGCTCGTTCTCTTCATAAATCATATAAAAGATAGGGAGAATATTTGATGTATTGTTGGTACATAAATCTTATAACATGACACCTCATCATTAAATAAAACAAAAAAAGTGGAGGATATATAAATAAATACTAATAACTTTATTTACACATAATTAATTATAAATAAATGCTAAAACCCTAAATATTTAAATCCAAAATCATAATTCCGAGAGTTATTAATATTCATTTAATAATTATGTTTACATAAAATTATTATTTAGAACTAAAAGTCTTCCATATTTTTTATTTAATTTAATGATGACATGTCATATTATTATTAGAGACTTATATATCAACCGCATTTCAAATATTTTTCCTAAAACATATAGGAACACATTAATACGTCATGTAACAAACATTAAGTAGCCATGTTAATGGCTCAACGACCAAACGTGAGCTCATAAATGTTAAATGGGATGATGAGATATTAAGAAAACATGAGTTCTTACATTGGTAACACTTTCTCATCCTAAGTCAAGCTCTTTCACTAAGGCTGCGTTCTTTATTGCTTAACAAACGGATTTTTCCTTGAAAAAGTGCTTTTCTTTGAAAAGCAATGAAGAACGACCTTCGTTTGGTAACAAATTCTCAAAAGTTGAGAAGTGCTTTTGGGCAGACGGAGAAGTAAAATTTTTTAGCTTTTCAGCCAAGAAGTAAAAATTACAAACCCTAAATGAGTGGATGATGAGGATAATAGTGAGAAATGACTCATATATAAGGTTAAGTATGACTTTTATTTTCAGTCAAATTTGAGAAATAATATTCTACTTAAACTTTGTTTATTTGTTTCAATCAAACTCTGATAAGTTTAGATTATTTTATTATTATTTGATCTATGAACGTAGCCTATAAATAGGCTCTTTTACAACCTTAAAAAAAATACCCATTAGAGATTAGAACTTATAACACATTTAGAGAATTTTGTGTTTACGTTTTGAGGGTTAGTTTGTTTTTGGGTTTTTGGGGTTTAATTTTTATCTCCATCTTTTGTACTCTTCGTTCTTTTGTCATTATAGTAATTATCTTTGCCCGTAGTTTATCCTCTTTCGAGGGGTTTTTTCACGTTAAATTTGTGTGTTCAATTTCTCAATTTCTTCCGCTATTTTTACTTATTTGTTGCTTAATCGGGTAGAAAAATAGTAAGCAAAAGAAGAAAAATGGTGAAGGTTTGAAGAGAATTGAGTAGAAAATGGCAAAAGAAGGAAATGGAAGCTTTTCTTTCTCCCAAGATTGCTCGTCCGCTGGTTTTAGGAGAAAAATGAGGGTTTTCACGATTAAAAATTCAATTAAAGTGGTCAAATTTTCAAAATGTCATAATGTGTGGCTAATTTTTATTTTTAATGCTAAAATTCAAAATGTGGTTAAGGTGTTACTATATTTGTAAATATGTTGTTTTTTAAGTCATGGTTAGGGGTTGGAGTTGTGGGCACTCCAAGTACTTCCGTTATTATTCACACGTTCAATATTGACACTTTTTTAGAGTCTTGCAAGTACTTCCGTGAATCGTACATGATTCTCCACCAAAATTGGAGACAAAACTAAAACTTTGTATATTTCTCTTGAAAGAGCCAATTCAATCTCAATAGAGATATTTTAATCTTTTATTTAATATATCAAACCTTTTTTCATTGAGTTCTTAAAACAGATATTATGAAAACTTTATTTAAAAAAAAAACAATCAAGTACACAATATTTTGGTAATTGACAAAGGGGGAAAGAATGTTTAAAACTCTTTCTTTTGGTACAAATGTCTCGCCTAAAGATATAAAAAGGGTTGCAAAGGGTGAGATTTAAAGACATACTAGTATTTCCTTTCAAGGATACCTACACAAATCAACTAAGTTAAACTCTACGTTCAAAGTATGAAACAATCGAATCTGTTTAGCTTTTCTCATTATGATGAAGCTGGATATGGAGAGCGCAGATTGCTAGGTATGCAAGGAGAATTCATCCATACCCTAGCATGCAATTTGAGCACCTCCTTAGCTTTCTCTTTAGTCTTGTGTCCACATTCCACTTGAAGCACCAAGCACAATTTAGCCACAATCCCTAATTGCAGCATCTCTTGAAGCACATTAGAAGTGGCACAGAACTTTGAAATAGACAATAGAATTCTCACTGCCCTTTGGTTTGCAACATGAGAAACCCTAAGAATCTTCTTTGAAACAATAGCAAGCCCTGCTCCATGATTTAGCAGCTCG
This sequence comes from Gossypium hirsutum, assembly GCF_007990345.1. Taxonomy (NCBI): domain Eukaryota; kingdom Viridiplantae; phylum Streptophyta; class Magnoliopsida; order Malvales; family Malvaceae; genus Gossypium; species Gossypium hirsutum. Next base: position 32,429,124 of record NC_053440.1, read on the forward strand.
GATCGGCCTTCGGCGCACCGGCAAACTTCATCGAGCACTGTTAGTATTGTTTCACAAGCCCTTTTCTGTGATGAACAAAGAAGCAATTCAATCAAGACAGGTACCGCGCCTGCTTCAGCTACCCTGACCTTGTTTCTTCCCCATGGAGAAACACTTACCAGCAACTGCAGTGTAGCTTTTGAGGCCTGCTGAGAAATTCTATCACGTAAAACTCGAACCAATTCGACGAATAATTCGTGTCTCAAGCAGATGAGTTGCATTGGATCAGCCATCTCTAGCATTGATTTCAACAACGATACTGCATAAGCACGAGACTTGCAGGTTCCACGTTGCATTACTCTCGTTAAGGACACTACGATATCACCATTTTTGCGCATAAGATTCTTGAGAGCAGCTTCTGAGAGGTGGAGATTGTACAGAATGTTTAGAGCCTCATCAGTTGGTCTTATTGGCTCGAATTCATTATATAACAATCCGTCAACAGCTGTAGGGTCGTAATTGCTCACAATTGAAGCCAAGAACTCGACCACGCCCGAAGATTCCATGCACCTCTTGTTTGTAGCATTCTCGGAAGCGATTGATTGTAGCCGCCTGAGACACTTTATCTGGTGCAAGGGTGACTTGGCGGCATCATTGAGGAGTTCGGTGATCTGAGCTTTGCTGATGGGTGGCTTTGGCGTTGGGATTCTTTCAATTCCATGGCAAGCATTTAGCATGCACCATGATTGAATCAATCTTCTCAGAGTATGATTCGGGGTAAGTTCACAATCTGCAATAACTTGCTTCGTAACGGGACATGCAGTGTTCTTCCCTGAAAACAACCACTTCTCAATGCTTTCCCTGTCGTATGTGATCCCTGTTGGAACTGTAACAGGATCCGTCATAATCTCCAGAGAAATTGGGCAGATAAAAAATGGAGGAACATCAATTTCTTCCATTTTCAAAGCAACCCACACAGACAAGAAAGTGAAAAGGTATCTTAAGTTTGTTTAACAAAGATTAAGTTGTGAATTGGTTTGAATTTTGAAGAGGATTTAGAGGATGACAAATTGAGAATCTATATCTCTACATATTAATACGTGGGCGGATATTCAAACCCCGAGAAAGTCAAAACAACAGAAAGGCTGACCTTTCCAAGCAATTGAAAGGCTCAAGGATGACAACTTTAACTACTACAGCTAAAGCTATGAGTGAAAATTTGCCTGGTCCAAATTAGCTAAAAGCTTTTATGACTATAATTCTAGCATATGCTTCAATACAGAGCAAATGGTGCTAATACTAACCCATTTTAAAATTTGTCTAATTCTAAATTTCATCCTTCTAGTTTATTAAAATTGAGAAATTAATTCTTCTAATTTGATTTGTTAGTATTTGGTTCTCCTACTTCATTAAATTGAAAACTTATTAGTTCAGTTTAAACGCATAATCTTGAATTGTTTATTTTTATTAATTTTATTGTATATAAATTAATGGTTGGTTTTTGCTAATTTATTGCGTATAAATGGTTGAACTATTAATTCTTTTTTTAAAATATTAAACTGTTGATTTTCAAGTAAATAATTTAATGTTAAAATTTAATAGAGTTACACAATTAAACCAACTTATCTCTTTGGATAAGGACCAAATTCTAACAAATTAAAGTACAAATATTATTCTTTTTTATAAAGTAAAGAAATGATAGTTAACAAGATAAGGAAACAGTGGTTAAGCCCCTTATCATTGGCACCTTAATGACCAAGGCTCAAGTTCTGTTGATGTAATTCCTTAATTTATAACATGAGTTAATACAAAAATAAATAAATATTAAATATACAAAATTAAATTATAAAATAACACTACTCAATTAAGTTTATTATAAGAAAGGCATATTTAGTTAAACCCGAGTTAACTAATTGAAGTAAATTAATTTGATTGAAATTAACTTGGTCAAAGATTGATTAAAATAATTTTATTATATATATAAAAGCAAATAGTAATATGGTACATGATAGTGAGTGTTGGCCAAAACAAAATACAATATTAAGAATATATTCAAAATTTCAATATAAAACAGAAGTCATAACTAAAAATATTAAAAATAACTCATATGATAGTCCGATGGTTAGGGTGTTCACTATTTGCATGGCTTAGTTTTGAGTCGTACAAATTATATTTGTTGTTCGAGCTTTGCTTTGTTCTTATAATTCACCAAAAAAATATTATAATTTTTTTAAATTAAAATTAGTTTAATTAGATTATTTTTGTAAAAATTTTAGTTTAATTAACAATAAAATAATTTAAATTTTCGATTAATTCTAGTTTAATTTAATTATTAGTTTATTTAATTTATTATTTAAATAAGGGAAAAATGATATATTTTTCAACAAGAAATATAAAACAATATATATGTTCTGGATCAACAACCTCGTGCTATTTTACTGTACCCAGAAAAGCAAAACGCCGTCAATGGCCAAGAAATTGAAATGGTGAAGGCTAATTTGGCTGCGACAGCAACACTCGTTGGTTCTTTTATTTTGGCTTCGGTTGTCCACCTCTTTTGACCCTCCATTTTTTATAAAACAAAATTTCATTATTTTATTTCTTGGAAGATTTTTCTTTTCTTTCTTTTTCCTTTGGCGGTAATTGACGATGACAATGATAAAGCTGATTTTGTCTTCATAAAATTAATAATAATTCAAAATTGGAATGTCAGAAGCATGTCTAAAGACAACAATAGAAAACTAGTACCTATTTATATTATTATAATGTCTTATCTTTCAATAACTAAATTTCAATTCAAGTGTAAAAATTATTATTTTTACAAAGTATGATAATATTTATATCTTTTTATATTTTAATAATCTTAAAAAATATTTACAAAAATTATGAAATTTAAATCCAAAATATTTAGTCTCCCTTTCCTAATTTTATCATTTGAATAAAAAATATATTTAATTTTAATATCATTTTTTTAAATTTACATCATTTCTTATATTTTTGTACGATTAATCTTTTAACAATCCAATCGTTGAATTTATCAATATAATTATGTTTGTCATATATGTAAATTTTCAAACTAAACTGATATCTCTATCATATTGATATAAATATTATATATATAGTAATATGTATTAAATGGTTAAAAGTTTTTTACATAAAACAAATTTTTAAAATTTTTTTAATTTACTTTAAATTTGGCATACATGATTTATATGAATAAAATGTAAAAACGTGATAGTTGTATCATTAAAATATTAATTGTACAAAGAGATATGAAATGGTGGTCGAGTCTTAGCTCTGTTGGCATTAACATTGTTGATAGCATTTATCTTCTTATTTAAGAATTAAGGAGTAATTATACCCTAGGCATTGTATCAAAAAAAGGAAAAGATATGTGAAATTATGTTTACACCAATACAAGTAAATCTCTCTCTTTATTTTATATATTGGATATTTAAAGTTTATTATATGTCTATAGTTTCTCTTTCTTTTTTTCCCCTTGATTAAGAAGGGATTGGAATCTGTATGTTAGGTTCCGGATTTGTAAAATAGGTAAAAGTTAATAAGGTTACTAATTTTGGGTCAATAAGAGCAATTCTTTGGTTATTAACTAATAATGTTGACTTTAAAAAAAAAACCTAATAATGTTGACAAATTAAAACTTGTGGAATTGATAAGACGATAACTAAATCAACTTTAGAAATAAAGAATTATTCATCTTCACCGTTTATTTGATGTTTTCTGAAAATAATTGAAATTTGGATGTATCAATTTCACTTGCGGTAAGGATTGGTCGGTTTTGCATAAACTCACTTTTAGAAAAGTTAAAGAAGTTAGAGATGAGGAAGTTGTACACAGCTTTGGAAAAAATGAAAGGTTAGGAATGATGGTAATTTAACAAGTTCACTCCCAACCCTACAAAAATGCCTTAAGCTAGCTCAATGAATGATACACAACAATCAAAACTATTGACAAACAGTCCATACGATACAACAAACAATATGGGTATCCTATATTTTATGACATACTAACTATATCCAAAAGATTTTGGAATATTTTATCGGGTAATTTTATATTGATAAAAGTAATTTAAGTTCCATTTGTTTCACTGAAAATGACTTCCAGAAAATGATTTCTGAAAAATGACTTAATTTTCTAGAAAAAACTAATATTTTCTGGTGTTTGGATGAATCCGTGTAAAATATTTTCTATTATTTGACAGATTTTTTAAAAATATTTCATAAAAGTTGTTTTCAATGAAACAAACATACATTTGAGATTTATGATAAAGAGTTTAAATGAATTAGTGAATTGATTACAAAGTGATGTTAATGTGAAATTATAGTAAATAACGAATCTTCTTGATGTGAAGGATTAAATTGTAAACTTTGTGAAATTTATAATTGAAACAAGAAAAGTGATATGCATGAAAATTTGTTATGTAAAATAAAATATTATAATGAATTATTTGATTAAAGTACTTATATGGTGAAAAATAAATTACATGGCAACAGGGACTAAATTCAAAAATATACAAAAGTTTAAGTGTGAAACAATTTAATATGTGAATAAGGAAATTATGATAAAATTTTGAAGAATGTGTTATGACATGATGAAATATGCATATAGTATTTTAAAAGTGAAGTTGTGAAAAAATATGGAATTTTTACAATGACTAGGACTAAATTGTTAAACTTGAGAAAATATATGGATGAAATAATAGAAATGAAATACATAGAAATTTGATATGTGAAATAAGAGATTGAGATAAATTATGTGATTAAAGTGTAATAAGAAAGAAAATTGACTTAATATGATTAATTAGTGAATATTGAACTTTTATAACAAAAAAAGACTAAATTGAAAAGTTATGAAAGTTTATAAGAAAATATTTGATAAGAGAAGAATATAGTAGAGAATGTAACATCCCGGTACTTTGACCTGATGTTTGGGTCGGGTATGGGGGTGTTACAGTGAATAGAGCCTTATCAGTTTGGAAAATGTGTTAAGAAAAAAAAATTTAGTAAGACATTTTATGAGAATAAGGGGGTAATTTTATATTAATTGGAAAATCTTATACATTGACCATCTTGTTTTATATGAAATAAACATCGAAAAAGATTAAAAATATTTTCCATAAAAGCTTTTACGTTGAAACAAATAAATTCTTATATGCACGTTCAAAACCAACTTAAATAAATTTCACAAAACAATTTTACAAAGACATGCATTTAAATTAACCATGATATAAGGCAATAAAAAATTAGATATCATAAAGTGTAATTCTAAGTGTTTGTTGCTTAGAAACATTCAATCCTCGACATCATTCGTTTTCAACGATTTACCTGTCTCTTTTGCTTTAATGTAGAAAAAACATATAAAGTTATTAAAATTAAATCTAAGTTGCCAACTCCATGTTAATTTGTCTAAATTTAATCTTAAATAAATTTTAATTATTCTAAGTGAAATTAATTTCTAATTTAATCTTATAAGCATTGCTAATCAAACTAAAACTAATCACATAGTGAAACATAAAAAATCCAAATTCTGTGGTTGTGAGTGAAGAAGGAAAATGTCTTTCTTTTGAAAACTGTAACACTAAGAAGGTGTGATTTAGGGAGGGGAATGGAGGTGCGGTTATAGATATGGCAGTGTATTTTTTTCCGGCACTAACCCAATCTTAGAGGTATAAGTTATTGGGCAAAGGTGTTGCTGGATTTGGCACAGTGACTATGTTGGATCTGGTGCCCTAAGTGTAGTATTTTCGTCCAAGTACACTTGTAATTTTTCGAACAGATTAGTTAATAAAATTATTCATGAATTACATTAATATTTTGTATATTGTCCTTACATGGTTTTTGCATACAAAGTAAAATGGAAGAAAATGTTGCTCACTGATTGTCTAATGTTTAACTAATACTAAGCAGTATTTCGTGGTCGAATCGTAATACAAAAAGACAGCTTACATTAGTAGATGAACCTAAACATGCCCTTAATCTAATCGAAAATGAGTAATCTAATCGAAAATGAGTAAACCGATTGAAAGACTAAGATGATTTCTATCAAGTCCAATTATGGAGATGCCTTCTCTTGGGCATCGGGGTGGACGACTCCCAAAAGATAGAGACATAGATGTGACTGACTGGACTAACAATACATTGGACTGAACCCAAGCAAAATATATCCTAAATTTTTTTATAGATTTATTCACTTGTGACGTTCATAGTGTGACATACTTAAATCTTAAGTGGCTGGCAGACTATGTATGTGTGACTCGTACATTTTGATGTAAGTAAAAGCCTGAGTTCAAATAGATAAGGAATCGAAAGCTGGAGTGTTGGGTGTACGACTTTTACAGTACGTAGTGTCATTCACAATAATGGAATTCATAGCTCGAAACATGAGTAAATGATATCCTCTCATTGGTATTACATGATTAATAAAAAGTAAACGTGGCCACGGGACGTCCATCTTTGTGATGGATAACTTGATCACTATATGATAGCGATTGAATTTTCATGAAGGAAGATTTAATGGTTACCATGAGATAAAATAAGATCATATTGGGAGAACTAATATTATCCCAAAGAGATCAAGGATATCCTATGAGGGTAACACACTTATGATAAGGTCATTGGACGAGCACTGAGTAGTTGCTTTCGTAATAGTATGTCGCTATGGAGAGCTCAGTCATGATACTATAGTGGAATGACTTCGTGACTAAATGAGTTTATAATTAATGACTAAATGAGTTAATAAATCATTTGATCCCTAATTGCATATGTCAAATTGGTCCCTCCACTAGCTCGTTGAAACCTGAAATGAATTACGTGTTTGAATAGAAATGAATAGAATGAATACGAAAAGAGAAATTAGAATCATTCAAGAACGATTATGGTTTTTCCGAAATGGAGAAATGAAATCATTTGGAAATGAATGTAGGTTTCCAAAATGGAAATGGAAACGTAAATGATTCATTTGCATTTCTATATGAATTACTCAAAAAATGATCGGAAGAATGAATTTATGTTTTTGAGCTATGTTGAAGCCTGAAAATGAAAATAAACCATTCGGTCACAGTAAACATGTTGAGTCGTGAAATATTAAACATATTTTTTAAAACTTTACTAAGGATAAAATCGTTAAAATTTTACTAAGGTAAAATTGGAATGAGAAAATTATTTATTGGAAAATTAATGTTTATTTTGGAAATTTGAAAAATATGTATTAGATTGGATTAAATTATAAATTGTTGGGTTAAAAGTCTAGACAGTAATATAATTGGGCCTAATACAATGAGAGGCCCGAATCCCCATCGTAATACATATGAGGGGAAACACGCCGTATGAGCTCCTTTCCCTCTCCTAGTTGGACTAGGAAGTTGTTTTTTCTATTTGATATAAACTTTACAATTCAACAAGGGTTCTACTTTTTCTTTCTATAAATAGATGGCACCGATCATTGGACCCGATGTGAGAGAGGCCCAAAACCCCTCATGGACATGAAAGGGGCGACAACCTTAGAAGGAATACTAGGGTGTGTCGTTCACCCTAGTCCTATTCTAAATAGGATGTTGTTTTTCTATTTGAAATAAACCACTACAACTCAACAAGGGTCCTATATTCTCTTCCTATAAATAGATGGCACCAGTAGAGCTATGAACACAACTTTGAGAGATTGTTATTCTGTCAAAAAGTAGAGAGAATTTATTCTCGACTATTACATATATTTTTTCGGAATAACAATTCTACCAGTTTCTATTAAAAAGAGAGAATTTTCATTTTCACCCTAAAAGGAGAGAAAACTTTTTCTAGTTATGCATTTCAACTGAATTGGTTCAAACCCACACTCGAAACAGTTGTGATACGAGAAAAGTGGAGAAGATCGTTTGGATGAAAGTTGGATACTACGAACGTCTGCTAAGCCGAAAACATAGGTACGAATTCAGTTAAGGTTGATTGTTATAAATATCACAAACCGGATCGTTTTTAAAATTTTAATTTTCCACTGTGTAAGAAAATTGTTTTCAAACCAGGATTTTTCAAACACGTGTTCTACCACTTAAGGGAGACATGTTCTTGTTCCGTTGATATTTAACTTGTTTGGATCGAAAGCTAATAGTTGTTGCAAGGGTTTATCATGTTGCCAAAAAGAGAGATCGCTAGGAACTTTGCCTATATGTTCCATTTTCCTGTTCCATCTCCTGTTAGAACAACATTTTAAACATTTAATTGGGACAGTCAAAGGTTGCGAGATTGTTGGTCTTCTATAAAATGTTTTTTAATGCAACAAATGGGTAAGTGATTCGTGGTAATGAAAACTAGATTCATGTGAAGACTCTCAATTCATTCGAATGACTTACGTAAAGGAAGAGAAAAAATTGTGTTTTTAAAGAGCTTTATCCTTAATTTGATCGAAGTATTTGACATTGTTAGAAAACATGCTGATAAAGAAATTTATTGGATAATTATCGAAAATAATTTAAGTGAAAAATTCATAATTCAAAAATATTATTTAACAGAGGTTTTGAAGAAGTCTATAAATAGGTAGCAGTAATTGTTGATTTGCAAAATACAAATTCTTTTGAATGTCTATTTCGATAGCAATTTTGTGCTTTTAGTGACAATTTTATTTAACACTCTTTATAAATTTTATTAGAGAGAATTTTCATATTTGTATGTGAAAATATGTTGGATGAGTAATTATAATAATTAAATTCATTATCAAGCTACAGAATAAAATAGGTTTAAATCAATAGATAATACAGAAAATTTGTTAGATAAATAATTAACTAAGCAAAACTCAACAAAGTAAAATTAGCCATGTGAACTGCGTCTGGGTTAATAAATATTGCTTTTTTCTCTTGTTACTTTGCACTATTCTTTACTTTGTCGATATGCAAGATGTTAACTTACTGTTCCGTTCTCTCTTCTAACTAAACTTAAGACAACGAGTTGGGAGTTCATCAAACTGAGGTGTTTCAACATGTAAAAGTGTATATATATATTAAAAATAAATACACATTCAATTAATATACCTTGTGAAATGTTTTGTCGATGCAAGGGAACTTGCGCCACTCATCAGTGTGTGATCTAAGGATTCCCATAGCTTTTTCTTTCAAGTATGGTGCAGTACTGTCAACTTGCAGCATCATGCAAAGCTTTGTTACGGTTCCAACTTCCACCATTTCTTCAAGAACCGAATTTGTGGCCACGAATTTGCTTATCAACGAAAGGATGAACACGGCTCGGTCATCAGCCGTCGGGGACACCTTCATAATCCTCTTTGCCACGACGGCGAGACCGCCTTTATGGCTAAGGAACTCAGCTCTCCCATCTGCACAACAACATAGGTGGAAAAGTATTCCCACAATAAGCTCGGTGGTTCTCTTCTCCGGTGATCCCAATTCAAGCTCGATAAGCGCCGAAACGGCACCTGATTCAACCATCATTAACCGATTTCTTCCCCAAGGACAAGCAATTAATAGCGCATGCAAAGCTGCGTTCATTCCCTGCTGAGAGACGGTGGTGGTTTGTTTCAAAACTCCGGTGATCATCTCAAAGAAAGGCGGTTCTAATCTTTCAAGTAAACCGGAGCTGCTGCTTGAATCATCGTTTTCAATGCTAAAACGGCGTGGGATTTTACCATAACTTGGGGTTTGAATTCACATCCCAATACCCAAATCAAGGATTTGATTATCTGATCATTATATTCTTGAAGAAAAATCTTTGCTTCTGCCAATGGAATTCGAATGAAAACAAGTACCCTTAGGGCTTCTGCAAAGCCCTGAGCAGAGGTTTCCTCGAAACAATTTACGATGAACGATAACAGAGCTTTAGGCACCCCGGTTTCCACCATGAACTTCCGGTTTCTTTCATTTTTGGCCGCCAAGAAATCCAGCTCTTGCAGGGCTTTGATATTGGAACCAGGTTGTTGAAGCTGTTTGATGAGTTTAAAGAAATGAGATTTATCAACGGAAAGTTTAGGGGTTGGAATCCGATCAACGCCAAGCGACGCGTTCTCGGTGCACCAGGATTGGATCAAACGGCGGAGCGTATGGTTAGGCGTTAAATCAGATTCTGGAGGCAAAGGCTGCTGGGTGACTGGACAGCTTGTGTTTTTGCATGTAAGTAGCCATTGCTCAATGCTCTCTCGATCATACGTGATGCCGGTTGTGGCTGTCACTGGGTCTTACATAATTTGCAGAGATATAGGGCAGAGGAAATACTTGGGAACTTCAATACCATCCATGAAAATATATGAAAAGAAAAATCAAAATGGAAAGAGCAGTGTTAATCCAGGAGAAATTAAGAAGCTGAAAATTGTAGGTTTGTTTTGAAGAACACAAGTGGAAGGGGAGGTTTTGAGGAGTAAAAGAAAGCGGCTTAATTTATTGACTAAAATAGAAAGGAATTTTGAAATAATTGGATTTGGTCGTCGATTACTCCATCAATTGGATTCTCATGCATTAATTCGAGAGAGTTGATTGGTCAACCAAGAAAAGTTTAATATGACGGCAGTTTATGGTTTTTCGTATGAAATATATGATCCATAATTGTATAATAATGAAAATTTATTTTTGTGTACGTTTCATAATTTTTCATTATCACATCAAGTTACTTGTATATACATTAGTAATTAACATTAACCACCGTAAAATAATTCAATTGGTTTATTTTTAGGCTTAATTCACAATTTAATCTTATATTTATTCTATTATATTGGTATTTAAAATTTTTTTAATCTAATTTGATATCTAAAATATTATTTAGTTATGATTTTTAGTTCAAATGGTTAATAAATGATAAAAAATTTGTTAGCCAATCAAATAATGCCATGTGGCATTTTAATAAAAATATATAAATTTTTATTTTATTAATTATAAATTTTAAAAATTTATAAAAATAGAAATAAATATATAAAAAATCCAAAATATATATAAATTAAATTTAAAAACTACAAACTATATAATATATAAAATACTTAAAAAAATTAACCAAAAAATTAGAAAAATTATGGGTTTCTTCTCCATCTTGGTATTCAAATCTATGCATATGAACCTGAATTACTACTTTTTTCCAATCGTAAGTGAGTTTTTTCTTCGTTATCTTCTATGGATGAAAAACTAGTACTCCAAACACCATTTTTTCAGTCATAAGTGAAGAAAAAAAAATTCTCACGTTTGGTTCATATGGATGAACCCGAATTACCAAAAAAAAAAAAAATTTGTTAAAAAACATATCTCCATTCCTTTTTGTTCTCTATTTCTCATTTCTCTCTTTCTCAAATTTTTTCAACCCTCTGAACTCTATACATGTGAGTTAAATTTTTAACCCAACTATTATGAAAAACTCATTCATTCTATGAAATAATTTAATTTTCTAAACCCAAATAATTGAGCATTTAACCCCAGCTATTATGAAAATAAAAACTGAACCCCCCATTTTCTGGTTAATTCTTTTTTCTTTGGTTTTCTTTCTTTCTTTCTTTTTTTTTGTGCTAAAAAATTGAAATATAATTATTGATCACATGTCAAACTTGGATGGGCATTCATGATACAACTAAGCAAAATAGTAGCACCTTGAATTGTGAATTCTTTGATTTGGATATGTGGTTTTACATTAGAAAGATGAACATGTTATGGCTTGCATTAGCAATAGGAAAGAAAGTTGTTAAGCTAGTTAGTTCAACGTTGCGTTTTAAGTTAAAATTTAGTAAAATGGTGTGCAACACCCTCATCCGATCCGATTGCCAGGTTCGAGCTACGGGATGTCACATCCATTATCAGAGTAACTACAAACATTTAATGTTCAATTAACAACATAATACAAGCATACATTAACATTTTAAACCATAATAATAGTATACAACCTTTCTCGAGTCTTATAAGAGCCAACACATGCTCTAAAGTTAACCTAGAATCGAACAATGACCAATTTGCAACATTTTCAAAATTTCTTGTCAACGTCGTGACATGGCATATTGACTTGTCTCATTGTAACGACGAAGGTTCCATGTCATGCCATGGCCTGAAATCCAGATCTCGTCGCAACAACCATCGCTTGATGTCACGACATAGACTCTGTTTTTGGCACCACTAAGGCCATCTAGTACCTATTTCCATACAAACAAACCATTTACACATCTGGTGCATATTTGCACACTTTTACCTACACAAAACCAATCCAAACTCATACTAAACATTACATTTTAACCAATTCAAATCAGTAAATCCAATATGCCACTACTTGGCACCAAAACGTATCAATTTAACCTATTCAAACTCAACTTATGCTATTATGCCTTTAAGCCATTCAAACTAACATTTAACTATGCCAATTCATGCTCAATTATGTCATTTGAATACCATTCACACCACACATCATTTACCAACTCACATACACCAATTGACATAACTTCCACAACATTAAGCATTAACCAAATTCAAACCAAATCTAAGATTTTACATTAACAAAGCAACACCTATGTACATGCCACATAACCAAGTCTAAAAATGATCAAAATACTACCGAATATATATCAAGATAGTGTGAGCTTCTCGTAGATTCAATCGACACGTTCTGCAAGTTAACAATCTACAAAGAAAAAGAGAGGCAACGAAGTAAGCATAACGAATGCTTAGTAAGTTCATGTGAAAATTTAATTAACTTACCTTGACATTATAATAATTAAACAATTGGAAACACATTGGTATAACACCTAACATTCTTAACTTTCATGTGCAATTCAACAATATAACCAACAAATTAGATCATTTGCATAACAAGATCATATTACTCAAATCATGTATACATACAACCATTCCATCTTATAACATATATATTTCAAGCTACGCTTAATTTGAAAACATAACTATTCAACTCATTTCAACCATTTCATTTCCATTTTTAATTATTGTTTTTTGCCTGGAAAACTAAAGTAAATTGAATTCGGATACTGGACTTGTATGCTCACAAGAGTTGACATATTTGGGCTACTTATACAAAATTCATATCATGTTCGATGATTGCTCACACAAGCTTCAAAGAATCTGCAACATATGCTAGATCTCAAATAATCATATAAGTTTCTAATTAAACATTTGTTTTCCTTTTTGGGACACTCATGTCATGTCATTTGTATCCTAATCATTTACTAAGTTCACACAGGTATCATTACCATTATCGTATCATTTCAAACCCTGTAGCCGTGTACACGCTTTTTATATTTCAAAATAGCAGTCCATATGCATTTCAATTATTTGCACCAATTCAAAATAACAAAAATTTTTGTATTTTACGATTCAATCCTATTGATGCCAAAGCTACAAATTATACATTTAGATAGACTATCAAAGAAAGTAAACACAATTTAGTCATAACATAATAAAATAATGTAAATTCCATAAGAACTTACTTAGCAAAAAAAACAAGCAATTGAATCTTGAAGAACTAATTAGCAAATTTGCCTTTTCCAAGGTTATCTTCGGTTTGGTTTAAATCTCAATCTATATAATAATTCAATTCAATTTATCAATTCCAAATATCTTATACCATCCTATTATAAGCATATATCAGTTTAATTTCATTATTGCCTTAAATTTTTACATTTTATTCAATTTTGTCTCTAAAATCGAAATTGCCATAACTTTAAAATTTGAGCTTCGATTTCGAAATCGATCTCAATTAACTTCTTCTATAACACTATATTAAAAAATCACATAAATATTACACCAATTTTGAAATTTCTGCACTTTAGTTCCTATGTTCAAAAACTAGCAATTAAACTTTACAAACTAGTCTTTTTTCACTCCTAAGCTTAAAATCTAACAATTTAGTACCCAAAACTTCAAGAAATCAAAAATGGAAAATTTTGAAAACATTAATAGTTTTGCAAATTGGTACATGAGCTAGTTAAATCAAGCTTCTGGAACCTCAAAAACATAAAAAGCACATGAAAAAGACTAAAGTGAACTAACCATTTTAGTAGCCAAAACTTCAAAGTTTTAAACCCTAACTTTCTCTTCTTTGTTTCGTGAGCTGAAGAAGATGACAAGAAAAATGTATGGTTTTTCTTTTATTTTAACTTATATACTTAGATTAATAACTAATTAATCTTTAATTAATTAATACTAAACATAATTAAAAACATTGGTAGACTAAAATTTTCATCCGCCACTATTTTTCTTAATAAAAAGAGTCTAATTGCTCAATTGGGCCTTTAGCTAATTAAAAGTCTATAGTGATTAACTTTTACCAGTTTTACAATTTAGTCATTATACCTTAATTAACTATCCAATTGACAAAATTAAGAGACCAAACTTTAATTAGACTGTATATTAATATCGTAAATATTAAAATAATAATATTTACAGACTCGAACATCAAAAATAGGGTTCTGAAACCATCATTTCTGACACCCTTGAAATATAGGTTGTTACACGGTGCGTTTCAGAGGAGGATCGAGAGTACTGTATTTTTTGTTGAATGAAATGGTGATTTTTGGGCTAAGAGGTAACAATTTTCATGTAACAGTTGCTTAACTGATATTCTTGTAACTTCATTCCTTTCCTTTTTAGCAGGGCTGGGGACGATAAGCAGTTATGAAAATGATAAAATGAAATTTCTTCCTATTTGACCTCTTTACTCTCTCTTTCCTTCCTCTCTTCTCCAGATTCCTCATATCTTTTCTAAATTAGAACATACCTAAGGTATTAGATCTATACAATCCTCAATGGCCGAATATGGGGTCACCACTCAGTTGTAAAAGGAAGTTGGCCACCTTCAACAGGAAGTCACTAAGCTTCAAGTTGAACTTTCTCAGTGGGATGCCAAACTAGATGCTCATTTGAAGGAGTTAAAGGACGATTTTTGTGGAGAGCTCAAGTTGAAGCTACAGAACCTATTTCAGCAGTATTTAGGTAACTTAACCTATGCTCCGTCTGTTGGACCATCACGGATAAGGGAAAAGGCATCTTAGATGGTTGATCAGCTACAAATCGATGTGGTAAATTAGGCTTTTCTGACACATTTCAGGAGCTTTTTCTTGAGCAAAATAAATTTTTTAGCTTAGTTTTTTGTTATTTTTGTATTTTTATATTTTTCGGTTAATAAGTGAAAATCTTTTGTTTTTGTTTAATTTTTTACCCAAATTTATCGATAGTGCCATTGGGAAGTCTAATATGAGTTTGAGTGGTGTAGGTATGTGTTGGAGGTCGAAAACGAGTGAGAATGACATGTAGGGCAAGGGTATCACTTGGAATCATGATACCTCCAGTAATATAGAAGATTAAGGAGACCCTTCAGTGGTACGAAATCCTTCTTGGGTATCACGATATCCACCTCTCAAGGAAGACCCCTAAGTTCAATACTACCCGAGATAGCACAATATCCTCTTCTAGGTATCACGATATTGCCTTCGTCATAGGGACAAACTTGGACAAAAAAGGAAACCTTTGTCTACCCAGCCTACCAATCACATAAGGCCTGTGTAGGGGCAATTTTGGCATCAAAAAGTTACTACAACACACTTCAAAACAGCCAAAAATTTTTGAGATAGAGAAAGACACATTTAACTTAGTTTTAGGTTTAGTTTTCTCTAGGTTTTCTTTAGTTTTTCTTTGTACCTTTCTAGGGGTTTTATCTTTTTCTTCTTCTACTTTAGATTAGATTTTATTTTTCTACATTTACTTCTTGTTCTTGATGTTCTTTATGTTAGTAAAGTTAGTTAACACTATAGCTAAGGTTATTTACATTTCTAGTCCCTCTACCTTGCTTTTAAGACTCTTGAAGCTTTAGTTTAATGTATTTCAGTTTATTTTTACTTCAAATTTGTTAAAGCTTGTTCCTTTTATGTTTCTTGCTTTAGATTTCTTTGTTAAATACTTTTAGTTTCATGCTATTTAAGTTTTCTTGCATAAAAGTCTAAACTTTCACAATTTTCTTAAGCTTTACTTTTATGGCTACTTTTTTTTCAATTGTTATGTTTATTTTCTTAACTTTGAGCATGTGTAGCTAAATCCTTAAAGGGGTTGGTTGATGGAGATGTGGTTAAAATAAAATCTTTGGAAAAAAGATAAAATTGTAACCAATAGGACTAATTTGAATAGAACTAAGAGCTTAGGTAGTGAAACCTCTAAGGGAATATTATGATAAAGTGAGACCGGAAGGTAATCTTGTCGCGCACCCTTTCATTAGTCCTGGATTAGTCGGTGGAACCAGAAGATAAATCGGACTTAATTCGTCTAAGTAGGTAAAATTGAGATCGGAAGATAAAATGGAGCCACTTGGTAATTTATGCGATTTATGTCCCTAGTCTAAGATTTGGTGAACTACGTTGAAGTCAACCAACCCCCATTAGTCATTTTCCAGACAGTCCCTCTAGTTTACATTTCTTACAATTTAGTCCCTAGAGTAGAATATTTAATTTTCTTGCAAACTTATCTTTTATGAAACATTGCAATATAAAGTCATATTAGTAGCCACTTAACCTCTATTGCATATGCTATTTATTGCTCAATCGCCTCTTCCTTTGGGTTTCATTGTAACACCATAAATCTTGCAACTGACCTGAATGCTTGTAATGAAACTGGGCTTTAAAAGTTATTATAGAAATTTAGTGTTTTATTAGGCACGCACGTAGCCGATCAAGTTGTTGGCGTTGCTATTGGAGAAGACGGTGTAAAATTGAGTAATTTTTAGTGTACACCTTTAGATTGAAATAAGTAGCCAAAGTAGGATTTATAGATACGAATTTTTTTTCCATTTATTTTTTGTGTCATTCAAATTTTAGTTAATTTTCTTCAATCTCTCGTGCTTGTAAGAACACTGTATGACTTGAACCAGTAGTGGTGTCTTACCATTTGAGCCGGAACCGGAACATATCATCACATATGCAAAAAGGGCATAACATACGAGAGACATTCCATTTCCACCAAGAAAGTAACCTATCGAAGATCCGGAAGAATAAATTCGACAACCACCACAACTACCCATGGAGCAAAAAACTTTGTGCGGATATGTAATGCCCAACATAGATGATGTTCAAGTTAGCATTAATTGCCCGGAGATTAATGCTTACAACTTTGAAATTAAACTGGCAATGATCCAAATGATATAATTGAACCTTGAGTTCCAAGGTCCAATGAATTAGGATCCCAATCAACACCTTAAGCAGTTTCGAAACATTTGTGATACTTTCAAGTATAATGGGGTATCCGATTCATCTTTGATTATTCCTTTTCTCTCTTACTAACGATGCTTTTATGTGGTTAGATTCACATTCGATAGATTCAATCAACACTTGGGATGAGCTAGCAGCAAACTTTTGGAAAAATATTTTCCACAAAGCAAGACGATGAAACTTCAGATGGAATTATGAATTTTAAACAATTGGAAGGAGAGTCATTACACGAGGCTTGGGAGCACTTCAAATTGATGTTACGCAAGTGTCCGTACATTGGTTTACAAGATTGGCTGCAACTTCAAGTCTTCTGCAATGGACTTGATGGGAATTTACGCTCTAGTATTGATGGAGCATCCGTTAGAGCATTCATGTCAAAGACTTACGTCGAGGCTTGTCAACTCATCAAGGATATGGCTATGAACTCTTACATGTGTCCAGCTGAGTGGTTTATATATCGAGCCAAACAAGTGCCAACAAGCTCTATCACTAGCGAGGATAAGTATCAACAAGTCCTCGAAAGGCTTAATCAATTGGAGATGAATGCGACCAAGGCGCAAGTCCAAAATCAACCTAATCTAACCAAGTTTAATGTAGGGCACGATGATGAGAGCAGCCATATAGAGACTGATTATGTATGGAATAGAGGATATAACCCTTACTCCAACAACTATAGCCCTGGATGACATGATCATCCTAGCCTTAGTTAGGGAAGGAACCAAGTGGGACCTTCAAATCAAGGGAACTAAAACGCTAGCCCTCTAAAAACCAACGCACAATACCAACCTCCATTACCTTTTAGAGCACCCTAAGACTAATAAAGGAAGCCAACTTATAGTAGTGACCCTCCATTATCGATTAGGGTGATTAAGTTAGAGGAAGGTTTGCATCTAGTGCAAGCCGATATGTGCCAAATCCAGAGTTAATTGGACCAAGTTTTGCAACTGTTGAAAAATGATTTAGCCTTTAGCATACCTAGTAATACTGAACCTAATCTAGAGAGAGAATAAAAGGAGCACACAAAGGCAATCACCCTTAGATCCGAGGTTGTGGTTAAAGAACCTATTCGACCAAATTGTGGGGAGAAAGAAGTAGGTGAGAAGGACAAGATCACTCACAATCCTAGTGTTGAAGAAGGGGTAGTTGAGAAGGAAAAACCTGAAAGTTAACCCACACAAGTCAAAGCTGAGGAAGGACGCTTTCCACTACCACCACCTAGCACAAAACTTGTACCCTTTTTGATCCATTTAGAGGGGAAGAAAAAGAGAGATGATGAGGAGTTCATAGACTTCAAGATGGTTAAAGCCTTAAATTTGAACCTCCTTTTGTTAGAACTTCTTGAGAAGATGCCCAAATATGCTAAGTTCTTTAGTGAAGTAATGTCTCGTCTAAGGAGAATAGGGAGAAAAGAGCAAATTGTACTTAACGAAGAATGTAGCGTAGTAGTGTCTAGAAGAGTTCCTCCCAAACTGAAGGATATCGATAGCTTTACCATCCTCATTGAGATAGGAGGAGTAAGTTTCAAGATGGCCCTATGTGACCTAGGAGCCAGTATCAACCTCATGCCATTGTTAATTTATAAGGGGTTAGGTTTAGGAGAGCTTAAGGAAACAAAAGCCACCTTGCAATTAGTCGATCGATCTTTAGTACACCCGAAGGGATTCCTTGAAGATATGGTAGTGAGGTTTAGGCAATTCATTTTTCAATTGACTTTATTGTGCTTTACTTCGAGAAGGATCTAGTAATTTTGGTACTCTTAGGGAGACCTTTCTTAGCCACATATAGGGTCACCATAGACATAGGACAGGATGAATTGACTATGGACATCGAGGGGGAAACTGAAGTTGTCAAATGTGTCAAGCCCAAGTTTAGGTCTAAGGAAGTGCAACCATCACAAGAGTATAAGTGGCAAGTGATTGAGACGAAAGAATATCATGTTAAACAATTTGAAACTTTCATGAAATGGTGTAATATTTTAGGTGTTCGCGGGCCACGTAAGAGAATCCAAAAATGAATTAGGATAAGGAAGAAAACACGAATCTCAAGAGGCTCTAGTCGTCCATTGAGCAAAAGATGTGTTCAAGTATCAAGGA